>NC_056630.2:210390186-210990186 GCF_002870075.4 Lactuca sativa
TTGGCGCAGCAAGTCTTGGAATAGTGGTTGTTCCAAGTATGATACTGGGATGACACAACGCCTTTTCTTGTTTTTGCCAACATACACTGCTAGGTGACCTTTCGGCACATCCCTTCGATAATTTTTGTTGCGAGTAGTATTCAATCTGCTGAAACTTTTCACTCCAAAAACTAACGACGCAGACAACCTCATAAGACCCATGTATTGGAGAGTGAGAATATATATATTTTTCTAAGATGTAAAGTTCTTGAATTAAAGAACACGATTGCGAAGTAGATTTCTACCGATTGAATCGAATAGAATACTTGTAGTTTGAGAAGGGTTCGGGACATGTATTTATAGCATAGACGAGACTTGGCAACGTATGCTGGAAAGGTGAAGCCTGCTTTGCTCATATTTCCAAGAATGTATTTAACGTAAATAAATCATTAACAAAAAATAAATATAAACAAAACGCGTATAGCTCGATAAAAGACTAATCATTGGAGCACGCAATTATATGTCTTAAGGTATCTTTAATTATCCTCGCACATCAAAATGAGGAAAACAATTAAAATAATACTTCTCCGTCATGAGAACAAGTTTCCAATGTATTTTTTAGTCAACTGAAAATTATAAGTCCCTTTTTAATTAAAAAAGGTCCGATTAATAATCTAATAGAAGCAATATGTTGATGAAAGAACAAACTTTTCCTTCGGTATATGTCTCCATTTTGGAAAATGAAAATGTATATACGACTCGCTAGAATTGAAAAACCTCGTTTTTCTGACATGTTCCATTTAAGTTATATTAGCAGAGACACGGAATTTGCGGGTTACATGTCATCGCTAACAATGTGCGTTGCCGATAACGACGTTGCCACTATTGGTGGAAAATCATGATCTGCATAAACAAAAGAGTAAACCCTATCCATTGATTTGGAACTAATCGACAGAGAGCGTGGGGATGACATATCATTTTGCAGCGAAAGAGAGCATTAACGGTGACATATGAAGCATTTGTAGCAAAGCAACAATGACGACCTTACAGCGGCGATGTGTGTCGCCAATAATGCTCGTGTTTTTTGTAGCGTATGGAGTTGGTTATATTAAATTAAAAAAATATATATTTAAGAAGATGAAATAATGGTTATAATGTGAATATACCACTACAAAAATACTAACCTTTAGCGCCGACAAAAGTCGTCGCAATTGATCATCTCTGCCGTCGCTAATGCTATTAGCGACGACATATCGTCGCTAATGCATCGCCGCAGTTGGCTCGTAGCTAATAGCCCATGTCGTCTCTAATACTGTTGTCGCTAATAATTGCCGTCCCTAATACACCAATGCCGTCTCAAATAGTGTCATCCCTATTAATATTCCGGCCACCGGTAGGATTTTTCCGGCAATACTCGCCGGAGGTCACGTCGTCACAATTGACAGTAGTCGTCTCTAAAGGCGTCGCTGCTAATGGTTTTTTTTTTTTTTTTTTTTTTTTTGAGAAAAACTTATTTTTTATAATATTAATTTATATATATTATAAAATGTTGTTTTGATAAAAATACATATAAAAATACATACCACATTATATAAGAACATCAAAAATACCATATTCCATAAACTATTTTCCAAACAAACATCAAACATACCATATCTAATAAATCTCAAACAAACGTTTAATATATATCATACATAAACTATTTTCCAAATCAAAAATAACATCCTCCATATCATAAAACAAGAAATACTAGTTGTCTTCGTCTTCCCCATCGTCCTCCCCATCGTTGTTTTCCTCGTTGACTTGGTTTTTAAACGAGGAAATAATGTCTCCAATGGCCGTCACAAATGCCGAGTTTTGAAGAAAAGCATTCACATCAACATCCTACAATTAAGTCACAAACAAATAAGTTATGAACAATTCAACAAACTATTAAACCATCAAAGCACCAAATCAATTAAGTCTATAACAATTTAAGAAACTACCGAGCTACCAAAAATTACTACAAATACATTAAGTTCTTAACAATACAACAAAGCAACCAATTTTTTTAAGAATTTAACAAGTAACTGTGTTGGTTGCGATGCTTGTGACTGTGACTGCCATTGGGATGAAGCACTTGTACCCGCAGCTGAAGAAGCTTTAGGCCCAATGCCTCTCACATGCCCCCTTCGAGTACCCAACACTTTCTCAAATATTGCGATCCAATCAATGGTGTCTGGATCACCACCAGAGTCGGCTATGTGATGAGTCTGTAGAGCAACCTCAACAACTAAGACATTCTGTATTTCACAAAGATTGTTAATATACGTTAAAACTAACAAAAAAATTCAACAATCTACTTCATTTTTAAGTAATAATAATAACTTACATTTTCTCTTCAACTAATGGATCAACAAATTCCTCTCTTTTATTTACATGCACACGATGACATGGGGCTATTTGCTGCGACAAAATTGAGGCAATCATACGCGCACTTTTTGGCAATTATCAACCGTTGGATTGGGTTGGAATTGTGGGGCCAGATTTCGTCTAAGGGTGAGTCAACGGATCGCCCCCTTTAGAGGAGACATGTCGCCGCTAAAAGCGTCGTCTCTAATGCCTTATCATAGGAACAAACCTTATCCGTTGGATTATTTGCCAAACCAAGGGTCACGATTGAAAGTAGCGTATCTCCGACGGATCAGCGGTGGTTATCTTTAGCGACGCCGGTAATAACGACGACAGTGGGGTTTTAGCGGCGACATACAGCGCGTCAAGTCTGGTGTCGCCGCTATTGCTTTTGTCGTCCCAAAAATCGTCGTCCCTAACACTCCGAATTCTTGTTGTGATATACTATATACTAGCCAGAAACAACATGAATATTGAATCAGATTGGAGGCTCACATTCGTGCCAATAACGAGAAAACTTCGAATTGTATTAGGGTTGCCAAATGAAAGGATTTGGCCACGTGCTTTAATTTCTGCCGGTGCTTAATTGCAAGCAAATGACGCCACTCGGATAATTTAAGAGTTATAAATATCTGAAGCATACTTGCTTTCGAAGGCACTCACGTTCCCACTAATGCATATACGACCATATCGGCATATCAACTCAGACGACTCGAAGTGCTTTGTAACTTTGTTGATAGTCGTTTCCGGATATATTGCTACACACTATATTACTGTTCACTTGATTCATTTTCAGCCGACCACTTTGACTTGATGTTCATGCGGATCTAAAAAAAGCGAAAACCATAGATTTTTCCATTTAACGGTGGTCTAAAGGAGCTGTAAAGAACATTGAACATGTGAAACATCTGTTATTCATTATAAGCTGACACATGAAACAAAAGGTCATCATACATCGGTACTCAACTTGCATTTGCCGACTTGATGTCATGCATGCAAGCAGCGTGGAGAAAAAGGTGATGCTATTAAGACACTTTTTAAGACACCATATAGATATTTTTATCAAAAGTCAATCTATAAGTAATTATTTTTAATGATCTTTTTTAAAAAACAATGCAATTCTAACCAATAAAAATACTTTAAAAACTATATAGAGCGTCTAAATGGTAAATAGGGTGTCGCTTTAGCCAATCCCGGAGAAAAATTGTAACCGGGAGACAACTTAATTTATGAACTTGAAGTCACATGAAAAGTCGTAAATAGTCATAAATTAGTGTCTTTTGTTTAGTAGATTTTTAAGGTACTTTCAGCCACATTTGTAATTTTGCCGACAAGTGGTACTAGAGCTTATAGGTTTCATACTTTCAATGGTACGAGCCATGTGTCCAAATTCGCATTTGTCGGGATGAATTACTTGTTCTCATTAGATTCACATTTCATGGAGCTGTGGATCTACAATTTAAATGCTTTACCATTACAAAATACTTTCTGCATATGAATTACAATAACAAAGAATGTATTTATAGTCTCTTTTACATTACAAAAAAACTGTAAAAAAGTTCAAGATATACATGTATACATTTACCCAAACATGGTGTAAGTTCACCACGGACACTACAAGAATTCGTTAATGAGGACGTGCAATTACAGCAATTAGATTCGAGAACTATCATGAAGCTTTCAACAGGGTGGTAAGCTTCACAAATTCATCTTCTTTGCAGGAAATGGTTAGACCTCCCATTGGGTGGTCAAACCCAAATTCGTCCTCAGATTGGCGCAACAAGACTTGAAACAATGGTTGATCCAAGTAAGATATTGGGACAACAAAGCGCCTCTTCTGGGTTTCACCAACGTACACTGCAAGATGACCTTTTGGCACATCACTGTGATAACTTCTGTCACTAAGAGATATTGATCTGCCAAAGCATTTTACATTAGAAACTAAAGCAAGCAATCGGCCAAAACCCATTTTTGATTGCGAAAATTATGTAGTTTAAAAAAATGGCTAGGGATGCAGAGATGTTCTTTAAAGAGAGGGTTTGAAACATATATTTATAGCTTTGCTAATCAACTTCTTTTCCAAGAAAGTCCCATATTAAAATATAAAGAAATTCGTAAACTTCCCTATTCATTTATGATTTTCAGCATTTATATTTAAATGTTTATTTACAACTGCACATGACATTGACCAAAATATTATTAATTAGTTAGTTAAACGTCATTCTTTGTCAGGAAAACTTTCGTATTCACATCTTAAATTATCGATGGTAGTAGATCAATAACTTTGAAATTATAAAAAGACCATATGTTATATCCATCCTTAATCATTTTATATCAATCACTAATCATTTTAGTGTTAGATGTCACATTATTACCACACACAACCATTAAATAATTGGTATACCCACCACTATAACCCTCTGTTTTTTATATATATATATATATATATAGAGAGAGAGAGAGAGAGAGAGAGAGAGAGAAAAAGAAATGTATTGCACATTGGTTTCCTTTTTTGCACCATAATCCACCACTACCAATAGCTACCACTAAGTAGTGGGATGAGGCCATCTCCATTGGATTAAACCTATGAAGAGTTGTACAGATTGCCATGTAGCAAAGAAAATATACACATTCAATTTTATTCTTAAATAATTCATTAATTTTCATTACAATTCTATTGTACAGTTCAATGGCCATCCAATTCCATATTTTCTCTCGTCTATATTATATTAACATTTAATCTATTAAACAGTCATACAACTCCCATTATGGTTGACCTGATGTGCACTACAAACTTCGTATAGAATTCATCACCTAGTTTCATATAAAATCAAAGTGATCTGCATTTATTTTCACCTCCTAATTTCCACTCTGGTAGTGCTTATTACCCGCATCGTGTTTAAAACCAACCACAAATCAAAAACCAACCACAATTTCAACAACCAAGAGTAAACAAAAAATTGTGTCAATGTGATCTTGACAAGAAACACTAACAATCTTACTGAAGCGCAAAAAAATTATGTTAAAAGCCAAAGAAGAGATTTTGGAAAAAGATATCATCTAGGTCGTTATTTAAATTTCTATGTTTCATGTTTTAATTTTCTAAGTTTTGTAAATTTAAATTTTATATTGTTTTTTTTGCTTTTGTGTTTTAATTTTACTTTCTATCTTAATGAAATTTTGGGTTTTATAAAAATAATTTGTTTGAAATTATAATTTTAAATATTATTTAATTTTTTAAAAAATTAGCAATTCTAATATAACAACCTACGCCCTATAAATAACAAAAATACGAAGTAGAGTGGCAAATCCTAGTTAGCGCATAAGTGAATTGTGGCAAGCTTGGCATCGCTGTCTATAACCTTATGCATCATTGCGATTACTTTTATAAACTTATCTAATCCTCTTTGGTATTTATGCGATATCGTAATCTCCATATTCTAATAAAAGAATAAGTTTATTTTTCTTTTGTCATGTGTCACCGTACTATGCCACCTGATTAATGTCATGTTACTTGTCAATTTATTGATTCTCCATTTCAAATTTCAAATGTTTAATATTGCACTCTAATTACGTTAAATTAATAATATAAAAATAAAAGTTAAAATAAAATTAATACAGATTATAAGGTGATATAATTTCACGTATTAGTTTAAATCAACGATCATAATTTTATATAACTAAAAAATATCTCTTAATTACTAGTTTATTTAAAATAACTGATTAATAATTTTGAGTTTTTACTATGAAAGTTTAATAAATTTTATAATTGTGGTTCGCACGGGTTATAAACTAGTTGGGAATATTGCCATTAACGATCACCATGAAGGCTTCTGCTCTCTCTCAATCAAAACAATCTAATACCTTTAGATTTTTTTCATTAGCTAGAGATATACATAAATTATTAGGACTGTTTCACTTTATAAGTTTAATGTCTTAAGAGAATATATATATATATATATATATATATATATATATATATATATATATATCCGGTTATTTTGGTTTTTGGGACCGTTCCGACCAGTAAGACCAGTTGAACCATCAAACTTATAGAATGACCATTTCAATGTTCTCTTCGGTTTTCAAAACCAATAAGCAAAACTTCACCATAGTAACAAGCACAAAAGAATAGTATATAGAAGTAGCTTTGGTATTGTATCATGGAAATGATTCTAATTGACACCACCTCTTAAAAATCGTCTCATTAAGTCAAGCATATTATATATAACTTTTATTTAGAATATATATATATATATATATATATATATATATATATATGTCCTATATGTAATGTGTTATTAAAGGTCATAACTCATCACAGTTCATATAGTTTATGGTTTAACATTTTCGTTACGTCATACCTCACATTTATAGAACCTAAATCATGGAATTAGGATGTGATATTGTTGAGTTTTGTTTTTTCAATTGTGAAAAAAAGGATATTGTTAACTTATTGAACATGATCATCTCTTTGATCTCATTGCAACTACTAAGAAAAATGAGTGTAAGTCTGCAGCATATGCTCTAAAAATGTAGTTCGGTTCATGATATTTTTTGGGCTTGATCCACGTGTACTTTTAGGTCAATTTGTTGTTGTAAATAGATCTCATTGTAGCCCTAAGCAAAAAGTGGGTGTATGTTAGTTGAAACTATAAGAAATGAGTGTTGGGTTTTCTATACAACCATACACTAGATTATGGCAGCTGAAACAAACAAAAATCATCCTAAGTGTACACTATTATAGCAACATACTTTTAAAACTAACCTAACAAGCTATAACAAATGGGATCGAAACACTAACCTTTTGATAAATCTGATTTGTCCTTGAAGCTTTATTTATTTGATCCTTAGTAGCTCTTGAAGGACTAGTACCCAAAGTAGAGTGTCTCTAATGGCTCATACCCAAAAGTCAAGAACCATACAAACTAAGCAGAGAGATGAGAGGTAGGGGAAGGAAAAAATTTCCAGTCTTTCAGGATGGATATGAAGGATGGAAATATGAGCACCCCTAGGCCCCTTTATAAAGTATTGGTGGTAACATGATAACCCAAATTTGAATAAATTAAATAATGAGAATTAACCCCGATTCACATCCCTATCTTATCTGTTACATGGATTAATTCTGGAACCCTCAAAGGAGTCTCCAAAACTGTCCACTGCCTATAGGGTTCTAGAATGTTCCTTTGTTCAAATATTGAACAACTAACATTAAGTCTGTGCACTTCTAGATTAATTCCAATTAATTTCAACTAGTTTCTAATTAATTTATTAACATATACTAAATAAATAAACTATTTTCTCAATCTACTAAAACTATTTGTACCTATTGCTGATCTTCAGGGAAACCTAGAAAGGACTTTGCTATTATTCCTATAGGGACACCAATTAGTTATGATATTGAACACTCATTTCCAACAGTCTCCTACTTGGACAATTCATCAACTACTACTGGTCAGCTACACATTAAATAACCAACAAAGTGTGCCTTCCACATCAACCGCCGAACTCCTATCTCATCAACAAATAACCCAGTTACCCATTCTCGTTATTCGCACTTCCTAATCCTCAAATAATGATCTCGAGGGATCTTTCCTAAAGGATCTTTTAACAACAATGGTCGTCATCTATTCTTCCTTAAACATCTACTCACAATAGTACAATACTACTTTGGGCATAACACAACAGTATGATACTACTTTGGGCACAACACAATAGTATGATAGTACTTTGGGTAAACACAATATTACGATAGTACTTTGGTCACATCAGAACATGCCACAGCTTATTATTTTGCACATCCTTTTACTAACTAATATATTCCTTGATGACTAGGCATAGCAGTACAATAGTACTCTGGGTGAGGAAAAAATATGATAGTACTTTGGATGATCACAACAGTACGATAGTACTTTAGTTACAACTTATTATTTCGCGCAACCCTTTACTAACCTATCATAGTGTAACGCCAGTAAATTTCGGCTAGATAATTTAGAGACAATAAGCTTCAAAATTCACTTTTTGATAGAATATTACTTAGAATAAATAATCTTAACTAAGTATATATGACAAGGGTTCCGTACATATAAAGAACGCTGGAATTCGAGTTATAACGAAGAAGTTATGACCCATCGAAGTTTTATTGCTAAACCGGCACGACACAGCGTATCATAAAAAGTGAATTATTGATAAATTACTTTTTAGCCTTAGCGATCTAAACAAAATTCATAGTATATGTTAAACTGAGAACGTGCATAAAAAACATCCAAATCTTACTTTCTATGAGGAAGTTATGATTTTTCTAAGATTTACCATAACAATACACAGTCTGGAATTTGAATTTTAGATCGATCGATTTTTAGCCGACATTATCTAAACGAGAATTGAAGATCTCGTTAATAGGAGCTCAACGATATGAAGACAGACGAAAACGGACGTCATATGACAGAGTTATGAATTTTTTAACGGACTTTATCTATCTAAGCCTGTTAAAATATAACTTTAAAAATAAAGTCAAAATTAGCCGACGGAGTCTAAACAAAAGTTGTAGATCACGTTTCTGCCTACGCGTTGATATAAAGAATGTCAAAAATGAAGTTCGTGTGCGAAAGCTAATGATTTTAGAATATGATTAGTTTTTGGAGTAATCTACGAGTGACACGTGGCACAATCCTGACCATTGCTTCCTCCCCACACCTTGCCACCCGATGCTGACATGTGGAACACCAACACGATGGGTTGGAGGCACAAAACTTTCCAAGTTGTGCCAATTTCCAGTCTATAAATAACATGCAAGGTTCTAACATTTTCTTCACACCTCAACCCTTCTCTCTCTCTCTCTAACTTCTCTCTAAACCTCTCCCAAGCCTTAGTATTACCGAAGTGCTAAGAGGCGAGTCCCAGAGCGCCATAAGGCTCCGACACGAAGAGCTTTTTGGCTCGGAAGTTCTACCCCCGCAGAGCCTGGTTTCTAGCCAAACCCCCGATAAAGTGAGATATGTTTAACCTACACTAAGTATAGCTTATGTTTAAGTTTATTAATTTTTATTATAAATTTATAAGCACTATATATGTATATATATATATATATATATATATGTGTGTGTGTGTGTGTATATATATATATATATATATATATATATATATATATATATTATGATATAAAAAGTGTTATTATAATATCTTTTAACTACTCGCGGTATGAGGAACCTGGTTTGAAGGGCCGCTTAGATTTGTTGGATTTTAGAAGTGTTATAATGCAAAAATGGTCTTGCCCGTCGGTGTTTAATGGCTGGCCCCTATCTGTATATAATGGTTGAAAAATATTGTTTAACACTTATATAACAGTATTGTTTGTAAATAGTAATAATAAATATTAGACTAAAATCTAGCGGTAATGATATTAGGTTTCGTCGAAGGAAAATAGAATTGTTAGAAGCAAAGCGTTGTCCGAGTTTGGAATCATCATTTTAACAAGTGAGTGCATAGTTACTTTCATCTTACACGTATATATGAAGTATTTAATATAAATTATGTGCTATGTGTGCTTATTATCTGTATTCTCGATATATATCCTCGATGAACCGAACATAAATGTTTTATTTGATGTAAACTATATATGTTTTTTATACCTATAAAAATATTGGGTAAATATGGGTAGATGAATGACGAGGGACGAAATATGATATAGATGAACATTGGCAACTAGAGACTTAGTGCCCTATAGATGAACATTGGCAGTTACGCCACAACATGTAGTTGTTTTTGAACTATGATGTACTCTAAACATCCTAACAGTTGTGCCCAAAGGATAATATCTACAACTGCGACTAATAGAGAACATCATAATCCTGGCAGCTGCTCCTAAATGATAATATTGGCAGTTGTGCCTAATAGATAACATTGGAAGCTGTGCCATTGGCAGCGATAGACTTTGTGCCTATTCCTTAGAACAATCCTTAGGGATGAATAAATGAAGATTAGATGATTCTAAGGGTAGATCCTTTAGAATAAAGAAGATAATAGTGATGGATAATTGGTTTAATTGTTTAATAATGAAACATAATAACTTTATTATTATGGGTTAAAAACCATATGTACTCACCAGGTTTCCCAACCTGACCCACTCGGTTTATTTGTATCACAGATGTCTATATGAAGCTACATTACACTGAGAGATTAAAGGAGATGTAAATCAGTAGTGTAAATGAATGTAAGATCTGTTTATGTTTATTTTTCTGTATTAATGATGATATCCCAATGTTTTAAAATAAACAAAATATATTTCTTCGGAAATGTTTTGATAATTTATTTATCATGTTTTCTGGGAACAAATTCCACAATATTATTCTTTAAAAATGAATACTCTAATTTTCAAATAAGCATAAATAAAATTTTTTAAAATGATCGTGAATATGGGGATGTCATAGTACACCTGAATATATTTTAGGTAGTACACCTGAATATGTTAGGGTGCAAAGTCACGCACGGATGTGGAGTGTTATGGCTTACCCTCCTGTATGTGTAAATGGGTTGAGTCTTTCCTATAAATAGGAATAGAGTGACTCCTATTATGTAAGGAACCATTTGGAGAGCATTATATTTAGAGAGAGAAACTAGCAAACCCATTTGTAGTCTTTCTAATTCAACTAATGAGAGCTTAAGAGTTTTATTTACTCCATGTGTTCTTGATTTTGTATGATGATTCACTAGATATTTTCTTATTCCCCACCATCATAATCAACACCACCACAATTGGTATCAGAGCTCAAAATTTCCACTATAATTTGTATCAGAGCAGGTGTTCTCGATTTGATCAAGAATTGATCCATGATGACATTTTAGATTTGCTGATTCTTTGTGTTCTTATTGATCTTTGTGTTTAGAGAGTGTTTTGTGTTCTAGAAATCGAATTTTTCCTTGATTTGATCCATAATTTGATTTTCTCTCTCTAGAATACTTGTTGGTACTATTTTCTCTCTCTAGAATTTGGTTCATATTAATTTTCTCTCTCTAGAGATCTCTTTGATTAGTACTTTCTCTCTCTAGAAAAACTCAAGATCTTATCGATTGATCAAAGATGGTGGAGTTGCCTTATGATTCTTGGATTGTGATCGTTGAAGATGTTAAATACGAAGTCAACAAAAATCAGTTTTATGGGTTATTGTTAAGCGGGTTGATTTCATGGAGTAATCAAGTTTTTGATGGAGGTTTGAAGGATGATCATGGAAGGTTGATATTTCAATCACTTTGTAGGATTGAATGGTTGGCTAAAATTGCCTTGTCCATATTAGTCTGTAGTAGAAATCAAAAGGAAGGAGAATAAAGATATTTGTTTAATAAGAAATACATTTCTCTAATTAAAAATCCAAATGATCTTCTTGCTCTTAAGTTTGTTGAAGTTCAAGACTATGGAGTTCAATGTGATGTTCTTCATGTTCTTAAAGTTCATGACAAGTAGATTCAAGTTGATTATCATGAAGATGCAAAAAAAAAAAATTCTCGACTGGAGATCATACTGATTATATTTTGTGTTCTTGTGATTCGTTTGAATGAATGATTCCATATCGAAAGCCAGCAATCCAAGAAATTCACAAGTATCAAACTCCAAACGATTTGATTCAAACTTGGAAAGTTGAAGTTGTCAAGAATGAAGGTGTTCTGGAAATCAAATCCTGAAGATGCAAAAAGTTGAGAAAGAAAAAGAAAAAGAATATTAAACAGAAGAACAAGTGGGTTTATTCACCAAAATCATCAAATTTTGTTGTGAATCCGAAATTCATGAAGCAAATTTGGGTTCCAAAGCGACAATCTCCAAATGTTTCATTGAATTTGAAGTCTAAACCCAAAAGTAATGATGGTTCTTATGAAGATGTTCTTGGATCGTTGAAGAATATGAAGAACACAAATAACGAGTTGTACAACACGCATAGTGGGTGGTATAATGTTCAAATTGGAGATTTTATCGTTCCAACAAAAGAATCAAAATCTTATAAATTTGATTCGTTCGTTGAAAATGGAACTCGGATCGTCAAAAAGGTATCTCAAATTCTCAAATGGATTTCAAAATGTTCATAATCTCAATTCGTGCTTTGCGTTTTTCATTTTTGATCGTTTTAATTCGTTATTTTTTTCAAATCTCATTGATGATCCAATCTAATTTTTTTAAGATCAAAACACAATCATTATTCTTTTGATCAAAATCAGCCCAAAACATTGATTCATATTTGATTCATCTGACTACTATTCATTTAGATCAAACTTTGAGCCCAAATAAACAATCTGTAATTATTCATTGATCCGAAACTTGAGTCCAAAACTAAATATCATTACTATTCATTCTTTTGAGTACATATGTTTATTTGATATTGTTCGTTTGACTCAAAGCTCATGAGTTGAAATCACATAGACTATGAGCCGTTTGAGGATCAAAAAAGTGAACTTAGTATTGTATCCTAGAAGCGAAGATTAAAGATCGATTTCAAGACAAACTTATTTTCAATTTGTGTTCATAGGAGTTGAATTCGATTTTGACTGGAGTCATATCTTTTCATTCTCATGTCTCGATTTTTAATCAATTGTTCGTGTGTTTTCGTTTTCATATTCATGTTTCTGTTAATCGAATTGGTGTTTTGAGTTTCTCTTGCAGTCGTTCAAAAGAAAAGTCAAATTGTGATCAAATGTCAAAATTGATTCTTTGGTTTTCAGTCAGTGAATTTTGAATTGATATTGATGATTCAGATAAATAAGTTTCGTGTCGAACAATGATTTGCAATTAGGACGATTTGTAAATGAGTTCGAAGGAGATGGTTTACTTTTGGTTAACTGAATTTGGAATCAAACGTTCAAGAATCGACAGTCAAAGCTTTATAGTCGACAATCGGAATTTCAATTAGGATTCGACACTCATTGTGTTTGAGTTGATTTTGATTTCAAATAAGAGTATCGATTTGGGAATGATAAAAGGTTCAAAGGATAGAAATCGATTTTGTATGGTTGTTGGCTAAAAATCGGAATTTGAATTAGGACTCAACACTCATTGTGTTTGATGTCGATGGATGTTAGTCCAATTTCGATGGATTGCAGGTCCCTAGTCGACATTTGGAATTAAGTTGGAGTCGAGTTTGGTTTGTTGTTGATGAACTGATTATAGATGACAATAGGTCTAAGTCGATATCAAGAATGAACGATTGATGAAGGCTGAATTTTGGAGGTTGTTTGATAACGAACTGGAAATTGCTTTGATATCGACGGCTATATACTGTGTTTCGAAGGCTGTGATGATTGACGAGTTATTTTGTTTATGATAGCGAAGGGTATTTGATTTTGAAGTCGACTGGGAAGATGAATTTGGGATTCAGAACGAAGGCTTTGCATTCAATTGGGTAGGTATTAATTTCGAAGGGGTGTGGTTATGTTGCGAAGGGTTAATGACAAGTGGTTAATGGGTTTTCGCAATTGTAACTCTTGATGTTGTATCCAACGTTACCTATGTAACGAATTGGGAAGAAGAAGACCATGTAAAGTTTCAAAACTCACTCATAATGTTCCGAATATATGGCAATTTAAACCCAATTTCGAAATTGGTGTAACAAATTGTGAAGAATGGAAATATTTCTATTTTAGCCCCTGAAGTTTCGAAATGTTGGTAGAAAATACCCAACTTCGAAAATAGTCTAACAAAGCTGAGAAATTGAAGAATTTACAAGTTTAGTACCTGCAGTTTGTGCGAATTTACACTTTATGCCCAGTTCGCAAATAGAGATTCACATCTTAAGCTGTTTTTGGCACAACGGGTCCCTACAGAATTCAGAAAATGACATTTTCTACCCGGGTTTTGGAAAATCTTGCAACTCTCACCCAAAATTCAAATTTTTTCACAAACTGAAAATGTTTTTGAGGCTTTTTCGTGATTGTTTTTGTTGGTTTTTGAGCATTCTAACACTTCTTAAGTGTACATGCAACCCTAATAAACCTTGGATCTATGTTTGTCTAAAATACATGCAAAATTTGTTTTCCAAGGTTTATAACTTATCTAGCATGGCATGGGGAACTTTTAAACATAAAAGAACTAGATGAATTACATACCTTTTGATGAGTGTTGATTCCTTGGAGTTTGAGAGCCAAGCACCAATAATGTGAATGCCTCAAATGGAAATCACAAATCACCACAAACTTGGAAAACCTTATGGAAGTGTATACTTGTAACAATGTAATTTTCAAAACAAATTTTTCATTTTTCAACAGCCAATTTATATTAAAAACATTCCCAAAAAGAGTATTCCACAATAGTTATTAAAACAAAACATATCCCAAGATCACAAATCAAATCTCCCTTCTGTGTGTACGGGTCACGCCGGCGCCTTTCCACGGTCCTCGCTAGTACCTGAAACACATAACACAACAACAATAAGCATAAATGCTTAGTGAGTTCCTCAAAATACCACATACAACACATACGCCACTCGAGGCTACTGTACAACCCTCCGGTCGATGTGTCTCAGCCGGACCCTCCAGTCCCGTAGCTCGTTAGACCCTTTGGTTTGGTCATAGCTTGTTGGGCCCTCCGGCCTGGTCTGTATCGTTGGACCCTCCGGTCCGGTCTGTATCGTTGGACCCTCCGGTCCGGTCTGTATCGTTGGACCCTCTGGTCCGGTCTATACAATTATATATCATACATATATCACATAGCACATAATCTCATACATGGCACACAATCTCATACATACCACATAAGACCCTCCGGTCAACTCATAATACCACTCTAGGTAACGTATAGTGAGAAGACTCACCTCGTGTAACTCGGTAACTCGAAAATCTCGAACTCTGTGAAATAGGATCTAGCCTCCGCCTAATCATACGAAATAAACACTCGGCATCAACACACTTCCCAAGGCCAGACCATTCCCTCTCTTAGCACTCTCAGGAGGGTAAAAGACCATTTTATCCCTCTCATGTCTCAAATACCCTAAAGTTGACCAAACCCTAAAAGTCAACAAAAGTCAACCCTCTAGGTTACGCTGCGCGTACCAAATGTGTACGCTGGGCGTACCCGTGCCTTCATAGAATCAGGGTGCACCACCCCCTATGCTGCGCGTACTGGGATTACGCCCACCGTAAATCCCGGTTCAGCCATTTAGTGTATTTTGGTCTTAAACGGTTAAGATAAGAACTCATATTCTAGATATGACTTCTCTACGGGTCCTTACTCCATAAAGTTGGAACCTTTAAGCCTTGCATGGTTGTAAAGATCATTTATCACTCAAAACACCTTTCCTCTTTCCATATTAAGACCCTAACTCATGCATGACTCAATATCCACGACCAAGATTGGATTTTTATGAATTCTCAACACATGTTACACTGGGAAAAAATAGATCTGAGCTTATGGAGAGTCTTTGCACATAAAGTCTCCACCTTTGAACCAAAAACCCTAAAATGGGTCCATAAAGCAAAACTCATGAAGGACAAGGAAATCTTTGAGCTTTTTACCTCAAAGGGGATCTTCAACCACAGTAGAACTCGGATCTACTCTTGCTATTCAACTTCTAGCTCCACCAATGGCTTCCTCTTCTCCTTCTTCACCTTAAAAAGGTAGTTTCAAGCTCAAGAACACGCACATAAGCTAAGACATGGATCTCTGCACACTAAGGGCTCACTCAAGGGGGGTATGGTGGCTGGGGCAAGGGACTAAACGTTCCTTTTATAGTGCACAAGCCAGAAATTAGGGTTTGCATCTGTGCACACTACGCCCAGCGTAACCCTGGGTACGCCCAACGTACCCGGGCGAGTCCGCGTCCAAAATAAGCGTGTGAGTACGCGCGGCGTAAGCCTCATTACGCCCAGCATACTCACAAATCCAACATACAATTTTAAGGGACTTAACTTGCCAACTCTCGAAATAGAAGGGTCATAAAGCTTAATTGAATTTTGGGCTGTTACAACTTTGCACTAGAAATCGGCCACCACTTCTCACACACACTAGGGTGTCAATTCATGCAACATAGGCTTGTTTATATAGTGTAGATGACTAGGGTAAACCCTAATAACCCATGTCTTTTCCTCTTCCAAGGATCCATGAGTTAAAAGCTCCATGGATCATCCATGGTCTTCCATATAAGCTAAGCCCATTCCCAAATGAGTGTTAGCCCACACCATATAAATATAATAGCACATGATTTAATTAATCTTCCTTTTAATCACTAAATCAATTCATAATTAATTTAAGATTAAAACTTAATTAAATAACATGACTTTATATTAATATATTATAACTTATAATATATTAATAAAACATAATTATACAATTCTCATAATATTATCCATAAATCGTTTGGGTGAAGTGCAACCCAAATGGACCATGCTGGGTCAGGTCAAGTATATACCAAATAAGTTATGGACTTAGACACCTTATCCAACAGACTCCCACTTGGATAAGTCTAATAACTGTATTTGCCTATATTACTTCAGGAACCAACCGACAATCTTAGCTCTCGAAAACTTTGTTGAACTATGAAGCGTCATTTTGGATAAGTGATCATATAATCCTTTGTTCTCATGATATCAGCCGGACAAAAACATGGAACAATGTCTTGCTTATTGTCTAGCAGTTGTTTCCCAATTTCCGATTTGTTTGACAAAGAACTTAACTAAACACATCACTTTAGTTCTGACTGGGCCTGGTACATGGGTCAACACAAAATCATCGAGGGGCCCAGATATCGCTTATATTTCTAGAAGGAACAGATAAACTTCGACTCATATGCTTGTTCTACTACTTGTTGAATTGCACACAAAGGCACGTTTTATAACATCAAGTTACTGATGCGTTTTCATGCAATCAATGCACAAACAACTCATAGGTAACAACTCATATCTCTAGGTTTGAAGACTTATATGATATTATCATCTCACGCTCACTCGAGATAAATTCCATGAAGTGATACAAGTGAGGGTGGGTTTATTCCAATACTCATAACTTATGAGTAATCATGAATGTTGTAGCAACCATTGCTATGTCTAAACGCCTTTTGCCATCTACAAACCCAATTCATGACAATCTTGATTCATACCTACTTCCGACGTATGACTGATTGTGGAGGTTTGGATGAATTAATTATTCTGGAAGTCAAAACATGCAAAACCGAAACAATAGTAAATAATTGACAATGATAGCAACACTTTACTCATAAATAAATCACAAATTTTATTCATCATTAAATGTCAATTATATTTGAAAAGTTTAAGAAATGGCTATCTAATCTGTAAAACTAATATCATCCCTCAGCCCGACGCGCCTCGCATGTTGCAAATGCTTAACCCTCGTCAGTCCCTTCGTAAGGGGATCTGCAGGGTTCTCATCTGACGATACCCTCTTTTCCACAAGGAGTCCTTGTTCTATCTTGTGTCTTATGAAGTGATATTTTATGTCAATGTGTCGGGATCTGCCATGATCTCTCGGTTCCTTGGCTAAGGCAACTGCATTATTGCTGTTACAGAAAATCTCCATAGGCTCCTTAATAACTGGTACAACTCCAAGGTCTCCGATGAAGTTCTTCAGCCATATCGCCTCCTTCGCTGCTTCACTCGCTGCTATATACTCTGATTCACAAGTCGAATCAGCCACCGTCTCCTGCTTGGAGCTCTTCCAAGAGATTGCCCCTCCATTTAGGGTAAAAACCCAGCCCGACTGAGAGAGGAAGTTATTCCTATCAGTCTGAAAACTAGCATCACTATACCCTAATACTCTCAAGTCATCACTCCCACCAAGGGTAAGGATCCAATCCTTAGTCCTCCGCAAGTACTTGAGAATGTTCTTTACCGCGGTCCAATGAGCCTTCCCAGGGTTCCCCTGATATCTGTTGACCATGCTCAAAGCAAAGGCTACATCAGAGCGGGTACAAGTCATAGCATACATGATCAAGCCCACATCAGAAGCATACGGTAATCGACTCATCTCTGCTATCTCAGCCTCTGTACTTGGACTTTGAGTCTTACACAGTTTGGCATTGCTTTGGATCGGTAAATCTCCTTTCTTGGAATTCTACATGTTGAACCTTTTCAACACCTTATCCAAGTAGGTACTCTGACTAAGTCCAATTAGTCTTTTACTCCTTTCTCTTAATATCCTTATCCCTAGGATATAGGCAGCTTCCCCTAGGTCCTTCATAGCAAAGCACTTCCCAAGCCAGGAGTTAACCTCCTGTAAGGTTGGGATGTCATTTCCTATAATTAGTATGTCATCTAGATACAGTACCAAGAAGATAACTATACTCCCACTAGCTCTAACATACACGCAAGACTCATTTTCACTTCTCGAGAAGCCAAACTCTTTGACCTTTTCATCGAAACAAAGATTCTAGCTACGAGATGTTTGTTTTAATCCATAAATGGATTTCTAAAGCTTGCACACTCTATTAGGGTATTCTGCACTGACAAAACCCTCTGGCTGATTCATGTACACATCCTCAGCTAACTTTCCATTAAGAAAAATGATTTTGACATCCATTTGCCATATTTCATAATCGTGAAATGCAGCAATGGCTAGCATAACCCTAATAGACTTAATCTTTGCTACCGGTGAGAAGGTTTCATCGTAATCAATACCTTGAGTCTGAGTAAAACTCTTCGCAACCAGTCGAGCCTTATAAGTGTGCACTTTTCCTTCCATGTCGGTCTTCTTCTTGAAGATCCATTTGCACCCAACTGTTTTACGGCCTGGTACATTGTCAACCAAGTTCCAAACTTGACTGTCATACATGGGTTGTATCTCTCTGTCCATAGCCTCCTTCCATTTAGCAGACTCCGGGCCTGCCATGGCTTCCTTAACGCTACTAGGTTCATCCAAATTTACTAGTGTACTATCGCTGATAAATGTATCACTTTCCGTAGTAATATGAAAACCTTAATAAAAGTCAGGTGTGTTCCTAACCCGTGTGGAACGCCTCGGAGGTACAGACTCGTCAGCTGGCTCAACAGGAGTTTCCTCCTCAGGTTGATTGCTAGTGTCTGAGGTTCCTTCACCAATTGATTCTTGAACTTCTTCAAGGTCAATTTGCATCCCACTGTCTCCTTGGCTTATAAAATCTCTCTCACAAAAGACCCCTCTTTTGGCTACAAAGACCACATTCTCACTGGGTCTATAGAAGAAGTAACCGAAGGATTTCTTTGGGTAGCCGATGAAAATACACCTTTCACTTCGGGGTTTGATCTTATCATGAGTCTCACGCCTCACGAAAGCGTCGCAACCCCAAATCTTGATGTGGTTCAAATTGGGAACCTTCCCAGTCCACATCTCATGAAGTGTTTTGGTAACCTTCTTTGTAGGCATTAGATTAAGGATATGGGCGGTAGTCTCAAAGGCATAACCCCAAAAAGAGATTGGTAGCGAAGCTCGACTCATCATAGAGCGAACCATGTCTAACAATGTTCGATTACGCCTCTCAGCTACACCATTTAGCTATGGTGTCCTAGGAGGAGTCAATTGTGAGATAATCCCACACTCCTTAAGATAGTCAAGGAACTCGGTACTAAGATACTCACCACCTCGATCGGATCGAAGCATCTTAATGTTCCTACCCAATTGATTTTCAACTTCCTGTTTAAATTCTTTAAACCTTTCAAAGGTTTCTAACTTATGTTTGATTAAGTAGACATAATCATATCTACTAAAATCGTCAATAAAAGTCACATAATACCGATTAGCATCCCTTGTGGCAGTTTTGAATGGTCCACATACTGATGGGTTTTAGCCATAAGAACTTTCCTATGTGCGCATGCAAAACCCTAATGCTTGGATCTAGGCTTTCTAATAAACATGCTTTGAATCCAAGACTTCTAATTACTAATTAGGTTAAATAACAACATTGAAACAGATCTAGAATCATACCTTTGAGTTCCTTGTTGATCTTGAGGTCTTGGAGCTTCTAGAGTCACAAATGTCACTCCTCTAATGGCTTACAAACACCAATAGCAAGAAGAATGATTTAGGAGAGAGGAGAGGGAGGAATTTCGACCAGGGTTCTCTTACTTAATCAGAGGTGTCGAATTCCCTATGCCATGGGGTCTATTTATACTTGTAGATTCCTTAAGGGTTACAACCTAAACCCTAATTGGATAATCTTCTCTTAAGGCTGTCCAAATCCATTCCATAGATAAGCATATGGACGATTTTAGCTATCTGAAAGCTCTTAGAATTCGTCCAAGGCATATCCTAATGGATTTACAGTCTAAAGCTTAACTATCAAACAATTGACAGTTTATACCCCTTTATTTAATTAATCTCTTTAAGTCACCAAATTAATTCTAATTAATTCTATGACTTATATTAATCAAATAACAAATATATTATTCATTATATTATTCTTATAATATATTAATAATATTTACTCTCTCTTAATAAATCATCCTATCAAGTTGCTATGGTGAAGGCAACCCAAAAGGACCATGCACAACCGGGCCAAATACTTGCCTAATATAGTTGCAGCCTTAGACACTATTCTAACAGTCTCCCACTTGGATAAGTCTAGTAAATATATTCATAAGTACAATTCGGTTTGCAATCATAGCTCTCAAAGACGCTGTCAACTCTGATCTAATCAATCTTGTCCTTTAGATAAGGGAACGTACAGTCCTCTGTTAGATATCATACTGACAATCCTATGGAATGGTTAGTCAAGCATTTAGGTTTCTCGATCTCTGATTTATTTGACATAGAACTTAATCAAACACATCAATTCAGTTCTGACCGGGCCCGGCACATAAGTCAAATCAAATCATCGAGCGGCCGAGATATCGCTATTACCTTCTTAGATAAAAGTTACAGATAAACTTCGACTTATATGCATTTACTTATTCATTTACCAACTATACACAACAATACGTTTTATAACACCAAGTTACTGATGCGTTTTCGTATTATCAATGTACAATCAATTAACAAATAATAAACCATATATCTAGGTTTTAAGACTATATGATATTATCGTTTTGCGATCACCTTTTATATCGTATTCCATAAGGTGGTTCCAGCAAGCGCGGGTCTATTCCAATGCTCAAAACTAGTTCATAAGCACTCATGAATGTTGCAGCAATCCTTTGCTATGTCTATCACCATTTAGACATTCTACACACCAATTCATGACAATCTTCATTCATATCTACTCCCAACATATGAACGATTGTGGACCATTTGAATAATTCGATTATTCCTAATAAACTCAATTATTCTGGAAGTCAAAACATGCAAAGTGAAACAATAGGTAAACAATTAACATAAGACAGTAACATTACTCATAAATAAAACTTCTTTATTTAATCATCAAATGTCAATTACATTTATCTATTACACGTTTCTAATACTATCTAATCTATGCTAATATCATCCTTTAGCCCAATACTCCTAGCATGCTGCAAGTGCTTAACCCTACTCAGTCCCTTCGTAAGCGGATCTGCTGGGTTATCTTCTGATGATATCCTCTTCACTACGAGTTGTCCTTCTTCTACACGATGTCTGATGAAGTGATATTTTCTGTAGATATGTCTTGATCTACGATGATCCCTCGGTTCCTTGGTCAAGGCAACCGCTCCTTCGTTATCACAGAAAATCTCCATGGGCTCCTTTATGGCAGGTACGACTCCAAGATCACCGATGAAGTTCTTAAGCCATATTGCCTCCTTCGACGCTTCGCTCGCTGCAATATACTCTGATTCGCACATTGAATCAGCTACGGTTTCCTGCTTGGAACACTTCCATGTCACTGCTCCTCCATTTAGCGTAAAGACCCAGCCCGACTGCGAATGGTAGTTGTCCCTATCGGTCTGAAAACTTGCGTCACTATACCCTCGCACCTTCAAGTCATCACTCCCTCCAAGGACTAAGAACCATTCCTTCATCCTCCGAAGGTACTTAAGGATGTTTTTCACCGCAATCCAATGTGCTTTGCCAGGATTCCCTTGATATCTGCTAACCATGCTCAAAGCGAAGGCTACATCAGGGCGAGTACAAGTCATAGCGTACATGATTGAGCCAACTGCGGAAGCGTATGGTACTCGGCTCATTTCTGCTATCTCAGCTTCGGTACTCGGACTTTGAGTCTTACTCAATTTGGCATTGCTTTGTATCGGTAGTTCTCCCTTCTTTGAGTTTTCCATACTAAAACGTTTTAGTACTTTCTCTAAGTAAGTATTCTGACTAAGTCCAATTAGTCTCTTACTTCTTTCTCTTACTATCCTTATTCCCAAAATGTAAGAAGCTTCTCCGAGGTCCTTCATAGCGAAGCACTTCCCGAGCCAGGACTTAACTTCCTGCAGAGACGGGATGTCGTTTCCTATGAGTAGTATGTCATCGACATATAGAACGAGGAAGCTTACTATACTCCCACTGGCTTTGACATATACACAAGATTCGTCTTCGCTTCGTACAAATCCAAACTCTTTGACTTTCTCATCGAAGCAAAGATTCCATCTGCGAGACGCTTGCTTAAGTCCATAAATGGACTTCTCAAGCTTACACACTCTATTCGGATGCTTTGGATCCACAAACCCCTCTGGCTGAGCCATGTACACATCCTCAGCCAACTTTCCATTAAGGAAAGCGGTCTTGACATCCATTTGCCAAATCTCATAATCATGAAATGCGGCAATTGCTAGCATCACTCTAATAGATTTAATCTTCGCAACTGGTGAGAAGGTCTCATCATAGTCAACTCCGGGAGTTTGAGTAAAGCCCTTCGCGACCAATCGCGCTTTATATGTGTGTACGTTCCCATCCACGTCGGTCTTCTTCTTGAAGATCCATTTGCACCCAACGGTCTTAAGTCCGGGCACGTAATCAACCAAATTCCAAACTTGGTTATCATACATGGATTGGATCTCGCTATCCATTGCCTCTTTCCACTTTATAGACTTCGGGCCTGCCATGGCTTCCTTATAGTTATTAGGTTCATCAAGGTTTACTAGTGTACCATCACTAATATACGTGTCCCCTTCGGTAGTAATATGAAAGCCATAGAACTGGGGATGAACTCTAACTCTATCGGAACGTCTAAGAGGTAAGGATTCGTCAATCGGTTCAACCGTAGTTTCCTCCTCGGGTTGAACGCTAGCGGTAGAGGTTCCTTCATCTATCGAATCTTGAATCTCTTCAAGTTCGATTTGCCTCCCACTGTCTCCTTGGCTTATGAGTTCTCGTTCTCGGAAAACTCCTCTCCTCGCAACGAAGACAACATTGTCCTTCGGTCTATAGAAGAGATATCCAAAGGATGTCTGCAGGTAGCCGATGAAAATACATCGCTCACATCGAGGTTCAAGCTTGTCGTGAGTATCTCGTCTTACGAAAGCCTCGCAAACCCAAACCTTGATATGTGCCAACGAGGGAGCTTTCCCCGTCCACATCTCGTGAGGTGTTTTGGCAACCTTCTTAGTAGGGACTCGGTTAAGGATATGGGCGACAGTCTCTAAGGCATACCCCCAAAAAGAGATTGGTAGCGAAGCACGACTCATCATAGAGCGAACCATATCCAATAAGGTTCGATTACGCCTTTCTGCCACACCATTCAACTGCGGTGTTCTAGGAGGCGTCAATTGTGAAACTATTCCACACTCCTTAAGATAATCGTGGAATTCAAGACTTAGGTACTCTCCTCCTCGATCTGATCGAAGCATCTTGATTTTCCTGCCCAATTGATTCTCCACTTCATTCTTGAACTCTTTGAACTTTTCAAAGGTGTCTGACTTTTGCTTTATTAAGTAGATATACCCATATCTACTATAGTCATCGGTAAAAGTCACATAGAAGCGGTTCCCATCCTTCGTGGTTGATCTAAACGGTCCACATACATCGGTATGTATTAGGTCCAATAGACCCTCGCCCCTTTCACATGTACTTGTGAAGGGCGACTTAGTCATTTTTCCAAGCAAACAAGACTCGCATGTGTCATCTTCCCTAAGGTCGAATGATTCCAACACTCCATCCTTTTGGAGTTGGGCTATGCGTTTCTTGTTGACATGTCCAAGACGACAATGCCACAAGGATGCTTTATCCATACTAGTGGAAGAATCAATATTCAAAACATCATTTCCTAAGTTATCAACAATCATAACGGTTTCATATATTCCATTACATGGTATAGCTTCAAAGTAAAAGACACCATTTAGATAAGCCAAAATAGAACCATTCTCATTATTAAAAGAAAATCTAAATCCTTGTCTATATAAACCATGAAATGAAATGATGTTTCTTGCCATTTCTGGCGAATAGCAACAATTGTTCAAATCTAAAACCAAACTATTCCTAAGCACTAAAGAATACACTCCAATCTTGGTCACAGGTGACGATCTTCTGTTCCCCATGATTAGATTAATCCTTCCTTGCTCCACATCCCTACTTCTTCTTAGTCCCTGCACATTAGAACAAATGTGATAACCACAACCGGTATCAAGAACCCAAGAAATAGCATGATTAGAATTGTTAGATTTGATTGTGTATATACCTGCGAAAGATGGCTTGATCTTTCCTTCTTTGATTGCTTGCAGGTAATCCGGGCAGCTTCTCTTCCGATGTCCTATCTTGTGGCAGTGGTGGCAATCTGCCTCCTTCGGATTAGAGCAGGGCTTGGCGGGATCAACTTTGGTCCCACTAGAAGAGGCACCATCTCGGGCTTTCACCTTGCGATAGTTCTTCGATGAAGGTTTCCTCTTCTTTCCCTTCCCTTGTCCAATAGCCAAGACAAGAGCAGCTGGCGGATTGGGAGTAGGTGCAACATACTTGTCTTTGAAGTTGCTCTCGGCAACCCTCAAGAGACCTTGGAGCTTGCTTAGGGTGACCTCTTCTTTGTTCATGTGGTAGGTCATCCTAAATTGGTTGTACATCGGAGGCAAAGAGTGAAGCACCATGTCGATCGCCAAGTCCTCACCGAAGTCAACATTTAACTTGCGAAGGCGGTCGACATACCTTTGCATCTTCTGCAAGTGCATGGTAAGAGATTCTCCATGACCCATCTTTGCGGAAATCATGTTAGTGAAAATCTCATACCTCTCTTGTCTCGCGTTTTGGTGGTACCTCTCCAATAAGTCTTGGTGCATCTCGTACGGGTACATGTCCTCGTAGCACTTTTGGAATTCGGAGTTCATGGTGGCGATCATGATGCAATGTACCTACGTTGCATCTCGCTCATGATTTTCAAAGGCGGTGATTTCGGCTGGAGTAGCGATTTCGGTGTTGATTTTCTCGAGCTTCTCATCAAGGACATACTCTTTGTCCTCATAGCGAGCAATGGTGCGAATGTATCTTATCCATTCGCTAAAGTTCGTTCCATCGAAGGTGACCTTTTGGCAAAGGCTCATCAACGTGAAAGAACTAGCAGCAGCGTTGTTGGCGTTCGACATCTACAATTAGAAAAGGACAAAGATAGATTAGAATAAGAATCCCTAATTATCACCCAATAAGAAAATTAGGGCTAGGATCCAACAATAACATTTACATACTAGAAAAGGGATGTCGTAATCTAACATGCAAATAAATTGAAGGTAAGTGAATGACGATTCACTAATTCTCCATCACAAAAACCTAAACTATTAGTCCTAAGTGTTTTTGAGAATTCCTAGGTTCGGATGAGATTCATTGAAACTAGTCAATGGCATGTTTAAATCTCGATATACCCCTCTTGTTTGTGACTGGGATGCCGAAGATCACAAAGCGGGTGTGAATTACCATGTAAATTCACATGGTGCCTTCATTGTAACGATCACCTATTCGATGTGCCGGTAAACCACACACGCTCCATCAAACTATGATAAACAATGAATCACCCTTTGCCACCTTCGCTTAGAACCAATTAGTGTTCCGGTAAACCACACACGCTCCACTAACATCTTAGCAAGGTGCAAAGTGTAATTTCATGGGATTGCATCAATTCACTTTTCCTAAAGTAACTAGGATTGGGAAATTTTAAAATATGTGTAGTTACTTTGTATTTCTTATTATACTTTTAATGAGAGGATGAGGTTGCCCTATCCTACCCGTTCGGCTAACGACCCTCCACCAATCAAGCAAGCGGTAGGTGTGAGTGTACACCCATTAAGCGCCATTTTATAGGCCGCAACCTTATACCCACCTTATAGATCGGCTTCGTGAATGAGACCTACTAACGGTAAGACTAGCATTTAGTTATACATATATATATATATATATATATATATATATATATATATATATTATTCTAGTAATATCATATTAGTATAGGGTTGTATTTTAAAACTTTTAAAATCTAGGGTTTGAAATTTAAGTTGTCTAAATTAAAACTTTTAATCACAAATGTAAATTTCAAAACATGAGGGTAGGTTTTAAACATTTAAAACATGGAGGATCAAATAACAAATAATTCCAATTAACAATTAATATCCTAATTATCTATATTTGATTTATTCAAGATTTCTTTGAAAGATAATTACCAAAATAGTTAAAATAATTAATTAATTATCATATAAGGAAATTAAATATTTAATTAGTTGATAAATATCTTTTTCTAGATCAAGATAATAGTCATATATATCATAAAATCGGATTTAGGTTGATCTATTATGATTAAGGTAAGTTTCCATAAGATAAACACAAAGAAATCCCGAATCTGGTCATTCCTGACGCCTGGACTCGCCGAGTGCACAAGGGGACTCGCCGAGTCAGGCCTACTCGTCGAGTCCACCTTGGGACTCGCCGAGTCAGTGACTCAGAAACCTAAAAATCGAATTTTGCAGGTTTGTTTCAGTTAATCAAGCAACAATTTTAAGAAAACCAAACCTGGCTCTGATACCGCTGATGGGTTTTAGCCATAAGAACTTTCCTATGTGCACATGCAAAACCCTAATGCTTGGATCTAGGCTTTCTAATAAACATGCTTTGAATCCAAGACTTCTAATTACTAATTATGTTAAATAACAACATTGAAACAGATCTAGAATCATACCTTTGAGTTCCTTGTTGATCTTGAGGTCTTGGAGCTTCTAGAGTCACAAATGTCACTCCTCTAATGGCTTACAAAGACCAATAGCAAGAAGAATGATTTAGGAGAGAGGAGAGGGAGGAATTTCGACCAAGGTTCTCTTACTTAATCAGAGGTGTCGAATTCCCTATGCCATGGGGTCTATTTATACTTGTAGATTCCTTAAGGGTTACAACCTAAACCCTAATTGGATAATCTTCTCTTAAGGCTATCCAAATCCATTCCATAGATAAGCATATGGACGATTTTAGCTATCTAAAAGCTCTTAGAATTCGTCCAAGGCATATCCTAATGGATTTACATTCTAAAGCTTAACTATCAAACAATTGACAGTTTATACCCCTTTATTTAATTAATCTCTTTAAGTCACCAAATTAATTCTAATTAATTCTATGACTTATATTAATCAAATAACAAATATATTATTCATTATATTATTCTTATAATATATTAATAATATTTACTCTCTCTTAATAAATCATCCTATCAAGTTGCTATGGTGAAGGCAACCCAAAAGGACCATGCACAACCGGGCCAAATACTTGCCTAATATAGTTGCAGCCTTAGACACTATTCCAACACATACATCATTATGTATTAGGTCCAACAAACCCTCACCCCGTTCACAAGTACTGGTGAAGGGTGATTTTGTCATCTTTCCAAGTAGACAAGATTCACAACTATCATCCGATTTAAGGTTGAATGATTCCAAGACTCCATCCTTTTGGAGTTGGCCTATGCGTTTCTTGTTTACATGTCCAAGACGACAATGCCACAATGATGCTTTATCTAGGCTAGTAGAAGAATCAATATACAATACATTATTTCTTAATATGCTGATGAAACAAGGAATCGAGTATGTAATCAGAGTTTAAAATGATCAAAAAGTAAGTATGTGCGATTTGAACACCGATGTAAATATGATTTCTGGTTCAGCTCTATTATGCTCTCAAGTTTTACAGAGTACAAAATAAGATTTCTGTAAAAGTCACTTTCTAACTCTAGTAAACACTCCTATTTATAGGAGAGGAAAGCGTACAAAAAATATTCTAAGTACTAAGCATTAAGCTTCGAATACAATGCCTTATAAAAAATACATTACATATGAAACGAAGACTAGTACATACGAAGACATGAAATACTTCGACTAATTACAACAAAATTCACCGTTACAATCTCCCCCTTTGTAATCATAGTCGAAGTCTTCAATTGGTAAGAATTTGAATTGAGTACAACATGACTCTATATACCAGTTTATAATCTTCTTCAACTCCTTCTTTTCTCCCTCATTATTCTTCTTGCAATGGTTCATACAAACAACTAAGTTCGTATATTACGAAGTCAAATATCTTTCTACTTTCAGCAGCTTGAAACAAAAATTTCCTCGACCTTCCCGACTTGTCCTTCCCATAAAAGACTAACCCAAAAGGTTTCAAGCACATTTCCCCATCAACATATTTTTTATGTTCTACTTGAGTCTTCGAAGGATTCATGCGAGCACTTATTTCAAGACCCTTTGCTGTAGCCAACTCCACATCTGTCATTGCCAGCCATTCATAATAATTTTCAATGAAGATTTTGATGTGAGTCACTCCTAGCTTAAACTCATCTGGATCAGTATTTTGCAAATAAGAAAATGATATTTCCTTCAGAATTACTGCAACTTGTATATGATCATACAAGTTTATCAATGGAAAGTCAGCCAATGTAAATTCACACACTTATTCATCCGTCCTTACCACCACATACTTGAGATTTTGGACTGTGTCTTCGAAGACCACATCCTTCTTTATACTTATCACTTTCTAGATCTTCGTTAACGACCACACCTCCTCAGCAGGCTTTGCAAGAACAGCATGAAATCTGATCTTCATGTGTGTCCCTTCGTCCCACTCTTTGAATTTGCTCTCAACTTTGTATTTTGGCATGATAAACATCATTTCGTTTATAGGGAAATCCAACTGTCATGCATATGTGTTTGAAACAATGTAGCTATGTTTGGGCTTTTTCTCAAATGCGTACATGTGATTGAATGCAACTTTGGCTTCAATCGTTTCATAGTTGTAATGCTTCGTTGGATCACCCTTGTTCAAGCCAGGAGGGTCACTGTCCCTTTGAGTCATGATACTTTGGATCATTCTCATTTTTTCAACCTCAGCCTCAACCTCTGTCTTCTTTTCCTCCTTAGATTTCTCAATTAAAATTCCTTTACCTTTTGATTTTGCACCAGATTCATCAACATTTTCTTTTTGCTTAGAACCACTTCCTCCAACATCAGTAGATTTACCAATCACAATTCCTTTCGGTCTGGTGATTGGCACAGTTGTCACAGCTATCGAAGTGATTGGACCAGCTGTTGCAATGACTAGTTTGGTTGATGAAATATTTGTAGAAAACACTTTCCCCACCACCTTCGAATCTCCTCCAGCGTTCGACCCTGCCATTATTTTTTCTCCCCCTTGCACCCCTGTGCTAGTAGGTGGGGCATAAGTAGTTGGAAGAAGACTGGAGGTGCGTGATAAAGGAGCTGGTTATTTGACTAGTAATTCTTCGAACATAGAAAATTTCTGGCTCAAATCTTCCGAAGATAGTATGGACGAAGTAGGCTTGGAAGAGAGACTTTTAAGCTCTTTCAAAAGTTTGAATACCTCCATGAAATTTTTATTGTCAGTAGTTGAAAGCTGAGTAATCTGAGGACTCAGACTTTCGTATAGCTTTGCAAACTTTGTAAAAACTTCACAAATAATATCCACCTTCTTATTGATGGATTCAAATTCACTTCGAACAACAAAAATTTCCTTCTCCATTTCTTCTCGTAACTACTGAATTTTGAAATTTACGTCTTCTCGCACCTTCTTTACTTCTTGAACGAATAGCAAAATTAGACTTCTGTGAATTTACTCGTAACTCATTATTTTGATCAGAAAGATCAATCTTTCCCAATAATCGAGACTCGGAATCTTTAAGCATGCTAGAAACTTTAGAAGTCAACCTCCCTTTAAGCAACGACAGCATGCCATCAACTTCCAGACTAGACACAACATGACCTCCCCCAAGATCAACTTGAGATTGAATAATCGAATTGAGCTTCGTATTCAAAATCTTGAATTGTTTCATCGTTATAAGCATATGATCAGGGAAGGCAGTTTCCTATTCGTCAAACACTAGATTTTCAAAGGTACCCCCAAAACCTTCGGATTCATTTTCAGTCTCCAAGAACGAATCTTTCAGTGGAGAGGTAGTGGTAGGTGGATCAGTTGATTGTGAAGAAAAGAGAGTTGTGAATGGGTGTGAAATAATGTGAGTAAATGTTGAAGAATCTATGGTAGATGTTATAGGAATGATAAGGGTAATCTGTGAAGGTAAAGAAATGAAAGATTCTAAAACCACATTCGAAATGTTACCTTTAGTTGCAATATTCGTATCATCCTCACCCATTATGACATTTGTATTCATATCAGATATGTTTACAGGGATGTCTGAAGTTCGAGCCTCCACAGTAACTGTCTTGCCAATCGAAACTTTGGGTGATTGGGTAACAGAAATATCGGCTTTAGAAGATTCAGTTATAAGAACTGCTTCTAGTGTCTCTGGGATAATTTTTGTCTCATCAGCTATAGAATCAGAAGATAAAATCAACTTATGCTTCTTCTTCTTGGAAATATGCTTGGCCATATCAACAACCATTCTCTTCTTCGATGATGGAGAAACAGGGGCAGGTATTTCTCTAAAAACACCCCTTGATGAGAAACTTGATGTATACGAACTACATTCGTAACTGATGATCGTCGCTTGCTCTTCGACTTCATCTTGATTCGTCTGAATACACCAGTTTTCGAAGGAATTAATTCCTTTTCAATTACTTTGAGGACTTGACTTTTGTAGCCAAAGACCCAACATCAGTTGTCTTTTAGTTCTCTGACTTCTTTTCAGTTGTCTGTGGTAAGAGAATCCCAATTTCCACAGAGGTATCTATGGTTGCCAAGTAAGAAACCAAGACTAGGTTCGAAGGATCAATTCTTTTTAACATGGCGTCTGGGATATGAGCAGCAAACGAAAATTCATCTAAATCATCCGTTGCATCCTTCGGAAAACTATAGGTGTGAAACATAGCCTTCTCCTCGTCTGCTGGAACTAAGATACCTTCTTTGTCATAAAAATGTTGCAAAATCAAGCTCCAATATCTAGCACACGAAATGTCATGACCAACATTCGTGTTCTCGTTACTCTTTTGAAATTTCTTCCACAGTTGTGTTGAATAATCAACCTGGAGATCATAATACAACTCTGCAACCATGGCGTACACCTCCATTCTTCCCTTATTGAGTCCAACCGTTCTGCTAGTCAAACAGCGAAGAAAAATCCCAAATGGAAAAATTCTATACACATGGAAGCCCTGACTTCTTGAAATCACTAATTTTTGTTAACTGGGGTTGAGGACCCATTTCGTTGAACATGTGGACAATTTGAGGAAATGTGAAAGTAACATATGGTGGAGAATTTGGGATATCAAGAATTTTGCAGAAAAGCATATGTGGCAATCTAACCTTTTTATCATTGATTAGGTTAAATGTAACAACATTCAAACCTTTTGAATACATGGCAATTGATCCTGCTTGTGATAACCAGGAGAGAGGAACTGAGAAGGAGTTGAACATCGCTTTTGATACCATGGAGTTTTGCAGAGCAACTATCAACATTTTAAGTTCTTCAGGATACAGTGACACATTGGATTCCACCTGATAATTGGTACCCTGAATCTTCATAATTGGCAAAGAAGTAACATTATCTGTTGTGTGAGAAGGTTCAGCAGTAACGTTTGCAACATTTGCCATTTTTAGGGTTTGGAAGTAGATGATGAACAAAGAGTATTTGAAGATCAGAGAGTATTTGGAATGATGAAAGCGTAAACTGATTGTTAACACTTGGATCCCCTTTTATATGTAACTCTTAAATTTGAATTCAAAGAGGGATATGCCTTGAATGCGTGCTGACGTGTCACCAAGAAAAGCGCATCATGATGATGATAAAGTTACCATGCATCAAAAAGTAACTGTCACATCGCCTTGAAAATCGGAAGGAATACAAAACGTCTCCTTAAACAGCCTATATTTATTGACCCAATGGAATTGTAATCATCAGAACCCTTCGGATGGAGGTTAGGCCTTTTACTTTTGGATTTCAAAGTAAAGTCATTTGCCATATTTTCGAAATCATCAGCCTGAGTTGGTGTTACTCAGAATCTCAAGGATTTCATGTGTGCATTGTTTCAAAGGATTAAGATACGAAGCTAATAATTTTTTTTTGGATATTTGTGATGTCAAAAATTAATTTGACACAAAGGCAGTTAAACCCCAGACAAAGGTTGCTTTGTTAATTATCAAGAGAGATAATCAACAGCTTGTGTATGTCCCCGTGAAATACAATCGAAAAATTATAGATAAGTTTCGAATGGCATTTTTTTTGTAAGGCTACATGGGTGGCTAAAAAAAATTCATTACATATCAGCCTTAACATAAGGTGAGTAATTGTAACAGAAATTACTTGTTTGACCAGTGTAGTCAGCGACAAGTGTGCTTTGACAAATATTTAAGGTAACTTTGGTATTCGAAGTAAACTCACACAAAAATTATATTGATGAAAAAAAATTGTGCTAGATCTTGATGGGTAACAAATTTCGTGGGTTTCGAAAATTTGATCAAGACCACTCATACGAAATGAATATGATTTGGAGTTTTGAAAATTGGTACTGAAACAAAAGTTTCGTGAAACCTGGAACATGGTTCCCCGTCAATTCCTTAATTTTGAAAGAAATTTGGGTTTCACTTTCATCACGGTCTCATGACGTCCGATCATTAACACAAATTTGTGATATATCTAGATTTCGATTAGTATTGATCAGGAACCTCATGGATATATGTCTTTGTGTGTGCAAGTGTAAGAATTTTATGATGAAAAAGATTGGTTCCATAGAAAGAATGTACCTCTGTTATGTTGGACCAAACAGAAAACTCTTAACTCATATGAGAAGCGTAAGGTAGCTCATTGGACTAATGTGAATGTAAGCCTTATTGGGAAGAAATCTTCGTATGAAAATTTTCATTAAGGCTTTGGAACATTGAGTCAATTCGAGGTTTGGACAACATGCAGCACCATGCTTCTAGGGACATCTAAACTAGTTTTTAAAAATTTGAAATTCAAAGAGTAGAAATTTGTACCTGACCCTAGAAACATTTGTCTCTTCATCTCTTCAAGAATATCTACAACAAAGTACTTAAAAAAATAAAATCTTTTTGTTGTTTTTAATTTTTCGAAAAGAAAGAACAAAATAGAATGAAAATCTTAATGATGTTTTGAATTTTCGAAAATAAAAAGAAAACAAAACAAAATACACAAAAGTTACTTGTTGTAGATCTTCGAAGTTTTAAGATGAGATGAAAGATACCAATCATACGAATTCGAAGCATTCGAAGAGTGACTTATGAACAGTAGCCTTATCCGTTGATGACGTTTCTGTGAACCTTCAATCTCCTTTTTTGTATGAAATTGAATTACCATCAACCATTCCAAGTCCTTCCAGAATCCTTACAAATGATTTTTCATCCAATGCTTTCGTGAAAATATCAGCCAATTGATTAGTAGTTTTCACAAAATGAACTTCAATATTCCCATCTTCTACATGATCTTTTATGAAGTGATAAAGAAGAACATTGTGTTTGCTCTTCGAATGCTGCACAGGATTATGACAAATTCTTATTGCACTTTGTGAATCACAATATAAATGAATCTTTTTTATGTTAATTGCATAATCACGTAATTGACTTTGAATCCATATTATCTGTGATGTGCAAGCAGCAGCAGCAACATATTCAGCTTCAGCTGTTGAGATAGAAACAGATGTCTGCTTTTTCGATTGCCAGCTTACCAATTTACCATCAAGTAATTGACAACCACCACTTGTACTTTTCCTGTCAAGATTACGTCCTCCCAAATCTGCATCCGAATATGCTTGAATAAAAAATCCAGTATTCGAAGGGTACCACAATCCATGCGAAGATGTTCCTTTGAGATAACGAAAAATATTATTTACAGCAGTAAGATGTGGTTCTCGTGGATTTGATTGATACCTAGCACAATTACAAACAGAAAACATGATATCAGGTCTACTAGCAGTTAAATAAAGTAAACATCCAATCATGCTTCTATATAGAGTAAGATAAACGGCAGGTTTATCTAACGAAGGAGTGAGTTTAATGCCAGTTGCCATTGGAACACGTAAGTTTGTGCTATTCATCAAGCCAAACTTTTCGAGCTGATTCTTCGTGTATTTTCCTTGTTTTATGAAAATTCGTTCTCTGTTTTGACGAATGTTTAAACCAAGAAAATTATTAATTTTTCCCATCATGCTCATTTCAAACTTACTCTTCATCAGATCTTCGAATTCTTTAAACAAAACAGGGTCAGCAGAGCCAAAAATAATGTCATCAACATAAATTTGAACAAGCATTAGATGATCCCCAACTTTCATACGAAATAATGTGGGATCAACTGATCCTTGTTTAAATTTAGATTGCTTCAAAAATGAAGTAAGAGTTGCATACCAGGCTTGATGTGCTTGTCTTAACCCATAAAATGACTTATCTAAGATATAAACATAATCAAGATGTTCTTCGTTTAAAAAACCTGGAGGTTGTTCCACATAAACAGTTTCTTCGAGTTCTCCATTCAGAAACGCACACTTCACAACCATTTGATATACATCAAAATATTTGAACTGCCTCGAGTCTTGCAATAGGGGCAAAAGTTCTTCGTAATCAATTCCTTCTTGTTGAGAATATCCTTTAACAACAAGTCTGGTTTTGTTTCGAACAATATTTCCATCTTTGTCAGTTTTATTTTTGAAAATCCATTTTAATCCGACAATCGAAACATCATTTGGCTTAGGAATTAACCTCCAAACCTTATTTCGTTCAAATTCAGAAAATTCAAATTGCATCGCAACAACCCAATCTGAGTATTCCATTGCAATCTTAACTATTTTTAGCTCAATTTTAGAGATAAAAACGTTGAACATACAAAATTCTTGATGAACATTTAATACCCCATTCTTCGCACGAATTTGAGCTCTTGTTAAAACCCCTTCTTGTTGATTACCAATTATTTGCCCCTTCGGATGATCATTTGTCCATATGTCCATTGGTGGATAGGTTGGATCGAGGTCCAAAGGTACATCTTCGTACATTTCTTCATTTTTAGATCCTGCAATCGAACAAACATCCTTAATATCATGATAAGTTTCATCATTTTGATATAACTCCCCCTCGATATTATCATATAATTGTTCCCCTTCAACATCATCACATTCTCTCTCATTCTCCCCCTCAAAAGAATGCTCCCCCTCAATTAGAGTGTTCGAATCCAAGTGCTCCCCCTCCACTGGATCATCATGCACACTTTCGCCCATTTCTTGAGGAGATGATGTTGAATCATCAATTAGTTTTGAAATTTCAATGACATGATTATCAGGAGCATTACATTAAGCATTTGCAACATTATCTGAATTTCCAAAAATCAAATCATAATCAATATCTAATGATTGTATATCTTCAGATTCATTTTGATTTTCTTGTAATATTGGATGATTATCAAAATGTTTATCAGATTGTTTGATATAATAATCATCAAAAGTATGATTAAATGTTTCCTCCACTTTTCGAGTTCGTTTGTTGAGCACACAATAGGCAACAGAATTATGCGAATAGCCAAAGAAAATCCCTTCACCAGCTTTCGCTTGAAATTTCGAAAGAGTATCCTTAAGATTCATAATAAAGCACATGCATCCGAAAACATGGAAAAATTTCACATTAGGTTTTCTGTTATTGATGATTTCATATGGAGTAATATTAAAATGTCGTTGAATGAAAGATCGATTCGGAGTAAAACATGTAGTTGAAATTGCTTCAGCCCAAAGATATTGTGGAAGATTCGCATAAGCCAACATTGTTCTTGCAGCTTCGCATAGAGATCGATTTCTTCGCTCAACAACACCATTTTGTTGTGGTGTATATGGAGATGAAAAATTATGTGAAATGCCTTTATCCAACAAAAATGAATTAAGAATATTGTTCTTAAACTCAGTTCCATGATCACTCTTTATCCTTCGAACCGTCTATTTCAGCGTTTTTTCCATTTGCTTGATAAAGTCAATCATGATTTGATCAACTTCCGATTTAAGCCTGAGAAAATAAACCCACGTATATCTTGAAACATCATCAACACTAACTAAGATATATCGTTTATGATTAAATGTTGAAACTATCGAAGGACCACATAAATCAATATGTAAATGCTCCAGTGGTTCAACATTCGAATCAATTGTGATTGGATGACCTTGTTTATGTTGCTTGCCAACTTCACAAGCTGCACATAAAGAATCATTATGAAATTTAGGTACAGGTAAGCCTCTTATCAAATCTTTAACAACAAGTTTATTGATGTTACGAAAGTTAAGATGTGAAAGTCTTCGATGCCATAACCAGCTCAGATCAGATGTCGCTTTCGAAAGAAGACAAACAATAGGTTTGCCTACAATCAGATTGATATCCAATGCAAACATATCACCATTCCTCTTTGATTTAACCAAAACTTCTTTAGTGTCGACATGTGAAATAATGCTGCCCTCTTCGTTAAAAGGTACTTGATTTCCAGTTCCCACAACAAGTTGAGAGACACTTATTAAGTTATGTTGTAAACCTTCAACATACGCAACTCAATTTAATATGAATTTACCATTCATGGTCTTCCCATATCCTTTTACTTCACACTTCTGATTGTTTCCAAATTTAACAACTCCTGCATTTTTCAAGCTTCGAAAATCTCTAAGATTCTCCTTCTTCCCAGTCATGTGACGAGAGCAACCACTGTCAATGTACCATTTATTATCGTATTGATCGTCACAAAGTACCTTCAATCATTGAAAGAATTTAGGTACCCAAGGCTTTTTAGGTCCTTGGAAATTAGATGTCAACAAAGAATTAAATCAAGAATGTTTGGCCCAGTCACAAAATCTAGTCTTGAGACTATCAATAATGTCTACATCATCATTTGAAGGAATTAAAACATAAGATTTTGTCTGTTTCGAGTGCACACTAATTTTACCCTTCGCATTCTGAGATTGTGACGGAACTGTCTTTGTTTTTGTGACTGGTCTCCAAGCTTTGATGGAAATATCCGAATCTTTTGATGATGAACTTCCATTCGAAGAAGTATTAACATACTTTTCATAAGCTTCTTTGATTTGTTCTTCTGAGAATTTGCTAGACTGATAAACTTTACCTCGTCCTTCGAGCCAGTGATCTATATTTTTCCCTGAAGTTATGCCTTTTGCATACGAAGCCTTTAATGTTTGTTTCTTCGTAAGATTAGGAAAATTTGGCTTTTGAGGAATAAAATAGACTTTTGGTTTAGTAAGAAAAGATTCAGTGTAAGAAGTATTCACAGTTGTTTTAAAGTGTTGTCTTTGAGAAAATATCTTTGGATTATTAGATTTTTCTGAAAATTTCTTTGAAACATTAGGTTTTGACTCTTTTGAAATCTTTTGAGTAGATTGGTTCTCTGACTTTGAGCAAGTTGATGAAGACGAACCTTGTTTTTCTTTTGAAAGAGAGTTTTTCACTTTATAAACAAATTTTGGCGAATTTGAGTCAAACACACTTTTTTTATTTGATTTAACATCTTCTTTTTGTCTGAAAAATGTTCTGAATTCATAAACTTAACTGATTTTGACTTCTCATGTTTCAATTTTTGAGATTCAATTGTTTGCCAAAAGATTTTCTTTCTTGCTTGTCTTTTTGAAATGTTATTTTCTTTTGAAAGTTTGACAATCTGTTCCTTGAATTCATTAGAATTAAGTGTTGATCCATTTTTAATTTCCTCAACCATAGGCTTAATGACTTCGTTTTCAACTTTAGATTTTTCAACCCATTTTATCTTTAGTTTTTGTCTTTGAAAAACATACGAATTCTTGGTTAGATTGTTTTCAATTGTGCTCTAATTTGCAAAGAACCCTTCATCTGATGAGTTTAAGTTATCTTGTTCCACCATTTCCTTGAATTCCGGTTTAATATTTTAAAATTTCCAGTTGTTACAAAGACTTGGTTTGGAAAAACAACATCATCAGAACACTTGAAGATTGGGTAAACCACAGTATTCATTTCTAAGAAATGAGCCCCTTTCTCAGTTAACACTTTTTTGAATTGTTGTGTATCTCCATATACTTGATCAACAACTATACAAGGAATTTCTTCTTCCTTTAAAACTTCCTTTTACTTCATTTGTTTCTCTTCTTTTTCATCATCACTATCATCTGTTTGATTGTCTTTGACTTCTACAAAGTTCACATCACACACTTTCGAAGTTGATGGTTGATCAGTGTCAAACTAAACCAACAATTCCTTAACTTTTTCTTTTCCTTTAAATGATGATGCAACATTTATAATAGTCAACTGAGAACAATCAACATCCTCAAGATCACTAATTTCACTAATATTATCAGAATTATCCTCAATATCATCAAAATTGGATTGAAAATCAGATGTTGAATTCTCAGTCTTTTTCAACATGTTAACTTGTTCAGACTTAGTCAAAGTTTAATTTACAATGTTAACCAATTCATTTGAATCAAGACATACAACTACTTTAACTATTCCGTATCTATATCTATCATCAGGAACTTTGTTAAAATCAGCAATTTCTTTATCACAATCATATGAAATATTATCTACTGTAGCTCTTTCGTAAGCTAAAAAATACAGTAATTTTCTATGTTGTTCTTTGCTGATTTCGCATGCATGATGTAGTTCAGTCAATTTTCCATACAATCTTTAGCTGAATTACAATTAATGTTCCTCTAGGCTAACAACAGTTTAGAATCACTCGAAAAGATATCTCTATCAACCATGATATTAGTTATTTGATGTTCTAAACAATCTATTCTAGCAATTTTCGAATCTACTTTCTTCTATGTCTCTAACAATTGAACAGACAGCTTCTTAGCCTTATTGCTAGCAAATACCACAATTGAATCAAAATAAATAACAGTTTCATCAAAGGATATTAATTCAGAATTATAAACATGTACTGGAATATTAAAATATTGAAGAATGTTATGTACCTTTGTAGTCATTGGAGATTTGTCAGCAGCTTTTGATATGAAGCATCCCCCATGAACTCCGTATGCTTCTTCATCTGATTCTTCCTCCAACTTCGCATACATTGCTCCGTGGGTCGAATGTCTCATCTCTTCATCATCTGATTCAGATGACCAAATTTGATAAGTTCCATCTTCTTTTTGTTCACCATAGGCAACTAATGAGAGATTTTTTTCCTTCGTACACAACTCCTCCAACTTTTCCACATAGTATGCTTCATCCTTCATTTTATTCTCCTTCTCATCTCTATTCCTTAACATGCAATCACTGGCTAAATGATTAGCCTCGTTGCAATAGTGACAATCAATTCCAACATCTCCTTTCAGTTTCTTCTCAGTTTTTCCTTCAACAAACTTCGTATCTTTCTTTTCTTCCTTTTTCTTCTTATCCCCAGCACTTTTAGTCACATTATTTCCTTTACATTCAGAAGACTTTCCCTTCGGATTGAACGACTTTTTAAACAAAATTTTTCACACGATTGTTAGAATAAAAAGCAATTGCCTCATCATCTGAGTTCATGATGAATCCTTCGTCTTCATCAGAAACATCATTATCTGCTTCTCTTTCAGAAATCTTCGAAACCAAAGCTAGTGGACCTCCCAAACTTGCCTTTGAACAAGTCATTCAAAGTTGACGTATCAAAGCTCTGTTGATTTTTAACCATCATGCTCACACTACGCCATTCCTTTCGAAGACCCATAACAAATATAAGATTGAATTCCATGGCTGATCTGGTGATTCCGTATCGATTGCATCGATAGATTAGTTATTAGGACGATCGTAATAAACCTCAATTATTTCATCATCTTTCTGTCTGAATTCCTTAAGTTCCACCAAGCATTGTTTTACAAAATTAACTTTTGTCTTTTCACTCCCCTGAAATTTCTCCTTGAGATTGTTCCAAATCTCCTTTGTTGTTGTACAACTACTTACGTAGTTGTAAACAACAGGAGGCAAAGCTTCTCTTAGCTCTCTCATGCATCTCTTCTCCAGTTTTTCAAGACAATTAGATTGATTCTCTACCTCAGAATTTCCAAAATATGCACCAATTGGTTGAACATTTGATGGTGGATTGCGATCACCAGAAATACAGTTCCACAACTCTTCATCCAAACCATTAAGATAATCCTGCATATGATCAGCCAATTGATCGTAATACTCACAAATTAGCAAAGGAATATAAGTGGATAAACCTAAAATATGAGAGAATGAAGTCATGGAATTAAGATTAAAAGACGCCATTGATGTACGGAAGAAAACCTTGAGAATTTTTGAAAAAACTTTTAGAATTTGACAACAAACTATATGATTCAAATCAGTTGAACTAGTAGAACACTCGACTCAATGATTCAAGTGTAGAATCGAATCACAAACTTAGATCCAGTGAATTTTTCACTTTCAAAAAGTGCGGAATTTCTTAAACCAAAAATTTGATTTAAAAACTTTTGAAAAGATGAAAAGCAGAGAGTAATGATTCCTGCTCTGATACCAATTGATGAAGCAAGGAATCGAGTTTGTAATCAGAGTTTAAAATGATCAAAAAGTAAGTATGTGAGATTTGAACACGGATGTAAATATGATTTATGGTTCAGCTCTATTATGCTCTCAAGTTTTACAGAGTACAAAATAAGATTTCTGTAAAAGTCACTTTCTAACTCCAGTAAACACTCCTATTTATAGGAGAGGAAAGCGTACAAAAAATATTCTAAGGACTAAGCATTAAGCTTCGAATACAATGCCTTAGAAAAAATACATTACATATGAAATGAATACTAGTACATACGAAGACATGAAATACTTCGACTAATTACAACAAAATTCACCCTTACAATTGTCTACAACCGACACAGTTTCATACACACCATCACAAGGTAATGCTTTAAAATAAAACACATTATTAAAGAAAGAATTAATACCTCCACATTCATTATCAAATGAAAAGGTAAAACCTTGTTTGTACAAACCATGAAAAGAAATAATATTTCTTGCCATTTCAAACGAGTACACACATTTATTCAAATCTAATTTTAACCCATTATTCAGCAACAAAGTATAAACTCCAATCTTGGAAACAGGCGTAGCCTTCCTATTCCCCATGATCAAGTTTATCTTCCCGTGCTCCACATCCTCACTTCTTCTTAGGCCCTGCAAATTTGAACATATGTGAATACCACATCCTGTATCAAGCACCCAAGAGTTAGAATATGGTGAGTTATTAGACAATATTGTGTAAATACCTGTGTGGGCGGGTTTCACTTTCCCATCCATTAGATCATGCAAGTAGTTAGGGCAGTTTCGCTTCCAGTGCCCCTTGTCCTGGCAATAGTAGCAATCAGCATCCTTGGGAATGGCAGAAGGAGTGACATAACTGCTTTTGGTCCTTGATGAGGAGCCTTCAAGAGAAATTCCCTTGGTACCCTTCGAAGGGTTCTTCCTCTTTTTCCCTTTGCCTTGCCCGATAGCCAAAACCAGGGTAGATGTTGGAGTAGGAGTAGTAAAGGTAACAACCGACTTACCCTTAAGACCGGTTTCAGCGGTCTTCAGGAGTCCTTGAAGTTTGCTAAGAGTAACTTCCTCCTTGTTCATATGATATGTCATACGAAATTGGTCATAACAAGAAGGTAAGCAGTACAAAATGATGTCAATTTCCAGATCCTCAGGGAAGTTCACATTTAGCTTGAGCAAACGGTCCATATACCTTTGCATCTTTTGCATGTGGCCCGTGATGGATTCACCATCCTTAATGCGGTTTGTTATCATGGAGGAGATTACTTCATACCGCTCCTGACGAGCACTCTGATGGTACTTTTCCATCAGGTCGTGGTGCATCTCAAAAAGGTAGAAGTCCTCATAGGACTTTTGGAGCTCGACTGTCATCGTGGCCATCATGATGCATGCTACCTTAGTAGCATCTCTCTCATCCGTCCTGAATTCAACAATCTCCTCAGGAGTAGCAGTGGACTCATCAAGATCCTTTAACTCCTTATCGAGGAGGTATTCATTGTCCTCAAAACGAGTAACCATCCTGATTTTCCTAATCCAATCCATGAAGTTGGAACCATCGAAGATGACTCTACCACAAAGATTCATGAGAGAGAAAGAGCCAGTTGGGTTAGAGCCCGAAGCATTTTTGTTGGAAGACATATGAAAAGAAGAAAGCAAGTTTAGATTAGATATATAGAGTCCTTAATAAGACACCCGAATATAATATTAAAGGTAGGATCCGATCACAATATATTATACTTAAAATAGGGATGCCGTAATATAAGTAATAACATATTTGAAAGGTAGGTGAATGACGATTCACCAATTTCCACCATCAAAAACGAAATGAATTATTAGGTTTTAATTGGATTTGAAATTCCTAGATTCTTTTGAGATTCAATGAACTTTTCAATGGCATGTTTCAATCTCGATTGTGCCCTTCAAGTTTTGTGACTGGGACGCCGAGGATCACAAAACAAGGTGTGAATAACCATACTAATTCACTTGGTACCCTTAATATTATCACCTAATCAATGTGTCGGTTAACCACACACACTCCGTTGATCTATGACAAACATTAAGTCACCCTTCGTGATCCTTACTAGTCCAAGTTAGTGTGCCGGTCAACCACACACGCTCCACTAACGACTTGGTAAGGTACAAAGTGTGAATCCCATGGGCTAGCACCATGTTCACATTTTTCCTAAAGTAACTAAGATTGGGAATTAAAATATTTAGTTACTTTATAATAATCATTATACTATTAATGAGAATTTAAAGTCATTATCCTACCCGTTCGGCTAACGACCCTCCACCGATCAAGGAAACGGTGGGTGAGAGTTGTCACACCCTAAAACCGAGAACGGCGGAAACGTTCTTGGGCGGAGGACGTCATGTAAAGTATCACAATACAGTATAATAACAAACAAGTAAACAACATCATCCATTGCATTAAATATATAATTTTAATACAACTGTGTTCTGTACAGTTATAGACACCAAAAAATGCATCAAAATAGAGATGAGTCTTGCACGCGCTCCATCTTCTCAAAAGCTGGCCTCGGTACCTGTCTACTGATGACCTAAGAATACAAGTTATTTTGAAAGAATTTATCAACATTAAAGCTCATGAGTTCATAAGTATTTAGTGTTAATGTTTGTATCAAAATGTTTGAACATTGTTTAAAGTACGAGTTTGTAAACGTTTTCAATAAAAGTATGTGAATGTTTGTAAGTGTTTGTAAATGATTGTGACTCCTAGAAAATCCTATATTTTCTACTAAAAGTAGCATTCTACTAAGGCACAACTGTTTTGTATGTTTGTTTCTTGTAAAAGTGTGTAATTTTCCCAAGTGTAACTATCATTATCAAAATATAGTTTGTACATTACTGTTTAAGTGAAATAACCACTAATTAAATGTAAAGGGTAAATTAATGTAGTACTGTAGTGTTGTTTTATAGGAACTACTGTTGTACTAATTACCTTAAACCAAATTTTTATCAAGGTATTATGTGATTAATTGTACAATACTATCGACTATGAAACACGACAATGCAAGTCGTAAAAAGGTATGACGTTTGGCACCCGCAGACCTGCAGGTCCGGCTGTAGCTAGCAGCAAGGTGTAGGATAGTCAATCCAGTATAGATCTATACGCAAACTCATGCTCTCCCTCTAAAAGACTCTGGCTACAACTCGGGCCATGAAATTGAAGTTATGCTCCGATATAGTGGATCGCATTTATGTTAACGTATTCATGTATAAGTAATGTATTGTTACTCATCCTAGTATCGTTGAATATGTTCTCTTTCTATTGTAGTTGTATATGTTCTCATTCTAGTATAGTTGTATATGTTCTTAAAGTAATAAGTAGCGACTCATGAATGAATTGAATCTTGTATGTTTCATTGAGCTAGAAGTAGTAAGTAGTATAACCCTCAACTATACCTATTATAGTTTATTAGTAAACTTGATGAATGACTAAAAGTACTGAACTGAGATATAAATCTTTATATCTACACATATATACATAATATATAAGTTTAAAAACTGTAAAGGAATTTTTAGTATAAAAAGTGAATTTTATAAAGTCTTTGACATGTAAAATAGTTTGATAACAGTTTAAAGTCATTTATTTGGTAAAATAGTTTAAAGCATGAAAAATCCATTTGCTTGTTAGTTATTAATCACATGTGATTTATCTAATAACTAACATGGTTTAACTTGTACCCCCCCCCCCCCCACAAAGCATTTATAACATTTAAAAGCATTTCAAAGGTTAGTTAAAGGGGTATGAACTCACTTGTAGTGAGCGGATTGGATTGAGGTGTCGGGCACAGTGCTAGGTGACAAGTGGAGGCTTGTACACACACAATGAGCCTAGTTATCATATAATAAACATATATACAACTAATTAGTCAATTTATAACTAATATATCAAGTTAAGACACCCTAGGACATGGAAACACTTTGTTTCAAGTGTTAAAGGTCATAAGGGTTGCATCCAAGTGTTATAGGGCATGGCTAATGAGTTTAGGGTTCAAGGAAAACCCCATATTGGAGTTCATGGTTTTGTGACCATCATCCAATGAGTTTACGGTCGTAAACTCATGATTTCTTGACCATGAGTTGTTTTGATGGCTTAAAAGTCCCTAGAAGCATTTCTACTTTATGTATAAGTCTATGGAAGAGATTAGGGCACCATTTCACTCCTAAATGGAGTTTACGGTTCTTGGACCATTTTCCTTTGAGTTTACTATCGTAAACTCATATGATTTATGGTCTTTTTGGGGTTTTCAAGTCCTTAACTTGTCAAGGAAGGGATTTAAACAAGTTTCTAAGGCTTATGAAGGGCTAGGGCACATTTTGGCAACTTTATTTAGGGTTTACGGTCCAAGAACATCTTGGACCGTAAACACCTTGTTCTTGGTGTTCTTTGGACGTTTTCTTGATCTGTGGAAATGTAACAAGCTTTACAATATAGTAGGGTAGGAGTACTTACTAGTTAGAAGCTTGAAAAGGTGCTAAGGGCCCAAGAACACTAGTGTGTGTTCTTGGTGTTTTGAAGATCTAAGCAAAACATGAAAATGGATGGATGGATGTATAATCACTAGATTAATTGATATACTAACCTGAAAGGGCTAGAAACACTTACTAGATTGAAGATCTTGAAGAAAACTTGGATGATACTTGAGAGAGTTTTGGAGTTGTTCTTGAAAATGAAAGTAATAAGTGAGGAGTTTGGGGAGTAAACTCATGATTAAGGCATGACTTTACGGTTTTAGGAGGATTTTACGCCCCAAACATAAAAGTTTGGCCGTGAACTTCTTAACTACATGGTATTTGCGGTTTTGAAATTCCAAGACTCGAGATGGTATTTCCTTTCATTCGTTCATTTAAGGAATAATTATTATAATAATCTAAAAAACTATAAATTTGCTAAAAATAAATAAAAATGAAATTGAATTTTAATTTGAAATGATTCACTTTAGAGTTTGTCCGAAAGAAAATTTCGGGTTGTCACAAGAGTGGACACCCATTAAACTGCCATTTTATAGGCAACAACCTTATACCCCCCTTATAGACCGGCTTCGTGAATGAGGCCTACTAACGGTAAAACGACTTATTCTTATAAATATATATATATATATATATATATATATATATATATATATATATATATATATAATAATTAGTCATTAATGTTATAAATAGCATAAGTGTTGAATTTTAACTATTAAAACTCTAAGGGTTAGAATTAAAGTTTATTAAAGTGTGTGAAACGTTACAAATTCCAAAACTCGATGGCAAGTTTTGTAACTATTCAAAACTTTTCATTTCATAACTTATGAATTAAAGGTTCATAAAAATGAAGACTCTTCATTTTTATGTAACTTATGTGTTTTAAATGTGTGTTTAAAAGAAGTGACCTTTGGATATCCATAACTTGAAAACAAATTATCGACTCCGTTAAAACACATAAATGATCAAGAATTAATCCTAAACCATTCAGCAAATAATTCCTATCATCTTCTAAATCCATAAGAACATGAACATGATCATCAAAGTTTCAAGAATTATATGAACACATACAAAGCATGAAATTTTGGTATAAGTTATTGTAAATGGATTAGAAAAACCATTAAACCAACTAAAACAAGTTTTAAAACACCAAAACAGTTTAGGTGTCACACCCCCAAACCTGAACAGCGGAAACGTTCGGGGGCGGATGACTTCATGTGGTAACATAACAATTGAATACATAGTAAAGAAAGCAATACAACCATTATATATATAATTGAAAGTTTACATTTGTCAAAAGTTACATGTTCAAAACCAATTACAATATGATGTCAAAAATACGAGATTAAACTGGCGCCGCAGCATCCCTTCATCAAAAGCGTAATGAATACCTGAAATTACTGATTTCCTGGGACATACAAGTAATTTTGAAAGAGTAGATCAGCATTTAAGCTGGTGAGTTTCATAAGTATTTAAGTGACAATGTTTGTATGAAATGAAATGTTTTGTCTTTGTTTGTTTGTATTTAGAAAATCCTATACTTTCTACTAGTATAAAAGTAGCCTTCTCTCAAGACCAATGTTTGTTTCCAAAATGTATGTAAGTGTAAAATAACCAATGTGTTTTGAAACCCTTGTAAATCAATGCATTTTTAATACACCATGTGAGTTTTATAACCATACTATTGACTCGGAATGCCTATAGACAACGTTCTTCAGGCGTTGGAATGTTATGACGTTTGTCACCCCAAACGGTGGACTGCAGCTAACAGTCAGGGCGTGGGTTGTCAAGCCCGTATAGATCTATACACAAACACCATGCTCCCCTTCCAAGGGATTCTGGTATATAATACAGGACTTGAAATGTGTACTCGAACGTACGTGAAGTTAGCGTCTCACAAAACCGTGGTATAAAAACAGATCTACTTGTTAAAATGTTTCATTTGTTCTTGTATACGAAAGTGACTTCTTGAAATTCATGTTTCTAGTACATAAGAGTTAGAAATTTGTTTGTAAAACTATACCTATTATAGTTTTCTAAAAGTGTGTCTCGTTTGTTTAGAAATACCTAGAAAAGGAATCATTTGTTATGAAAATATAGATTTTTGGTGTAGAGTCTAAGATAGACAAGTATACATATAATCTAAGAAAATGTTTAGTTTATACATGCATTACAACAATTTATATTTCAAAGGATGGAATATAACATATTTTGTATATATAAAAGTTCCCTATATAGTTTATAAATCACATGCGACTTGGATATATAAAAGCATATAAAATAATTGTTTATGTAACACACGATAATACTCGTGTGTTTTACTTGTAATCCCCCCCTTGAAAGCATATAAAAGAATTTAGAGAATATTTAAAAGGTAAATTAAGGGGTATGAACTCACTTGAAAGTTTGAAGATAGCGAGATGGAAAACCGGGCAGAGTTTCGTCTCGGGAAACGGATTTTTCTCGGGATTCTCGGGAATCTCGGGAGTAAAATCGACCCTCGGGACTTGAGCAAAAAGACCAGAGCTTCGGGTTTGAACGGGCACGGAAAACAAGGCAAGATTGTGAGAGAAAGGAGAGAAATGAGCATTTTTCTCGGAAGCCCTCGCATTCTATTTATAGGAAGACTGAACCGCCTCGGTACGCGGGGCGTACGCTCGTACGCAGCGCGTACGCATACGTCATGCATGACCGAAGCCTCGACTGCCTCGGCTTTGGATGGGACGGATCGGATGGGGAGGCGGGTCGGATGGGACGGTGGGTCGGATGGGACAGCGGGTCGGACGGGTCGGTCGGACGGGCGGGTCGGACGGGTCGGAAGCCAAGGATAGGGCGACGTGGACGATCAGAGGCCAAGTCTCTCAGGTACGCAGAGCGTACAGGGGTACGCAGTGCGTACCTCGGATGAGGACGCTGAGTCCTCCTCGGATAAGGTCCGAATTTTGAATTAAATAAATATATAATTTATTTAATAAACTTCAAAAATTCATATCTTCATCATACGAACTCCGTTTTCAATGGTCTTTATATCCACGCGTAGGTGAGGCTATGCTCTACAACTTTTGTTTAGACTCCGTCGGCAACTTCCGAAATTATTTTTTTATTATTTTGTATTATAACTCATCGTGTTTAAGGAATTTGCCAAAAGTCACTCGATCTCCGATTCGAGTTTTCAGCTGTCTGTTGTTAAGCTGAACTTGGAAAAATGATAACTTCGATATATGAAATCGGATTTGGGCGGTCTTTTTACGTACGATCATGGTTTAAAGACATTTAAACATAGAAGGAATTTAAATAGAACTATTTGTACATTTTATTATGAAAGTAAATTTTATTACTCAAAAGTGGTTACAATACTTGACCCGTTTAGGTCATTTCAAAGAGTTGAAATATCGGGTTGTCACATTAGGCTAATGTTTCTAGTCCATTTCCAGCAACAACAATCGAAAAACTGCACTCTGCATGACCAACTCGTCGAGGGCATGAACTGACTCGGCGAGTTGGATGAAAAAACGCTTGGACTCGTCGAGTCCCCCCATGGACTCGGTGAGTTCCCGATTCAGACAGCAAGCAGTTTCGATTTTAAGCACAATTTTGTATCAAGAATCAACAAACAAGCCTAGGCTCTGATACCACTGTTGGGTTTTGAGCATTCTAACACTTCCTAAGTGTACATGCAACCCTAATAAACCTTGGATCTATGTTTGTCTAAAATACATGCAAAATTTGTTTTCCAAGGTTTATAACTTATCTAGCATGACATGGGGAACTTTTAAACATAAAAAACTAGATGAATTACATACCTTTTGATGAGTGTTGGTTCCTTGGAGTTTGAGAGCCATGCACCCAAAATGTGAATGCCTCAAATGGAAATCACAAATCACCACAAACTTGTAAAACCTTATGGAAGTGTATACTTTGCACTAGAAATTGGCCACCACTTCTCATACACACTAGGATGTCAATTCATGCAACATAGGCGTGTTTATATAGTGTAGATGATTAGGGTAAACCCTAATAACCCATGTCTTTTCCTCTTCCAAGGATCCATGGGTTAAAAGCTCCATGGATCATCCATGGACTTCCATACAAGCTAAGCTCATTCCCAAATGAGTGTTATCCCACACCATATAAATATAATAGCCCATGATTTAATTAATCTTCCTTTTAATCACTAAATCAATTCATAATTAATTTAAGATTAAACCTTAATTAAATAACATGACTTTATATTAATATATTATAACTTATAATATATTAATAAAACATAAGTATACAATTCTCATAATATTATCCATAAATCGTTTGGGTGAAGTGCAACCCAAATGGACCATTTCGGGTTGGGTCAAGTATATACGAAATAAGTTATGGACATAGACACCTTATCAACCAGTTTTTCCATGCAAGATTTTCAAGGTTTCATTTTTTGCACACATCAAGGGGGAGTATTGTGAAGATTAATCCTCGGGCGATTCTCACCCTTAATGGGTTTTATAATCATTTTCTTGATTATAAAAAGGGGGAGAATGAACTGTAGGTATTCAAAGCTTCGGTTATTAATTTGAGGATTTGAAGACCGGTATCATTTCGAGGGGGAGTTTGGTCTTGAGCGCGCAAGCTCATTTGATATTGAAGCCGGGACTTCCAATCCTAACTTTGAGGGGAAGAATGTTAGGGTGCCACGGCACGCTTGGTTGTTGAGTGTTATGGCTTACCCTCTTGTACATGTAAATGGGTTGAGTCTTTCCTATAAATAGGAAGTGAGTGACTCCCATTATGTAAGGAACCATTTGGAGAGCATTAGTTTTAGAGAGAGAAACTAGAAAACCCATTTGTACTCTTTCAAATTCAACTAATGAGAGCTTAAAAGATTTATTTACTCCATGTGTTCTTGATTTTGTATGATGCTTCACTACATATTTTCTTATTCCGCACATGCCATGATAATCAGCACCACCACAGAATAAACACAAGCACTAGCTTATTTACGGAAGATGCCTAAAATGATTTTATGTGCTAAATAATTTGTGATTCTTTTTGATGCCATTATTTGATAGGATCTATAGTCTGTTGCCGACCGAATCTGGAAACTATATGTGTTCAGATTTCGAAACGTTTAATTAAGGTATTAAAATCGGCATGTAACTTTTCGGAGTAATTAGGAGGAATACACGTCTAAACATTCTCTATCTATATTCCTGTCTGGATACACCGAACGCCTACTTTGGTGTATAGAGTGTCATGATAAGGACTCGTAGCGGGCTGAGAAAATGGAGGAAATGAGAAGGCTTACGATATTGAATGATACATATCATAAGAGCGGTATATTCCCTTTAAAATATGTCTAACAAATAATACGTCCAGTACAGGAGATGTACACTTTTGATTAGATGAAAGAAAAAACTTTTGGTATAATCCATGAAGTTATCCCATCGTGTGACATTTCCACTACTGACCAAGTTGAAGCAAAATTTATGATTGAAGATACGCATGGAAGAAGTCCTAGTGGAGTCTAGGGAAATTTTAATGATTATTTGGATACATTCTTATGTGTTAAATTGTTTTGTGACTTTAGGAAATAAGAACTTGGGAAATGCGAGACAATATTTGGGACGAGTATGAGTATGTGTGAATTGTAGTAGAGGCCTACACTACCGGAAGCACATGACTCACGCTTGGATCAGGAAACGTCACACGGTTACCAAGGAGCTAGTAATTGATTATGTTTTGTTCAAGTGTGTCATTACCATCATTTCAGTAATGAATAAAAATATGATTGTTGTTCCGAACCTAGTGGTTGTATCAAATTGATTCTGACTAATATAAGTATGTTATGTGGTTCAGAGAACCAAGATCGATGCAACATCTGCCTTAAGCCATACGATTGAAATGAAGGATAATCGAAGCGATCAATAGAAGTATCACGATAACCTATAAAGTAAAGAATCTTGTAGCTAGAAGTGCTACATGCTAGAATGTGATTATATCACATTAGAACATGAAGGAAGGTATATTACATCCTAGAATTTGACTCTAAAAGACCTGAGTCTAAGCATTGCATCATACGATGAGAGGTCATTAGAGCATGACCCATCGGTTTGTCATGATAATCGAAGTAGAGAACATCTCTTAAGTTAAGTATTTTTTAAAAGAAGTAGGAGTCTCTAATAAGGATTAATTTTGTAACTCAGAGGTTACAATTGAAACTCCAACATAGGATAAAGATCGGGTGCAAGATTACACACTGCTTGAAGTCAAGAAGTCCAAGAGTTAGATACTCATTTGAATGAACATAGAAGTTACGGTTATTACCTAGGATGAAGAGATAGCATACGAAGTCAGTATACAATCCTTGTTTCATTGATGATTCCGGAACGTAATCATACTAAGCGGGAGATAATCGGGCTAGTCAATTTAGTGACAATAAGCATCAAAAATAACTTTTGGATTGAAGATTAGTTAGAATAAATAATATTAACTAAGTATATATCATAAGGGTTCCATACATATAAAGAATGCTAAAATCCGAGTTATAATGAATAAGTTATGACCCGTCGAAGTTTTACGACTAAACCGGCACGACACCATGTAATATAAAAAGTAAATTTTTGATAAATTACTTTTTATCCTTAGCGAGCTAAACGAAACTCGTAGTATACGTTAAATAGATAATGTAGATAAACAGAATGTCCAAATCTGACTTAGTATGAGGAAGTTACGATTTTTCTAAGATTTAGCACAACAGTACATAGTCCGGGATTCGAATTTTAGATCGATTGATTTTTAGCCGACATTATCTAAACGAGAATTAAAGATCTTGTTAATAGGATCTCAACGATATAAAGACAAATTAAAACGGACGTCGGATGACAAAGTTATGAATTTTTAACGAACTTTACCTGTCTAAGCCTGTTAAAATATAAATTTAAAAATAAATTCAAAATTAGCCGAAAGAGTCTAAACAAAAGTTGTAGATCATGTTTCTGCCTACACATTGATATAAAGAACGTCAAAAATGGAGTTCGTATGCGTAAGTTATGGATTTTAGAAGATAATTAGTTTTTGGAGTAATCTCGGAGTGACACGTGGAACAATCCTGACCTTTGCTTCCTCCCCACGCCTTCCCACCAGATGGTGACATTTGGCACACCAACACGTAGGGTTGGAGGCCCAGAGCTTGCCAATTTTAGCTAATTTCCAGCCTATAAATAGCATGCGAGGTTCTCACATTTTCTTCACATCTCAACCCTACTCTCTCTCTCTCTCTCTCTCTCTAACTTCTCTCTAAACCTCTCCCAAGCCTTAGTACTTCCCATGTGCTAAGAGGCGAATCTCGAAGTTCCAGAAGGCTCTGAGAAGAATATCTTTTCGGCTTGGAAGTTCTGCCTCCATAGAGCCTGGTTTCTAACCAAACCCCCGGTAAGTGAGATATGCTTATCCTACTCTAAGTATAGCTTATGTTTAAGTTTATTATTGTTATTATGAACTCATATATATATATATATATATATATATATATATATATATATATATATATATATATATATATATATATATATATATGTATATATATACACACACTATAAAAGGGTTATTATAATATCTTTTAACTACTCACGGTGCAGGGAATCTGTTTTTAAAGACCGCATAGGGTTGTTGGATTTCAGAAGTGCTATAATACCAAATTGGTCCTGCCCTTTGGTGTTTCATGTCTGGCCCTTGTCTGTACATACTAGTTGAGAAGAATTGTTTAAAACTTATAAAACAATATCGCTCGTAAATACTCTCAATAAATACTATACTAAAATCTAGCGGTAATTATACTAGGTTTCGTCGACGGAAAATAGAATTGTTAGAAGCGAAGCGTTGTCCGAGTTTGGAATCATCACTTTAACAAGTGGGTGCATAGTTACTTTTATCTTACACATATATATGAAGTATTTAATATAAATTATGTGTTATTCATGCATATGATCTGTGCTCTTGATATCTATGCTGGATGAACCAAATACATATGTGTTATTTGATGTAAACTATATACGTATGTTATACCTATAAAAATATTGGGTAAAGATGGGTAGATGAATGATGAGGGATGAAAGATGATATAGATGAACATTGACAGCTAAGGACTTAGTGCCTTATATATGAACATTGGCAGTTTCTCCACAACATGTAGATGTTTTTGAACTACGATATGCTCTAAACATTCTACTAGTTGCACATAAAGGAAAATATCAGCAATTGCACCTAATAGAAAATATCATAATCCTAGTGGCTGCGCCTAAATGATAATATTGTCAGTTGTGCCTAATAGATAACATTTGCAGCTGTGCTATTGGCCGTGATGGATTTCGTACCTATCCTTTAGGACAATCCTTAGGAATAAATAAATGAAGAATAGATGTTTCATAGGGTAGTTCCTTTAGAATAAAGAAGATAATAAGGATGGGTAATTGGGTTAATTGTTTGATGATGAAGCATAATAACTTTATTATTATGGGTTGAAAATCTACGTACTCGCCAGGTTTCCCAACCTGACCCACTCAGTTTATTTCTATCACAGGTGTCGATTTGAAGCTGCATTACACTGAGAGATTAAAGGAGATGTAAATCACTAGTGTAAATTAATGCAAGGTTTGTTTATACTTATGTTGATGTATTGACGATGACATCCAAAAAATTTAATACAAACAAAATACATTTCTTTGGAAATGCTTTGATAATATATTTATCATGTTTTTTGGGAACAAATTCCACAGTATTATTTGTTTTTTAAATGAATACTATGATTTTCAAATAATCATAAATAATTTTTTTAAAATGACCTTGAATTTTGGGATGTCACACACATCCCCTCTTTTATTATTTCACATAGTCGGTCACTATCCTATCACAACCTCTGATTTATTTGTCACATATAACCCTTTACTACGTGCCTAAGGTTACGTCTCACCAGTCGTTGTGCCACGTGTCAATTCCTCTGTGGTCTGCATTTACATCTTCTATAAGCGTGCATCGCGCTCTCTGCGCACTTTGCACGCCATGTAAAATGCAGATTTTGTAAATTCTATAACTTCTTCATACAGGCACTGTTTTCGACGTTCTTTATATCCGCGCATAGCTATCAACGAGATCTACAACTTCCATTTAAACTTTTTCATCTAATTCACATTCTATTCCATTTTCTGTACCACTTACTGCTATTCTAAAACTTCAAAAAATCATAACTTCCTCATATGAAGTCAGATTCTGACATTCTCTATATTTGCGTATTGGGTTATATGATTACTATGACGTTTGTTTACATTATTTGTCATATATAACCTTCTATTGAGAACATCTATTTATCACCATGATGAACAATTATCCTTTTTTTCCTTAATCATCTAACCTTCTCTTACGGGCATTACAATTATACCACCATTCAAAACAAATACCTATCTTGACTATGACTTTGAATCATGTCTATATGTTTCGCAACTGGCATCACTATATCCTTTCACTTCAAGTTCTGGTTCTCCACCATACACAAGCGATATGTTTTTTTTATTTCTCAAATACTTAAGAATGTTCTTGATAGTCGTCCAATGACTCATTTCTTGATTTCCCTGATATCGACTCATCATACTAAATGGATATGTCACATTAGGACGAGTATATGTCATAGCTTACACGATCGATCCTATAGTGAAAGCATATAGGATTGATTCATCCTTTCCAGTTCAACACTAGAACTGGGACATTAAGTCTTACTTAATTTCACGGAATGATGCATTGGAATCTCTCTTTTGTTGGAATTTTCCATTTTGAATTTTTCCAAAACATTATCCACATATGTACTCTAACTAAGTCCAAAACAAATGATTCTGTTTATCCCATTAAACCCTTATACCAAGTACGTATGCCGCTTCTCCGAAGTCTTTCATAGTGCAACACTTCCCGTCCAAGCTTTTATATTTTCCATCTCAGGAATATTTTTTCGTATGAGTAGTATGTCATTAACATACAATACTAGGAAAACAAAGACACTCCCACTAGCTAAGACATACACACAAGACTCATCTAGAGTTATAGTAAATCTATACAGTACTAGGCTTGCTTAAGTACATAGATGGACTTTTCAAGCTTGGACACACTTTTAGGGTACTTGGCATATTCAAAGTCTTCAGGTTGTCTCATGTACACATCCTCAGAGAGTTTCCCCTTTAAGGAAGGATGTTTTAACAACAATTTTCATATTTCATAGTCATGAAAAGCGGATATGACAAGTAGTATCCGAATAGATTTTATCGTGGCTACTTGTGAGTACATTTCCTCATAATCAATTCCTTGAGTCTAATTATAACCTTTTGCCACCAACCTTGCCTTGATTGTGTGCACATTCCCATCTATTCCAGTCTTCTTCTTGAAGATCCATTTACAACCTACTATCTTAAGAGCAGGCGTTAGATCAAGAGAATGCCAAACTTGGTTATCCATCATGGACTTAGGTGCTGTTTGTTTTTTCCTAAAAAAACCACTTCTGACCACATATTGTTGCGCCACTCAACACATGCGCGTCACTTGGCCTTTCTCAGTTGATTGTTTTTCAGAAGACTTCTGACTTAAAAATTGTTGCGTGGCGCAACACTTGACCCTCTGCTTCAAGCATCTTCACACCTTAATTTAACTTATTGCAGCAGTCTGCAAGGCTAAAAAAACAAACATACTTTTTATTACATGTTGCAGCCATTTGATCCCCCTCTTTTGTGAGAGAGGATTGCAGAGTTGGTCCGTGGACTTTAGGTATTTTCTATTGAGATATAAGTCATCTCTCAAGGAACACTAATTTTCGAGCTACAAACACTACATATTTACTAGGTTTGTAAAACAAATATCCAAAATATTTTTGTTGATAATCGACAAAGTGACAACTCTCAGACCTGGATACTAGCTTGTCATGGGTTTCATGCCGAATGAAAACCTCACAACCCCATTCCTTAATGTGGTTAGGAAAATGAACTTTTCATGTCCACATTTCATGAGTTGTCATTGAAACCTTCTTAGTTGGAACAAGGTTTAGGATATAACATGTCCTCTCAATTATATATCCCCAAAACATGATTGATAAAGAAACACGACCTATCATAGTTCAAACCATATCTAATATGCTCTGATTTCTCCTTTTAGAAACACCATTCAATTATGGTGTCCTTAAAGGAGCCAACTGTTAGACTATTCCATAATTGTTAAGATGATCCTTGAACACGATACTAAGGTATGCTCATCCTCTATCGGAATGGAGACACTTTATCTTCCTGTCCACTTAGTTATGTACTTCATTCTAATACTCTTTGAAGTTTTTAAGAGTATATGACTTATGTTTAATCAAATAAACATAGTCATATCTACTTTAATCATCATCAAATTTATTAGAGTAGTGTTTACCTTCCCTTATGGCGGATTTGAATGGTCCACACACATCTTTGTGTATGAGATCCGACAATCCCTCACCTCTTTCATAAGTCCCTGTGAATGGTGATTTTTCCATCTTTCCTAACAAACAATATTGACATACATCATCCGATTTGAGGCCGAATGATTCCAAGATTCCTTCTGATTGGAGCTTGGCGATGCGCTTCTTACTTATATGGCCAAGATGAGAATTCAATGAGCATGATTTATCTATGCTTTTAGATGAATCTGTATCAAATTTGTTTTGGTAAGGAAACTTCCTTAACGAGGGTTTATAGGCTATCTTTCGCACACTGACTAAACCCTGCTACGAACAATGGACTATGCATCATACCCTAGAGTCACTGTAGGCGAAAATTCATGGCCACAGGTGTTGTGTAGTGTTAGGATTTGAACATGGGTAAATAAGTTAGAAACAAAAACAACACTTACAAATATTCCACTGAAAGGGGAAATTTTAAACAAAAAACAACTATCTTTATAAACTAGAATGTCACCCTCTCATTATCAAACGAAACTGAAAAACCTTTTTTATACAATTCATGGAAAGAGATTATGTTTCTAGTTATTCGGGAAGAGAAATAATAATTATGTAAACTAATCATAACTCCACTACTAAGCGCAATCTTGAACTTTCTAACCATTGTGACAAATAAACTTTATTTGTTTCCCATGATCAGATTGATCTCCCTAAGCTTGAGTTTCCTTCTTCCCTTTAGTCCATGCAATACTGAGTATATGTGAGCACCACATCCCGTATCATGAACCCATGAATTCAAAGTAGTAGAAGTATGAAGTTTGATCATATTGTTGGATTAGTGTCTAAGTCCATAACTATTTTGGTATGTACTTGACCCGATGGTGCATGGTCCTTTTGGGTTCCCTTCACCAAAGCAACTTGATAGGATGAATTATGGAGAGAAAGGATTAAATATCATTTATTAATATATTATGAGAATAATATATTAAAGAAGAAATCATATTGTTTAATTAATGTTAGTCAATAATTAATTAGTAATTAGTTTTGTGACTAAAATTGGGCCATGGATTGCCTTGTATTAAGGAGTGGACGAATTCTATGGGGAAACCCATGGGGAAATCATCCAAGGCCTAAAGGAAAGGGATCCATGGGTTGCTTAGGGCTTAAGCATCCAAATTAGGGTTTCCTTGTTTAATAACCCTAATAGCCTCCTATATATAGATCCCTTATGACCCAAAAACGTGACAAGACTTCTTCTAGGGTTTCACACGTTTTAGGGCAGCCTCCTTCCTCTCTCCTCTTTATCCTCTTGCTCTTGGTGTTTGTGAACTATTAGAGGAGTGACATTTGTGACTCTAAGCTTTCTAAAGTCAATAGAAGAAGGATTTGGGATTGTTATTGCTACATAACAATCAAGGTAATATCTTAAACCCATTCTTATGTTAATAAGATTACTTGTATGCTAGAATTAGGGTTTATAGTCTTGGATAACTTGCATGTACAATAGAGAAACCTAGATCCAAGCATTAGGGTTTGTATGAGCACATAGGATGTTCTTAGGACCAAAACCCATTAGTGGCATCAGAGCCTAGATGTGTTTCTATTGTATTGATGCCTTGTATGTTGAAAAAATTCGTTTTTTATGGATCTGCTTGCTGAACTCGCCGAGTCTCTAGATGAACTCGACGAGTCCATGCCTGAATCGACGAGTCGGCTGGTTAAAATAAGGGAAAACCGGGATTTCTTGCTGTTTTTGCTTGAGGATACTTGCCTTATCATATTAGATCAATATAAATCCGACTTTTTGATATATATGACTATATACTTGATCTAATTGAAGATATTTATCAATTAATAAAATATTTGATTCCTTATGTGATAATTGATTAATTATTTTGATTAAATTGGTAAATTGTTTTGCAAGAAATCATTAAATAAATCAAATATGGATAATTATGTGATTAATTGTTAATTAAGATTATTTGTTAGTTGATCCTTGTGTTATGAAAAGTTTCACATTTTCCCCTTTAGGTTTTATAGTTTAAATTTGACCTCAAAAGCTTTGTTGTTTTGGAATTTAAATAGTTGAGACCCTAATGTTTTGAAAAAGGTTTCAAAACATGCCCTCAAGTTTTGGAATTTAAATTTTGATTAATTGTTTAATTTTGATGTATATTTAAATTCTAAACCCTAATGTTTTGAAATGTTTCAAAACTTGCCCTCAAGTTTTGGAATATAAAAGTTGATTAAAGGTTTAATTTAGGAATGTTAAATTCTAAAACCCTAGTATTGTTTTTGAAAAGTTCAAATCACACCCTTATGGTTTTATTAATTAATTAAGGTGTATAATTAAAAGAGGTTTAATAAATCCATAAAAGTTTTGGTTTACAATTTAATTGAATTAAAGGTATAATTATCAAATTTGACCACCTAGTATTTTAATAGTGTAAAATATACCCTATACTATATATAACATTAAAAGTCTAACATTATATATATGTATGAGTAAAAGTCAGTCTTACCGTTAGTAGGCCTCATTCACAAAGCTGGTCTATAAGGGGTGTTTAAGGAAATTGCCTATAAAATGGCGATTGAATGGGTATCCACTCTTACCCACCGCACTCTTAACCAGTGGAGGGTCGTTAGCCGAACGGGTAGGATAGGACGAAACCTTCCATTATAAGTATAATGAATTACAAAAGTAACTAAATGTTTTACAAATTCCCAATCTTAGTTACTTAGGAAAAAGTGAATTGATGCAATTCCATGAAATTACACTTTGTGCCCATGCAAAGACGTTACTGGAGCGTGTGTGGTTTACCGGCACACTAAATGGTTCTAAGAAAAGGTAGCAAAGGGTGACTTAATGTTTGTCATAGTTCGGTGGAGCGTGTGTGGTTTACTGGCACATCAAATAGGTGACTGTAACATGTGGGGGCACCATGTAGTTTGCATGGTTATTCACACCCGCTTTGTGATCCTCGGCATCCCAGTCACAAACAAGAGGGGCATATCGAGATTTAAACATGCCATTGAAATGTTCAATAAATCTCAAAGGATCTAGGAGTTTTCATAGACTTAAAACTTAAATTTCTTTTTCGTTTTTCATGGTGGAAATTAGTGAATCGTCATTCACTTACCTTCAAATGTTCTGCAATTTGGGTTACGACATCCCTCTCCCGAGTTGTAGAATATTGTGTTGGGTCCTAGCCTTAGTATCTCATTTGGGTGATTTAATAAGGACTCAATCAATCAACTAACTTGAATTCGTTTTCTCCCATTTTGTAGATGTCAAAGTTCGACAACTATGGTCTTCCTAAATCCCGTGGAACAAGCATTCCGCATGAAGATGGTATTCCACGATTCGATCGAGGAACAAGAAATCATGCTTCACTTCCTCCACATCCTCCAATTGTTCTCCCTAACCCACAAGTTCGAAGGCTTGAAAAGCTCAAACTCTCTCAAGCCCTTTTGGCAAGTAAACATAAAGAAGGAAAGTCGGTGTGTGCACACGTCCTAGGGATGAAGTCACACATTGATAGGTTAAGAATGTTGGGATCCGTTGTCTGTGAGGAAATGGCTATTGATTGGGTTCTTCAGTCACTTCCTAACTCATATAGTGAGTTCGTAAGAGAGTACTATATGATGAACCGCGACGTGACCCTTATAGATCTCACCTATATGCTTATTGCTGCTGAATCAGCAATGGTTTGGCGCAATAGAAAAGCAAAGTTGATTGGTGAATCTGCCTTCAAGACCTCTATGGATATAGACAATGGCAACGAAAGACATGCTATGATCGAAAATTTTGATCATAACAGAAAGGCAATGTCTGAAGAAGTTCCATGTCATGTTCCAAAAGAGTCAATTTCCTTTTATTGCCAAGAGAAAAAGGCATTGGAGACGAAGCTGCCCCATTTACCTAAGAGATCTAAGAGATGGGAGAGTCGAAACGTATGGCTCTAATAAAGGTCAAATCCATTAACTAACTCTTTTAAGCTTCTATTCTAGATTCTTAATACATAATGTGATAAGATTACAATTGATGTTTTGTAGGATCGAAGAAAAGAAAGGAAGCTTAAGGGAAGAAGTGAGTAGAATCTAACCGTGACGGAATGGATTTCGATCGCATTTCTCGAAGATTAGATTCTTGAGCTACTACTTAGAGTTAGAATAAGATTGCTAAAAAAAAGATGTATTAGCATAGTTTTTCAATGAATTGCATTGTAAGGACAAATTTTTTCCGCAATAAAATAAATGTTGATTTTATATTATTTATTTATCCTTGCAATGGCATGCATGAAAATTGATGTTTGAAGGTTTCTAATATTAGCAATAATGGATTTTATTCTTAATTATGTTGTTTGTGGAAATGTCGAGAATTTACCAAATAGGGAGAGTTTCTCATCGCCCGAGTTTCAATTGGACAGAAACTTGGAATCATGCAACTTGGTTGCACGATGAATGAGAAATTTCATATTTGGAAGTTCGACTAATTCATTGACAAAGTGCCAACTGAAGGACTAGGAAATCTAGTACACAAAGTTGTGTGTTGATCAAGTCCACCATAAGAGTAAGAAGATATTCGTCATGATTTACTAAAAGTTTAGTAAATATGATTATACTTATAAGATTAAGCGTAATTCGGAATTGATTAAAAAGGTTTAAATCAATAGCAAAAACGAATAAAAAGAATCAAGTTCGCAGAAAGATAAAAGTTTCTCCATTCTAAGAAGAAGGGAGAGTAGCTTTTATGCTTTATGATAGGTCTTAATGATTAAGAACCATATCTCAATTGATCCTCTAAGTGAGTCTTAGTAGAATTGTATGTTTAAGAAGAGGAATCAAGGATTGAAGAAATGGTTAAATCAAGAAGTCAATCATACTTTGTTCCAAAACAAGTCTTAAAGTTAAGATTGTGACATTAAGTGAAAAGTATTAAGAAGGTTTATAACATTCATCAAATGAGGAAAGTTGTGATGTCTTAGATAAGACAAAGACCAACTAAGACCAATTTATGAAGTGTTTTGATAAAAACTACACTAACTCTTGAATATTTGGTTGTCAAGAAATGTTTATTCACAAGAGAATCTTATATGTCAAGGAGTGAGTGGGAGACTTAATGCTCTTGAAAGGTTTCAAGAACAAATCAAAATAGACCTTATCGATCGTCACTAGCACACGAGTTGAGGTTTACAACCTATCGTGTTGACACTATTTTGTTTATGTGCCATTCCAATTGAGTTAATTATGCATGTGAGTCCTATGAGTCCTCATTTGAACGCATAAAAGGCAAGGCACCTTAATCAATGAAAGGTACATTGATAGGAAAGGGTGAGCTGCTTAACTACTTGGAAGACATGGTGGGCAGTTGTGCTACCAAAAGGCAAGAAATCGAGATTAAGAAAGTTCGATCCATATGAGTTTGAATTTGTCATAAACTTTGGTTTTGACAAATTCACATAGATAGGAACAAATACACCGTTTAAATCTAAGTGTCATAAGATTTCCTCCTTCATGAAAATGATTGTGAGGAAATACTTTCACTAAGAAAGATTTTAAGAAGATAGTGATTGTAAAATTGCATTCTCGAATTCGATTATGGTTACGGTATCCCTTTCCATAATTTGAATTGTGAGGTTTGGCAATTGTTTAGACACACATATGAACTATCTAAGGCAAAGGTTTATAAGTTCAAGAAGCCTTGATAAAAGATTATCAAAGCACTAAGTATTAGAAACATGAACTTAAGAAATTCAATAAGCATTGTTTTTCTGAAAGTTAAGCTGTTTCTAAATACATGTCAAAGCTAGTGGGAGCATAAGTGTTATGTTTATAATAATCATCATGATAGTGGGAGCATATGTTATGATTGTATGATTATTAAGGAAAGTATTGCAAGTTGGCCATATTAATTATAGAAAACAAGAGTCATTCTTTGCAAAGTTGTAAGGATGGAATAGTTGTTTTGCTATAATTAAGGGAGAGAATATTATGCTTCATTTCAAATCTAAAGGCTTAGGTTGTGGAATGTTAATAAATTTAGTCAAAGGTATATAGTGTGTTCTTAAAATTTCGATTATGATTACGACATTCCTCTTCACAATTCGAATTTTGAGAATATAGCAAATAAAATATTATGGCAGAAGATTGATGAAGTATCAAATCTTTATGCATCGTGTCCCATATGCTTCGGGTATAGGATTGATTGCAAATGCTACAATATTTGACCATTCTAAAATTTTCCAAATGTCTAGCGCATTTAGAGGGAAAAAGGACGAGAATCGGTTTTGACTAAGATAATTAAACAACTATCAAAGGACAATCCAAAGTTCGCTGAGGATTGGTCTCTTGTGAGTAGTTGGAAGTATAGTATTGGATGGACCATATCGACATTATTATGAACATATAAGATTCTATTGAGAATGAGTTGTCATATGGAAAATATGGAAAGTTTTCCATATTGGGAATTGAATATTGAAAATATATGTGTAAATTAGAAACTTTTATGCAAAAGGATGTTCAAAGGAATGTTCTTTGAGTGAGAGACATCATATCTAAGAAATTGTATTGTAACAATCTCCGATAGAGAACTTTGTAATATCATTGGCAATAGTCTTTGTGACTTTGGTGCAGTAATATTACGAAAGGATCATTGCATAAAATGTTAGAATCTAGCATATTCTATAAGTGGCAAGAATTGATATTCTTACACTTATGAAAAGGATTAGGAGTTGTGAAATGAGTATGATTGGAAATGTGTTCATTGGATCTATTTCACAAAGTAAGAACCATAGGTAAACATTGTGTGCATGCTAAGCGCATGGGACAAGTGTAATTATTCATGTAAGAAGTTGATTACCCGAAACGACAAATAATGAGTAATTGATATGGTGATAAATAAAAGGTGTTTTATTTATACTCAAAGGTTTGAGGCCATATGGGATTAGTAGTATTCTTGTGTTTCACTTTGCATGTTTTGACTTCCTGAATAATTTAATTGGTTTAGAACAGTCAAATTATTTGAACAAGCCACAGTCGTTCATATGTTGGAAGTAGGTATGAATGAAGACTATCATGAATTGGTGTGTGGATTGTATAAAGAGCATTAGACATAAGGAAATGTTTGCTGCAACGTTCATGAGTGCTTATGAATATGATTTGAGCATTGGATTAAACCCACACTCACTTGGATCACTCCATGAATTGTATCACAAGTGATTGGTGAGACGATAACATCTTATATTCTTGAAACCGAAATGTGTGAGTTGTATCTTGCAAATCGGTTGCACATTGATAATATGTAAACGCACTAGTAACTTGGTGTTATAAAACATAATGTTGTGTGTGATTTGGTGAGTAAGTCCAAGCAAGCATTGTATCAAATTTTATCCGTTGCTTTTATCCAAAGTAGGATAAAAGCGATATCTTTGGGCCCCTCGATGATTTAGTGATGACAAACGTAAATGCTCGGCTGGGCTAGGGCTAATTTGATTTGTTCAATTAGTCAGTCGTCATAAATCAGAAGTTGAGATATAGTACAAAGAGAATGATTTGAAATCATGTCTCATATGATATAAAGAATGGTGGAATATATGATCCCTTATCTAAAGGACACGCGTATCTGATAGGATCAGAGTTGACAACGGTTTTGGAAAGCTACGATTGCAGATCAGGATCTGAAGTCATATGCATAATAGTTATTAGACTTATCCAAGTGGGAGACTGTTGGATTAGTGTCTAAGTCCATAACTATTTTGGTATGTACTTGACCCGATGGTGCATGGTCCTTTTGGGTTGCCTTAACCAATGCAACTTAATAGGATGAATTATGGAGAGAAAGGATTAAATATTATTTATTAATATATTATGAGAATAATATATTAAAGAAGAAATCATATTGTTTAATTAATGTTAGTCAATAATTAATTGGTAATTAGTTTTGTGACTAAAAGAGATTAATTAAACTTAAGGGACTGGAGTTGTAATTATAAGATAATTGTAATTGGGCCATGGATTGCCTTGTATTAAGGAGTGGACAAATTCTATGGGGAAACCCATGGGGAAATCGTCCAAGGCCTTAAGGAAAGGGATCCATGGGTTGCTTAGGGCTTAAGCATCCAAATTAGGGTTTCCTTGTTAGATAACCCTAATAGCCTCCTATATATATAGATCCCTTATGACCCAAAAACGTGACAAGACTACTTCTAGGGTTGCACTGTCACAACTAGAAATTTTGTGTCATGTAATCTATACACTCAAGTAAATGTTGAGTCAAAAGTTTAAGAGCATGTGTGATACCTATTATTATGACATCAAAAACTTCAATCAAATACATCATACAAGTACTACAAATAGTCATCAAACAATTGGAAACCCTAGAAGTTCTTGTTTAGGTCCATTTTGGACTAGGACTCCCTTATTGGACCCAAATGGACCAATAAGCTTCCAATTTGACTATCAGGGGCTTAGAACCCTAATTGGGCTCTAATTGGACCCACAATCATTTATTTCAACATTTTGGGCTATTTTGAGCCTAGAATGAAATGAATTAAAAGCCTTGATCCATGAATAACCTAAACTAGTCCAACAAAAATGTAAAAATCATACTATATTCTTTTAGGTTAAAACTCACCCAAACTAACTCTAATATTGGGCTTAGGGGCAAAAAGCCCAAATTTTCCTTTTTCCTTCAAGATTCTCGGCTCAAGGCCCAAACCCAAGAAGTGATGAAGAGAGTTGACTTGCAATTGACACCTCATTATTGTCTTTTGGATCTCCATGCAACTTATTCCATATTTCCATGCATATCACCTCAAGGGTCTATTTCTCCCTCTCTCTCTCTCTCTCTTGATCTCGGCCATTTCAAACACACACACACCTCACAAATTCTCTCTAGAATACTCAAGAACTCATCCCTCCTCTCCATTCAAAAATCTCAAAAATTAAGAGGCTTTCAAGAGGATATTTCCACAAACTCTTCATCTAAGGTAAGGTTATGCTTGGATCTATGACTTAGATTCTTTGTTTTATCAAAATCTCTTCCTAATCCATGCAAAAATCGTGATCTTGCATCCTAGAACCCCTCAAACTCGAGATCTTCAAGAAAAGGGTGCTAAGGCCAAAAATCACCAAGTTTTCTTCCATCTTTTCTTCAAGAACCGAAACTACCCCCCTAAGGTGAGCTTCATACCCCCTATTTTTCTGTTTTATAAGTTTTGTGGGGGGGAATACTAGTGAAAGTGTAGATCTATATGTGTTTTGTATGCCTTGTATGATTTCTATGCTTATATGTGTGTTTTTGTTTGTATATGATGTTGGATCTAGCCATAAGCCCCTAAAAATCGAGATATACTTTATGTTAAATGATACTAGCATCAAATATATTTCTACATACAAAGTGTTACAAGAAAAATAGCTAAATGGCTTAACAACATTTTCTTTGGGCTAAAAACTCAATTTTTGGACATAAAATGTTGAAAATATAAAGCTAAAGGGCCCAAAATGAAATATTTCGAATGCTGATGGATGAGATGAGTCAAAACAGTTCCCATAATGTATTTTCTGAAAATATACCCTTTTGGAGGATTAAAAACATAAATTTCAAGCTTAATGGGCTAAAAATGACATTTTCGGCCCAATAGGGCCCAATATGCGAAATTTTCTGTTTTGGAGGGCCAAAACTGTGTTTTTCTGTAAAACAGTGGACTACTAGTGTTCCAAGTCCTTTTCTAAGGTTTAAAATGCTTTTCAAATTTAAAAAGGACCAAAGTTGCAAAAATTTTCCAATTTGGGCCAAAATTGTAAAAACTGCGAAAAAGAGGGTTTATAACCGAGAAAACTATATTTTCAGGGACTCAAACTGTTTTCAATGAAAAATATGCTGAAAAATATCAATTTCAATAAGTTTTGGTGTTAAAATGTCAAGAAAAACGGTTTAAGGACCAAACCGGAAAGTTATTTAATTAGAGGGTTGAAAAAGTAAATTTACAAATAAAGAGGGGCTGAAAACAGAAAATTTTCAAGGCTAATTCAATACACTCAACTTGATCAAACATTGGCACCGAGACTACCGACGAAATACAATACACAACAATACCCAAAATTCGTTGTTAAACGAATTGATTCGGTCTCGAATCAACAACAACCCGAAACTACTAACACGGCGATAACTCGATTCACACAAGTAACATTTGGGAATTTAATACACACGTGAGAGTGCACAGACGTCGATGCACCATCTTTGGGCCCCAAAGTGTAAAATCTTGTTTGTTGGGCCTAGCTAGCCCAATGACCTGATCTTAAGGCCCGAAGACTTCTACCTTACGAGTTGTTGGGTCTTACATGATCTAACAAAGCGTAAAAGGACTTTCAATGGCTTTTATACTATTGGTCCCCAAGGGTCCTTTGGTACTGCTAGTAAAGTCGGTTATTTTAATGCGAGGCGGGTCAAGGGCCCCTCGTACTCCTTTTTTTTTTATCCCCAACCGGCTAATGGAGTTATCGAGGTCTTCGTGCCCTCTTTCTCTTCGGATGTGGGATTACTCGAAGTCAGGGCGGTTGGATTACGTGAATAGTATGGACGACGCCTACGGGATCGTTAGTATAGTTGTAAACTAGTCGTTTGCGTAACGCGTGTTTATAGCAATTCACCATGCGCAATAATCCGACGTCACCTAGAATTAATGACTTCACACGCCGCGATGGTTTTATTTTCAACTTCATGGAATTCAAAGAATTAGGAAAACATCGGGTTTTCCTAGGGTTTTACAATACATACAGTTTCGAAATGTACACAAGTTTAATGAACATTTTTTTTACAACTATAGAAACAAACAAGCATACTTATGGATCTTCACAAACGTTTTCAAAAACTCTTTTCAGAAAATATCGGATTTTCTGGTGGTTTTCAAAATAATACAAAATGTTGCTTTTCAAATACCGCTTATGAACTCACCAACATTTCATATGTTGACGTTTTTCAAAATACTTGTATTCTCAGGTAACAAGTGAACCAAAGGAAAATGTACTCAGTGATGGCTTGCAGTTTATTTATTTATGAATCGAACAAAATTTTTTTGGGAATGTAATGTTTAAACAATGTACTCAATGTAAACTTTATCGGTTGTACTATATTAATGCATGGTGATGAATGATGTTATGTTTCATGTATATTCAATGTTATGGTATTCAATTAAGTCACAACAGCCCTCGGACGTTTCCGCCGTCTGGTTCGGGGGTGTGACAGGTTGGTATCAGAGCTTTGGTTATAGTGAACTAGCATATCTAGCCACACATTGATATGCAACTATAAACCAAAAAGAGGGACTAACATAACTCTGAACAAAACAAGTAAATAAAACACCCTTGCTTGCATTAGGAATAGGAACATAACGCCGAACCAAACACAATAATGCTAGTATCTCGGTTAATTCGGGACTGTTCTTAGTGATACCAAGGAGTGGATGTAGCCTGATCAACTACATTCTCTCCAAAGTAAAACTAACACACGTCCTGATGAGATCGGGATAGCTAGGAAACCTAAAACTATACCCCTTTTATCACCAAAAAGAGAACGTCTGTTTAGTCTGCAATAGTGGAAGAGGCATAGGATAATATTAGTGAACTTTTACGTGTTTTGCTATGTGTTGCGAATCTATGATACTATGCTAAATGATAGAAGTACTTAAGCTCATGCCATACACCTAGTCAGTAGAACCACAACCTCACGGAAACCACGTACACTCAACATCTTTCCGTTTCGTGACAAGAAGATGCCTCTCCGACCTACTCGTGGAAACCCAGGACCAACTCCACCCGAGGTTGACTCCACTGCATTCCAGGCAGCCGTGTCTGCTACGGTCACTGCAGCTATGGCACAACTCCATCAGGGGAATAATGGAGGAGGCAACGGGCAAGGGGCAGGAAGTTCAAACAACGGGATGAATCAAGGACCTACCAAAACATGTACCTACAAGGACTTCACAAACGCCAAACCACGAACTTTCAACGGCACTGGAAGGGTGATCACTCTGAAGCGATGGATCGAAAAGGTGGAGTCGATATTCGAGATATGCGATTGCCCCGAGCAGATAAAGGTGAAGTTCGCGGCCTGCACTTTTGTGGACCAAGCACTCACTTGGTGGAACGGACACGTGGAAGCCATGACGCTCCCTGTAGCCAACTCTATGCCATGGGCAGAAATGAAAGAAATGTTAATGGCTGAGTACTGCCCACGAGGCGAAATACAGAAGATGGAGCAAGAGCTATGGAACCTCACTGTGCAGAATGCGAATATCGATGCCTACATATCGAGATTTAGTGAACTATCTCTGTTGTGCCCGGGTATGATCACCTCGGAAGGAAAGAAGATTGAGCGATTCATCTGGGGACTAACATCACCAATTCAAGGGAATGTGATATCTACAAACCCCGAGACATTTGACAGTGCAAAAAGATTGGCAAAGAGGCTGTATGACCATAACAACAAGAAGGGCGAGAAGCCAGTGGAGGCTGAGAAGAAGAAGAAAGGTGATGGCAAGAAAGGGAAGAACAATAAGAGGGAGGGGCGTCAGCGCCCCGAGACCTCTAAAAAGCAGCAGACAGTAGCAGTTAACGCTGTCACCGCACCGGTTCCAGCTGCACCACATGCTCCAGCCTCAGCTGCATCAAATGCTTCAAGACCCTATTACGGTAATCTTCCCAAATGCAATATGTCACACCCCCAAACCGGAACGGCGGAAACGTTCGGGGGCAGATGACTTCATGTGGTAACGTAACAAATGAATACATAGTAAAGAAAGCAATACAACCATCATATATATAATTGAAATTTACATTGTTAAAAGGTACATGTTCAAAATCAATTACAATATGATGCCAAAATATGAATTTAAAATGGCGCCGCAGCGTCCCTTTTTCAAAAGTTATTTGTTACCTGTAATTACTGAATCCCTGGGACATACAAGTAGTTTGAAAGAGTAGATCAGCATTTTAGCTGGTGAGTTTCATAAGTATTAAATGACAATGTTTGTATGAAATGAAAAGTTTTGTTCTTGTTTGTTTGTTCCTAGAAAATCCTATATTTTCTACTAGCATAAATGTAGCCTTCTTTCAAGACCAATGTTTGTTTCTAAAAAATGTATGTACGTATAAAATTTCCAATACGTTTGAAAAACCCCGTAAATCAATGTGTTTTTAATACTCCATGTGAGTTTTATAAGCATGCTATTGACTAGAAATGTCTATACACAACGTTCTTCAGGCGTTGGAATGTTCTGACGTTTGTAACCCCAAATGGTGGACTGTAGCTAACAGTCAGGGCGCGGGTTATCAAGCCCGTACAGATCTATACACAAACACCATGCTCCCCCTCCAAGGGATTCTGGTATATAATATAGGACTTGAAATGTGTACTCGAACGTACGTGAAGTTGATGTCTCACAAAACTTAGTATAAAACAGATTTACGTATGAAAATGTTCGTTTGTTCTTGTATATGAAAGTAAACTTCTTGAAATAGTGTTTCTAGTATGTAAAAGTTTGTAATGCTCTCGTAAAACTATACCTATTATAGCTTTCTAAAAATGTGTCTCGTTTGCATAGTAATCCCTAGTAAAATGTTCACTTGTTATGAAAAGTGTAATTTTTGATGTAGAAGACAAGTTTGTAAACAAAACATATATTTGTATATTTTCGATGTAGAAGACAAGTTTGTAAACAAAACATATATATGTATATGGTTATATATATGTATAAATTTTAAAAGATGATTTCGTATGTTTCGTAATTGTTGTTCATATTCTTACGTTTTTATTAGAAACTTTGCATTAAATAATCCTTAAGTTTGATACTAAAGACCTTTTTGTACTTATCACTTTTGTAAAAATGGTAATTAAACATATTTAAATGATTGTGTTTTAACTTCCTTAATGTATAAACATTGCTCAAAATGTTAGAAGGTGTTAATAAATCTATAAACCACTTTTGACAGTTTTACCCTTTACTGTCCCTGTTTTTAGAAAACTCATAGAAAAATCATCGTAAGTCAAGAACTGAATCCGTCACCTCTGAGAGTTTATAAAATGAGTCTACTTTGTTCCTAATTTTTATTATGACTTTTAGTGGTCTCAAACTAGTGTGAAAATGAACATCTTCACAGACTGGTCCGAAATCACTTCTGAAATGACAGGCAGTTTTACAAAAAATCGCCATAAATTGTAGAAAAATCGTATGAATGCGTGCGAGTAGTCCTTAGAAAGGTATAAACTTGAACTATTTCATATTGTACAGTTTTTAAAGATATTAAGTTTAAGATGGTCAAAACAGTCCGTGAATAGGACTCAACTTTTCTGTAGAAAGCTCTCATTTAAATTTAAGTTATGTTTAGTGTTCTAACTTGTATTCCCCCCCCCCCCCCCCTTAAAACTTGAAGAAAACATGAAAATGTAGGGGTATGAACTCACCTTATGTGAATACTTGAAGAATGGAAGGTTGAAGATGAACTTTTGGTTGTTGGTTTGATGCTCCAAAACAGCCACTCTTTTGGCTATGTTGCTGTCACGAAATTTTCACAGCAAAAGAGCAAGAAAAAAGGATAGTTTACTCACTGTTTTGAATCAATAATTTTGATTATCATAACAAGTAACTTCCAGGGGTATTTGGTGGTAAAAATATCAAGCAAAAAGGAAGGTGTATATGGGTGAAATTGTGGCTGAAACACAAAAGGGACAGTAGCCCTTTAGTTCATGGTTTTGATGGCTTTGGAAGGAAGTTCTTGTGCTTGAAAATGAGATGAAGGTTGAGAGTAATTCCCTGGAGTATTGGCTGGTCAAATGAGGGTAAAATGAAGAGGAAATTTCGTGGATATGAAGGAGGAAAGAGTGGAAGAGGATAAGGGGACAAAACCTAGACTAGCTTGTGATGGGATGTGAGTTTAAGTGATGTGATCTTGTCTAGCCACTTGCTTGGGTGGTTCCTTAGAGATAGGGTTAGTTAACTAACTAACTACTAGTTATTTAGTTAGTTAGGAGTTCTAGTTAAGGAGAGGGAAGGTCTTAATCTCGAAAATTAGAAGAGGGATTAAGAAGCATTCTTAGTAAAATGTCTTAAGTGATTAAGCACTTATTAATTAAGTTGGCACTTATCTCCACCAATTCTCTTATCTTAATTGATTTAGACATCATAAAACTTACATGAAATCACTTTAATTCATGACCCATAACTAATCATTCACTAGATAATAATACATATATACAAATACATACATGTATACTTAGTATAAAATAACAATGTAGTTTTTGTGTATTTGAACTTTAATGTTTATGTTTTATTATTTTTATTCAAAAACACTTAAATACATTTTAATTATACCTTATAATAATTCATTTTATATTTTAATTTATTTAAATATAAAATTTATTGACCAATGTATAATTTCGTGACATTTAACCGGTTAACCATATCGTTAAACACGTTTTGTCACTTTGGTTCGTATATTTGTCAAATTTAGATCCTCCACAACTGTTAAGCACACGTTTTACATAGAACCTAACTTAATTATCAACTAGATACATGTTGATACAAAAATTAAGTTTTTACGTTCAAATGATGTTATATGCTAATTTTCACAAACCGGTGATGGTTCGTAGTCATACATCATGACGAAATTATCATTAGTTACGTGTTTTATATTTAACAAGAACTTATTTAAATAAAAGTGGTTAAATTCCTTCAACCATTCTTGATAAAATACTCATATTGCTTAATAATCAAAACATAGCATCGTACGATCGTTCCTATTTTTTTTTTTTTTACCAATTGTTACATTCTCCCCCCGTTAAAAGAATTTCGCCTCGAAATTCAACTTGTAGACGGGATATCACTAAACAATTGGGGGCGTTTTTTTTTTCATTTGATTCTCGCATTCCCTAGTGAATTTAGGTCCTCGCTTGGCGTTCCAACGGGCCTTCACTATGGGTATGTGGCTTTGTTTCGCCCTTTTGACCTCCTGACCCATGATTTCCACCGGTTCTTCGATGAAGTTTAGACTCTCATTGTCTTCAATTTCGTCAAGTGGAATAACAAGAGTGTCATCAGACAAGCTCTTCTTCGGATCCTGGGATGCCTTCAATTGTTCACGTGTTTCAAACAATCTTCTCTATAGTTTCTCGTATGATCTGGGGGCTGGTGAGAGTGTTGTTAGGCACTTGTCCCTTAACTAGTTGCGTGTCACCTACCTCAGCCCAACATAGAGGCGATCTACGCTTGCTTCTGCAGAGAGCTTCGAATGACGCGACTTTGATATTAATGTAATAGTTGTTGTTGTATAAGGATTCGGTGAATGGTTCTTCCGCTTTGTCTGTCAGTTTGAGGGTGATATTAAGGACTTCTTTAACGAATATCGAAAAAACGAGGCGAATCACCTGTCCCTTATCCAAAATGATAGATAGTGGTATACTCTGCAGTCTCGTAATCTTCTTGTCATATGCTCCTGTCTACTTTTCTATTTTTCTTTGTAGCCTCGGTCGGTAGAAAGTGTGTGGGTTTGGTTGATTTGTCTACGATCGCTCAAGTGGTAGCATGTCCATCCACTATCCTGGGTAACTTGTCATGTAGTTCATGGTATGACTCATAACTGATTCATCTATCATCTCTTTGTGTTTATAAGTCGTATATAATTAAGATTGAAAAGACAGTCGAATCGGTGATTCTATTCTAAGCCCACATCCAAACAAGGAAAAGGATTTAAAGCGAAATTACCAACCCTAAGTCCGTAGAATCTTAATTATATAGGGCTCCAATATATACACTTAGTAATCATAGATTCACTAGTATGGGTCCATAGTCTCTACTTGAGTGCGGTGATTAACTTGGGTGAGATGGCATTTACAACAACCCTTTTCCGCAAATACTGCATTTAAGTCGATTTTTGAACTTGAGTTGCCGTACGGATGGTATTCCCAGGAGATCTTCTGGGAATATATCAAGAAGGTTACGGGCTTTTGGAACATCCGTGATCTCTTTCTCTTCTTGTTTCTTATCTACAGTGCGGGCTAGGACGGCGTGGTACCTCATGTGTAGGTACTTCTGAGTCTTGATGTAAAAGGTGAGTCGAGGGTTTGTGTCCGATTTGTCTCCATCGACGACGAGGGTTCTGTTACAAGATGGGTTTAGGCAAATGACATTTTCGTAATATATGATATCGGTATGGTGAGGAAACTAACTAATACGTTGTTAAAATGAAAATGTCGTAAATTTTTATTGTGACCGGTTTTAGGATGATTTGAACGAATTGGTTGATTTAGTGTTAGAGTGCACCCTATGTACACATCTCTAGTGCTTTTGATTATTCCAATTCTACTGTAAATATTTCGTTTAAGTTTTTGAGGTTTTTGGTTGAGAAATTGATTAAATCTACGACTCACAATACTCCTCTCCGCGTTGCTATTATATAGTATCCATGCATATGTGCTATCGGGAATGAACGTACCAGAATCTCAGCGGGGTCTATTACTGCTTTCCCACGCTCTATTGCTAAAACACTTCCGACGCTCCTGGCATCTTTGTTTTTAGTCTCCGGGAACTCCTTTATGAAATGCCCTACTTCTCCACATCTGTAGCAAGTCCGACTCATGCCAGCTTTTGTGTTATGGGCGGTCTGTTGAGCTGGCACCCTACAGAAATTTGTGGTATGCCCCTTTTCATTACAGTTCTTGCAGTGCATTTCCCTGCACTTTCCTTTGTGATGAAAGCTATACTTGGTGCATTTTGGCAGTTTCCCAACATATGGTCTTGTCGGCACTGAGGTAGTAGGGATGGTGGTGGTATGGAATGTCACTGTTTGTTGTCTTTTGGTAGGTCCTTGATTTGGGGCGTCGTTGCAGGAACATACTCAGGGTATCCTTGGTTGTTATTACAATTGGAACTTTCGGCACCGTTCCCGCTTTTGTTTGTATTGTTAGCATCGATGTGTGCCATGACTGTTGTCACCGCGGCTGTTACCGCAATTTGAAATGTTCTAGGGTCTATTTATAGAACTAGTGTTGCACCAGTATGCTGATTACCTTCATGTGTCGGCATGATTCTATTTCGCGAGCGGCCTCCTATGTTCTCAGTTCTGTGATGACTGTCCAGGTTGTAGCTGTAAGGGTTCTTTGTCCTATAACGACTATCTCCTTTTCTAAGGAGTGTAGGTGATCCGTATTGTTCTCTTGATCTGCTTGCCGGTCTATGGGTGCTATGGCCCGAAATACGGTGCAGTGAGTTTATGTCGGTTTTGGATCATCGGTTGTCCTCTCCAGTCTATATGTGTGGCTAGGTAGTTAATTGCGAGTTGCTTCCTGAAATGAGAGGTGGAGGTTCTCACACTCCTCTTGATAGGGTAAGGTTTATTGATGGTATCTCCCGAACTTCTTTCTCCATCTGGTCCCTTCTCGGAAATCTTCTTCCTCGTATTTCATCTATTGGTACTCTTCGAAATCTTCTTCTTGATCCATCTATTGGCTTCGGTGGCAGGATAGTAGGGGTCTATGTGGAGATGAAGTCTAGCTGATATGCCTATGCGAGAATAGGGGTAAGAAGCATATGAAGAATCTAAGTGTGTGGTTCTATTGTAACGCAAAATACTCCTATAGTATTTTAAATTTGTATGTTAAAGTTTTCTTTGTATGGTTTGTTGGTAAGTTTTAGACTCGTCATCCACTACGACCATTCCTCGGCATACGTTGGTCACCTCTTGGATAAATATAGTTGATCAGGCTATATTCATCCCAGACATGATTACATACCCCGAGGCTTACTCGCAGTGTTTAACTTATCTTAATACTTTTTGTTTTGTTGCCAATATGACTCCTTACTAGTATGTTTGTATGCACTTACATTTTTCGTGAAATCTCGGTCCATTCCTGGTCCTTCTATGGTTGCCTTGTGTATACAGGTCATATATAGTCAAGATTAAATAGTCAGTCGAATAAGTGATCTTACCTTATATCCACATCCAAACAAGGAAAAGGAAGTAAAGTGAAAATCACAAATTCTAAGTCTATAAAACTTTTAGTATATACCACCTTAACGTATACACTTAGCAAACATAAATTTAACAGCAAAGGACCCCTAATGTTCTTGTTTTGAAATTGTTAAGTCAAAGAGTTTTAGTCCCTATGTATTTATAGTTTGTATATCTTACGTGGTTTGATATACTTAGCTCACTATAAACAATGCTCTGATACCAATCTGTCATACCCCCAAACCGGAACGGCGGAAACGTTCGAGGGCAGATGACTTCATGTGGTAACGTAACAAATGAATACATAGTAAAGAAAGCAATACAACCATCATATATATAATTGAAAGTTTACATTGTTAAAAGGTACATGTTCAAAATCAATTACAATATGATGCCAAAATATGAATTTAAACTGGCGCCGCAGCGTCCCTTCTTCAAAAGTTATTTGTTACCTGTAATTACTGAATCCCTGCGACATACAAGTAGTTTGAAAGAGTAGATCAGCATTTCAGCTGGTGAGTTTCATAAGTATTAAATGACAATGTTTGTATGAAATGAAATGTTTTGTTCTTGTTTGTTTGTTCCTAGAAAATCCTATATTTTCTACTAGCATAAATGTAGCCTTCTTTCAAGACCAATGTTTGTTTCTAAAAAATGTATGTACGTATAAAATTTCCAATACATCTGAAAAAACCCCGTAAATCAATGTGTTTTTAATACTCCATGTGAGTGTTATAACCATGCTATTGACTAGAAATGCCTATACACAACGTTCTTCAGTCGTTGGAATGTTCTGACGTTTGTAACCCCAAATGGTGGATTGTAGCTAACAGTCAGGGCGCGGGTTGTCAAGCCCGTATAGATCTATACACAAACACCATGCTCCCCCTCCAAGGTATTCTGGTATATAATATAGGACTTGAAATGTGTACTCGAACGTACGTGAAGTTGATGTCTCACAAAACTTAGTATAAAACAGATTTACGTATGAAAATGTTCGTTTGTTCTTGTATATGAAAGTAAACTTCTTGAAATAGTGTTTCTAGTATGTAAAAGTTTGTAATGCTCTCGTAAAACTATACCTATTATAGCTTTCTAAAAATGTGTCTCGTTTGCATAGTAATCCCTAGTAAACTGTTCACTTGTTATGAAAAGTGTAATTTTTGATGTAGAAGACAAGTTTGTAAACAAAACATATATTTGTATATTTTCGATGTAGAAGACAAGTTTGTAAACAAAACATATATATGTATATGGTTATATATATGTATAAATTTTAAAAGATGATTTCGTATGTTTCGTAATTGTTGTTCATATTCTTACGTTTTTATTAGAAACTTTGCATTAAATAATCCTTAAGTTTGATACTAAAGACCTTTTTGTACTTATCACTTTTGTAAAAATGGTAATTAAACATATTTAAATGATTGTGTTTTAACTTCCTTAATGTATAAACATTGCTCAAAATGTTAGAAGGTGTTAATAAATCTATAAACCACTTTTGACAGTTTTACCCTTTACTGTCCCTGTTTTTAGAAAACTCATAGAAAAATCATCGTAAGTCAAGAACTGAATCCGTCACCTCTGAGAGTTTATAAAATGAGTCTACTTTGTTCCTAATTTTTATTATGACTTTTAGTGGTCTCAAACTAGTGTGAAAATGAACATCTTCACAGACTGGTCCGAAATCACTTCTGAAATGACAGGCAGTTTTACAAAAAATCGCCATAAATTGTAGAAAAATCGTATGAATGCGTGCGAGTAGTCCTTAGAAAGGTATAAACTTGAACTATTTCATATTGTACAGTTTTTAAAGATATTAAGTTTAAGATGGTCAAAACAGTCCGTGAATAGGACTCAACTTTTCTGTAGAAAGCTCTCATTTAAATTTAAGTTATGTTTAGTGTTCTAACTTGTATTCCCCCCCCCCCCCCCCCTTAAAACTTGAAGAAAACATGAAAATGTAGGGGTATGAACTCACCTTATGTGAATACTTGAAGAATGGAAGGTTGAAGATGAACTTTTGGTTGTTGGTTTGATGCTCCAAAACAGCCACTCTTTTGGCTATGTTGCTGTCACGAAATTTTCACAGCAAAAGAGCAAGAAAAAAGGATAGTTTACTCACTGTTTTGAATCAATAATTTTGATTATCATAACAAGTAACTTCCAGGGGTATTTGGTGGTAAAAATATCAAGCAAAAAGGAAGGTGTATATGGGTGAAATTGTGGCTGAAACACAAAAGGGACAGTAGCCCTTTAGTTCATGGTTTTGATGGCTTTGGAAGGAAGTTCTTGTGCTTGAAAATGAGATGAAGGTTGAGAGTAATTCCCTGGAGTATTGGCTGGTCAAATGAGGGTAAAATGAAGAGGAAATTTCGTGGATATGAAGGAGGAAAGAGTGGAAGAGGATAAGGGGACAAAACCTAGACTAGCTTGTGATGGGATGTGAGTTTAAGTGATGTGATCTTGTCTAGCCACTTGCTTGGGTGGTTCCTTAGAGATAGGGTTAGTTAACTAACTAACTACTAGTTATTTAGTTAGTTAGGAGTTCTAGTTAAGGAGAGGGAAGGTCTTAATCTCGAAAATTAGAAGAGGGATTAAGAAGCATTCTTAGTAAAATGTCTTAAGTGATTAAGCACTTATTAATTAAGTTGGCACTTATCTCCACCAATTCTCTTATCTTAATTGATTTAGACATCATAAAACTTACATGAAATCACTTTAATTCATGACCCATAACTAATCATTCACTAGATAATAATACATATATACAAATACATACATGTATACTTAGTATAAAATAACAATGTAGTTTTTGTGTATTTGAACTTTAATGTTTATGTTTTATTATTTTTATTCAAAAACACTTAAATACATTTTAATTATACCTTATAATAATTCATTTTATATTTTAATTTATTTAAATATAAAATTTATTGACCAATGTATAATTTCGTGACATTTAACCGGTTAACCATATCGTTAAACACGTTTTGTCACTTTGGTTCGTATATTTGTCAAATTTAGATCCTCCACAACTGTTAAGCACACGTTTTACATAGAACCTAACTTAATTATCAACTAGATACATGTTGATACAAAAATTAAGTTTTTACGTTCAAATGATGTTATATGCTAATTTTCACAAACCGGTGATGGTTCGTAGTCATACATCATGACGAAATTATCATTAGTTACGTGTTTTATATTTAACAAGAACTTATTTAAATAAAAGTGGTTAAATTCCTTCAACCATTCTTGATAAAATACTCATATTGCTTAATAATCAAAACATAGCATCGTACGATCGTTCCTATTTTTTTTTTTTTTACCAATTGTTACATTCTCCCCCCGTTAAAAGAATTTCGCCCCGAAATTCAACTTGTAGACGGGATATCACTAAACAATTGGGGGCGTTTTTTTTTTCATTTGATTCTCGCATTCCCTAGTGAATTTAGGTCCTCGCTTGGCGTTCCAACGGGCCTTCACTATGGGTATGTGGCTTTGTTTCGCCCTTTTGACCTCCTGACCCATGATTTCCACCGGTTCTTCGATGAAGTTTAGACTCTCATTGTCTTCAATTTCGTCAAGTGGAATAACAAGAGTGTCATCAGACAAGCTCTTCTTCGGATCCTGGGATGCCTTCAATTGTTCACGTGTTTCAAACAATCTTCTCTATAGTTTCTCGTATGATCTGGGGGCTGGTGAGAGTGTTGTTAGGCACTTGTCCCTTAGCTAGTTGCGTGTCACCTACCTCAGCCCAACATAGAGGCGATCTACGCTTGCTTCTGTAGAGAGCTTCGAATGACGCGACTTTGATATTAATGTAATAGTTGTTGTTGTATAAGGATTCGGTGAATGGTTCTTCCGCTTTGTCTGTCAGTTTGAGGGTGATATTAAGGACTTCTTTAACGAATATCGAAAAAACGAGGCGAATCACCTGTCCCTTATCCAAAATGATAGATAGTGGTATACTCTGCAGTCTCGTAATCTTCTTGTCATATGCTCCTGTCTACTTTTCTATTTTTCTTTGTAGCCTCGGTCGGTAGAAAGTGTGTGGGTTTGGTTGATTTGTCTACGATCGCTCAAGTGGTAGCATGTCCATCCACTATCCTGGGTAACTTGTCATGTAGTTCATGGTATGACTCATAACTGATTCATCTATCATCTCTTTGTGTTTATAAGTCGTATATAATTAAGATTGAAAAGACAGTCGAATCGGTGATTCTATTCTAAGCCCACATCCAAACAAGGAAAAGGATTTAAAGCGAAATTACCAACCCTAAGTCCGTAGAATCTTAATTATATAGGGCTCCAATATATACACTTAGTAATCATAGATTCACTAGTATGGGTCCATAGTCTCTACTTGAGTGCGGTGATTAACTTGGGTGAGATGGCATTTACAACAACCCTTTTCCGCAAATACTGCATTTAAGTCGATTTTTGAACTTGAGTTGCCGTACGGATGGTATTCCCAGGAGATCTTCTGGGAATATATCAAGAAGGTTACGGGCTTTTGGAACATCCGTGATCTCTTTCTCTTCTTGTTTCTTATCTACAGTGCGGGCTAGGACGGCGTGGTACCTCATGTGTAGGTACTTCTGAGTCTTGATGTAAAAGGTGAGTCGAGGGTTTGTGTCCGATTTGTCTCCATCGATGACGAGGGTTCTGTTACAAGATGGGTTTAGGCAAATGACATTTTCGTAATATATGATATCGGTATGGTGAGGAAACTAACTAATACGTTGTTAAAATGAAAATGTCGTAAATTTTTATTGTGACCGGTTTTAGGATGATTTGAACGAATTGGTTGATTTAGTGTTAGAGTGCACCCTATGTACACATCTCTAGTGCTTTTGATTATTCCAATTCTACTGTAAATATTTCGTTTAAGTTTTTGAGGTTTTTGGTTGAGAAATTGATTAAATCTACGACTCACAATACTCCTCTCCGCGTTGCTATTATATAGTATCCATGCATATGTGCTATCGGGAATGAACGTACCAGAATCTCAGCGGGGTCTATTACTGCTTTCCCACGCTCTATTGCTAAAACACTTCCGACGCTCCTGGCATCTTTGTTTTTAGTCTCCGGGAACTCCTTTATGAAATGCCCTACTTCTCCACATCTGTAGCAAGTCCGACTCATGCCAGCTTTTGTGTTATGGGCGGTCTGTTGAGCTGGCACCCTACAGAAATTTGTGGTATGCCCCTTTTCATTACAGTTCTTGCAGTGCATTTCCCTGCACTTTCCTTTGTGATGAAAGCTATACTTGGTGCATTTTGGCAGTTTCCCAACATATGGTCTTGTCGGCACTGAGGTAGTAGGGATGGTGGTGGTATGGAATGTCACTGTTTGTTGTCTTTTGGTAGGTCCTTGATTTGGGGCGTCGTTGCAGGAACATACTCAGGGTATCCTTGGTTGTTATTACAATTGGAACTTTCGGCACCGTTCCCGCTTTTGTTTGTATTGTTAGCATCGATGTGTGCCATGACTGTTGTCACCGCGGCTGTTACCGCAATTTGAAATGTTCTAGGGTCTATTTATAGAACTAGTGTTGCACCAGTATGCTGATTACCTTCATGTGTCGGCATGATTCTATTTCGCGAGCGGCCTCCTATGTTCTCAGTTCTGTGATGACTGTCCAGGTTGTAGCTGTAAGGGTTCTTTGTCCTATAACGACTATCTCCTTTTCTAAGGAGTGTAGGTGATCCGTATTGTTCTCTTGATCTGCTTGCCGGTCTATGGGTGCTATGGCCCGAAATACGGTGCAGTGAGTTTATGTCGGTTTTGGATCATCGGTTGTCCTCTCCAGTCTATATGTGTGGCTAGGTAGTTAATTGCGAGTTGCTTCCTGAAATGAGAGGTGGAGGTTCTCACACTCCTCTTGATAGGGTAAGGTTTATTGATGGTATCTCCCGAACTTCTTTCTCCATCTGGTCCCTTCTCGGAAATCTTCTTCCTCGTATTTCATCTATTGGTACTCTTCGAAATCTTCTTCTTGATCCATCTATTGGCTTCGGTGGCAGGATAGTAGGGGTCTATGTGGAGATGAAGTCTAGCTGATATGCCTATGCGAGAATAGGGGTAAGAAGCATATGAAGAATCTAAGTGTGTGGTTCTATTGTAACGCAAAATACTCCTATAGTATTTTAAATTTGTATGTTAAAGTTTTCTTTGTATGGTTTGTTGGTAAGTTTTAGACTCGTCATCCACTACGACCATTCCTCGGCATACGTTGGTCACCTCTTGGATAAATATAGTTGATCAGGCTATATTCATCCCAGACATGATTACATACCCCGAGGCTTACTCGCAGTGTTTAACTTATCTTAATACTTTTTGTTTTGTTGCCAATATGACTCCTTACTAGTATGTTTGTATGCACTTACATTTTTCGTGAAATCTCGGTCCATTCCTGGTCCTTCTATGGTTGCCTTGTGTATACAGGTCATATATAGTCAAGATTAAATAGTCAGTCGAATAAGTGATCTTACCTTATATCCACATCCAAACAAGGAAAAGGAAGTAAAGTGAAAATCACAAATTCTAAGTCTATAAAACTTTTAGTATATACCACCTTAACGTATACACTTAGCAAACATAAATTTAACAGCAAAGGACCCCTAATGTTCTTGTTTTGAAATTGTTAAGTCAAAGAGTTTTAGTCCCTATGTATTTATAGTTTGTATATCTTACGTGGTTTGATATACTTAGCTCACTATAAACAATGCTCTGATACCAATCTGTCATACCCCCAAACCGGAACGGCGGAAACGTTCGGGGGCAGATGACTTCATGTGGTAACGTAACAAATGAATACATAGTAAAGAAAGCAATACAACCATCATATATATAATTGAAAGTTTACATTGTTAAAAGGTACATGTTCAAAATCAATTACAATATGATGCCAAAATATGAATTTAAACTGGCGCCGCAGCGTCCCTTCTTCAAAAGTTATTTGTTACCTGTAATTACTGAATCCCTGCGACATACAAGTAGTTTGAAAGAGTAGATCAGCATTTCAGCTGGTGAGTTTCATAAGTATTAAATGACAATGTTTGTATGAAATGAAATGTTTTGTTCTTGTTTGTTTGTTCCTAGAAAATCCTATATTTTCTACTAGCATAAATGTAGCCTTCTTTCAAGACCAATGTTTGTTTCTAAAAAATGTATGTACGTATAAAATTTCCAATACATCTGAAAAAACCCCGTAAATCAATGTGTTTTTAATACTCCATGTGAGTGTTATAACCATGCTATTGACTAGAAATGCCTATACACAACGTTCTTCAGTCGTTGGAATGTTCTGACGTTTGTAACCCCAAATGGTGGATTGTAGCTAACAGTCAGGGCGCCGGTTGTCAAGCCCGTATAGATCTATACACAAACACCATGCTCCCCCTCCAAGGTATTCTGGTATATAATATAGGACTTGAAATGTGTACTCGAATGTACGTGAAATTGATGTCTCACAAAACTTAGTATAAAACAGATTTACGTATGAAAATGTTCGTTTGTTCTTGTATATGAAAGTAAACTTCTTGAAATAGTGTTTCTAGTATGTAAAAGTTTGTAATGCTCTCGTAAAACTATACCTATTATAGCTTTCTAAAAATGTGTCTCGTTTGCATAGTAATCCCTAGTAAACTGTTCACTTGTTATGAAAAGTGTAATTTTTGATGTAGAAGACAAGTTTGTAAACAAAACATATATTTGTATATTTTCGATGTAGAAGACAAGTTTGTAAACAAAACATATATATGTATATGGTTATATATATGTATAAATTTTAAAAGATGATTTCGTATGTTTCGTAATTGTTGTTCATATTCTTACGTTTTTATTAGAAACTTTGCATTAAATAATCCTTAAGTTTGATACTAAAGACCTTTTTGTACTTATCACTTTTGTAAAAATGGTAATTAAACATATTTAAATGATTGTGTTTTAACTTCCTTAATGTATAAACATTGCTCAAAAATGTTAGAAGGTGTTAATAAATCTATAAACCACTTTTGACAGTTTTACCCTTTACTGTCCCTGTTTTTAGAAAACTCATAGAAAAATCATCGTAAGTCAAGAACTGAATCCGTCACCTCTGAGAGTTTATAAAATGAGTCTACTTTGTTCCTAATTTTTATTATGACTTTTAGTGGTCTCAAACTAGTGTGAAAATGAACATCTTCACAGACTGGTCCGAAATCACTTCTGAAATGACAGGCAGTTTTACAAAAAATCGCCATAAATTGTAGAAAAATCGTATGAATGCGTGCGAGTAGTCCTTAGAAAGGTATAAACTTGAACTATTTCATATTGTACAGTTTTTAAAGATATTAAGTTTAAGATGGTCAAAACAGTCCGTGAATAGGACTCAACTTTTCTGTAGAAAGCTCTCATTTAAATTTAAGTTATGTTTAGTGTTCTAACTTGTATTCCCCCCCCCCCCCCTTAAAACTTGAAGAAAACATGAAAATGTAGGGGTATGAACTCACCTTATGTGAATACTTGAAGAATGGAAGGTTGAAGATGAACTTTTGGTTGTTGGTTTGATGCTCCAAAACAGCCACTCTTTTGGCTATGTTGCTGTCACGAAATTTTCACAGCAAAAGAGCAAGAAAAAAGGATAGTTTACTCACTGTTTTGAATCAATAATTTTGATTATCATAACAAGTAACTTCCAGGGGTATTTGGTGGTAAAAATATCAAGCAAAAAGGAAGGTGTATATGGGTGAAATTGTGGCTGAAACACAAAAGGGACAGCAGCCCTTTAGTTCATGGTTTTGATGGCTTTGGAAGGAAGTTCTTGTGCTTGAAAATGAGATGAAGGTTGAGAGTAATTCCCTGGAGTATTGGCTGGTCAAATGAGGGTAAAATGAAGAGGAAATTTCGTGGATATGAAGGAGGAAAGAGTGGAAGAGGATAAGGGGACAAAACCTAGACTAGCTTGTGATGGGATGTGAGTTTAAGTGATGTGATCTTGTCTAGCCACTTGCTTGGGTGGTTCCTTAGAGATAGGGTTAGTTAACTAACTAACTACTAGTTATTTAGTTAGTTAGGAGTTCTAGTTAAGGAGAGGGAAGGTCTTAATCTCGAAAATTAGAAGAGGGATTAAGAAGCATTCTTAGTAAAATGTCTTAAGTGATTAAGCACTTATTAATTAAGTTGGCACTTATCTCCACCAATTCTCTTATCTTAATTGATTTAGACATCATAAAACTTACATGAAATCACTTTAAGTCATGACCCATAACTAATCATTCACTAGATAATAATACATATATACAAATACATACATGTATACTTAGTATAAAATAACAATGTAGTTTTTGTGTATTTGAACTTTAATGTTTATGTTTTATTATTTTTATTCAAAAACACTTAAATACATTTTAATTATACCTTATAATAATTCATTTTATATTTTAATTTATTTAAATATAAAATTTATTGACCAATGTATAATTTCGTGACATTTAACCGGTTAACCATATCGTTAAACACGTTTTGTCACTTTGGTTCGTATATTTGTCAAATTTAGATCCTCCACGACTGTTAAGCACACGTTTTACATAGAACCTAACTTAATTATCAACTAGATACATGTTGATACAAAAATTAAGTTTGTTGCGTTCAAATGATGTTATATGCTAATTTTCACAAACCGGTGATGGTTCGTAGTCATACATCATGACGAAATTATCATTAGTTACTTGTTTTATATTTAACAAGAACTTATTTAAATAAAAGTGGTTAAATTCCTTCAACCATTCTTGATAAAATACTCATATTGCTTAATAATCAAAACATAGCATCGTACGATCGTTCCTATTTTTTTTTTTTTTTACCAATTGTTACATTCTCCCCCCGTTAAAAGAATTTCGCCCCGAAATTCAACTTGTAGACGGGATATCACTAAACAATTGGGGGCGTTTTTTTTTTCATTTGATTCTCGCATTCCCTAGTGAATTCAGGTCCTCGCTTGGCGTTCCAACGGGCCTTCACTATGGGTATGTGGCTTTGTTTCGCCCTTTTGACCTCCTGACCCATGATTTCCACCGGTTCTTCGATGAAGTTTAGACTCTCATTGTCTTCAATTTCGTCAAGTGGAATAACAAGAGTGTCATTAGACAAGCTCTTCTTCGGATCCTGGGATGCCTTCAATTGTTCACGTGTTTCAAACAATCTTCTCTATAGTTTCTCGTATGATCTGGGGGCTGGTGAGAGTGTTGTTAGGCACTTGTCCCTTAGCTAGTTGCGTGTCACCTACCTCAGCCCAGCACAGAGGCGATCTACACTTGCTTCTATAGAGAGCTTCGAATGACGCGACTTTGATATTAATGTAATAGTTGTTGTTGTATAAGGATTCGGTGAATGGTTCTTCCGCTTTATCTGTCAGTTTGAGGGTGATATTAAGGACTTCTTTAACGAATATCGAAAAAACGAGGCGAATCACCTGTCCCTTATCCAAAATGATAGATAGTGGTATACTCTACAGTCTTGTAATCTTCTTGTGATATGCTCCTGTCTACTTTTCTATTTTTCTTTTTAGCCTCGGTCGGTAGAAAGTGTGTGGGTTTGGTTGATTTGTCTACGATCGCTCAAGTGGTAGCATGTCCATCCACTATCCTGGGTAACTTGTCATGTAGTTCATGGTATGACTCATAACTGATTCATCTATCATCTCTTTGTGTTTATAAGTCGTATATAATTAAGATTGAAAAGACAGTCGAATCGGTGATTCTATTCTAAGCCCACATCCAAACAAGGAAAAGGATTTAAAGCGAAATTACAAACCCTAAGTCCGTAGAATCTTAATTATATAGGGCTCCAATATATACACTTAGTAATCATAGATTCACTAGTATGGGTCCATAGTCTCTACTTGATTGGGGTGATTAACTTGGGTGAGATGGCATTTACAACAACCCTTTTCCGCAAATACTGCATTTAAGTCGATTTTTGAACTTGAGTTGCCGTACGGATGGTATTCCCAGGAGATCTTCTGGGAATATATCAGGAAGGTTACGGGCTTTTGGAACATCCGAGATCTCTTTCTCTTCTTGTTTCTTATCTACAGTGCGGGCTAGGACGGCGTGGTACCTCATGTGTAGGTACTTCTGAGTCTTGATGTAAAAGGTGAGTCGAGGGTTTGTGTCCGATTTGTCTCCATAGACGATGAGGGTTTTGTTACCCGATGGGTTTAGGCAAATGACCTTTTCGTAATATATGATATCGGTATGGTGAGGAAACTAACTAATACGTTGTTAAAATGAAAATGTCGTAAATTTTTATTGTGACCGGTTTTAGGATGATTTGAACGAATTGGTTGATTTAGTGTTAGAGTGCACCCTATGTACACGTCTCTAGTGCTTTTGATTATTCCAATTCTACTGTAAATATTTCGTTTAAGTTTTTGAGGTTTTTGGTTGAGAAATTGATTAAATCTACGACTTACAATACTCCTCTCCGCGTTGCTATTATATAGTATCCATGCATATGTGCTATCGGGAATGAACGTACCGGAATCTCAGCGGGGTCTATTACTGCTTTCCCACGCTCTGTTGCTAAAACACTTCCAACGCTCCTGACCTCTTTGTTTTTAGTCTCCGGGAACTCCTTTATGAAATGCCCTACTTCTCCACATCTGTAGCAAGTCCGACTCATGCCAGCTTTTGTGTTATGGGCGGTCTGTTGAGCTGGCACCCTACAGAAATTTGTGGTATGCCCCTTTTCATTACAGTTCTTGCAGTGCATTTCCCTGCACTTTCCTTTGTGATGAAAGCTATACTTGGTGCATTTTGGCAGTTTTCCAACATATGGTCTTGTCGGCACTGAGGTAGTAGGGATGGTGGTGGTATGGAATGTCACTGTTTGTTGTCTTTTGGTAGGTCCTTGATTTGGGGCGTCGTTGCAGGAACATACTCAGGGTATCCCTGGTTGTTATTACAATTGGAACTTTTGGCACCGTTCCCGCTTTTGTTTGTATTGTTAGCATCGATGTGTGCCATGACTGTTGTCACCGCGGCTGTTACCACAATTTGAAATGTTCTAGGGTCTATTTATAGAACTAGTGTTGCACCAGTATGCTGATTACCTTCATGTGTCGGCATGATTCTATTTCGCGAGCGGCCTCCTATGTTCTCAGTTCTGTGATGACTGTCCAGGTTGTAGCTGTAAGGGTTCTTTGTCCTATAACGACTATCTCCTTTTCTAAGGAGTGTAGGTGATCCGTATTGTTCTCTTGATCTGCTTGCCGGTCTATGGGTGCTATGGCCCGAAATACGGTGCAGTGAGTTTATGTCGGTTTTGGATCATCGGTTGTCCTCTCCAGTCTATATGTGTGGCTAGGTATTTAATTGCGAGTTGCTTCCTGAAATGAGAGGTGGAGGTTCTCACACTCCCCTTGATAGGGTAAGGTTTATTGACGGTATCTCCCGAACTTCTTTCTCCATCTGGTCCCTTCTCGGAAATCTTCTTCCTCGTATTTCATCTATTGGTACTCTTCGAAATCTTCTTCTTGATCCATCTATTGGCTTCGGTGGCAGGATAGTAGGGGTCTATGTGGAGATGAAGTCTAGCTGATATCGGAGGCGACACACTGCAAGGTACTGCAGGACTTACCCTCCCCATAACCAAAATCAGGGAAACAACATTAACAACCATCGCAACAACAACAACGTCATCACCGGCGGCAACAATGCAGGGCCTAGCCACACCTGCTATGGGTGTGGAAGGACTGGGCATTTCCGTCGAGACTGCCCTAACAACAACAATCCCGGGAACAGAGGAACAGGAAGGATGCTGACCATGGGCCAAGGAGAGGCGGTTCAGGACCCCGCAGTTGTGACCGTTACGTTTCTCCTAAACCACACTTATGCATGCATCTTATTTGACACCGGAGTGGAGCGGAGTTTCGTAAGCGAGAAGTTTAAACATTTACTAAAACAACAACCCCAAAAGCTAAATGAAACCTATACAGTGGAAATAGCCTATGGGAAAACCGAATCCACTGGGAGGTCTACATCGGATGTACCCTAACCCTTAACCAACACGTCTTTCGAATAGACCTAATGCCAGTATCAATTAGGAGTTTCGATGTGATCATCGGCATGGATTGGTTATGCCCCCACCATGCTGAGATTATGTGCCATGAGAAGGCCGTTCGTCTTCGTCTCCCAAATCACGAAACCCTAGTAATTTACGGAGACAAACCTAGCATGAACCTTCGCCTCATCTCGTGCATCAAGGCACAAAAACATCTACGAAAGAACAACTTGGCGTTCTTGGCTCACATAGTGGATAAAACCAAGGAAGAGACTAACATTCAAGATATTCCGGTAGCGTGTGAATTTCCAGACGTGTTTCCTGAAGATCTTTCGGGAGTACCCCCAGAGAGACAGGTTGAGTTTCGAATCGACCTCGTTCCAGGAGCAACTCCTCTCGCTAAATCACCCTATCGGCTGGCCCCTGCTGAAATGCAGGAATTGTCCAGCCAACTCAGTGAGCTTCTGGACAAGGGATTTATCCGACCTAGTTACTCGCCATGGGGAGCTCCAGTGCTCTTTGTCAAAAAGAAGGACAGATCTTTTAGAATGTGCATCGATTACAGAGAGTTAAATAAACTCACTGTTAAAAACTGCTACCCACTTCCACGAATCGATGATCTATTCGACCAGCTCCAAGGAGCTAGTTATTTTTCAAAAATAGATCTACGGTCCAGATACCACCATCTCAAAGTCCGGGAAGAGGATATCCCAAAAACCGCTTTCCGAACCTACTATGGAGATTATGAATTCGTCGTAATGCCTTTCGGTCTAACAAATGCACCTGCCGCATTTATGTACCTAATGAATCGAATCTGCGGACCGTTCCTCGACAACTTCGTCATTGTTTTTATCGATGACATTCTCGTCTATTCTCGAAGCAAAGAGGAGCACGGCCAACATCTCCGACAAATTCTAGAAACTCTGCGATCGGAAAAGCTTTACGCCAAACTCTCCAAGTGTGAGTTCTGGCTCCGGAATGTGAACTTCCTAGGTCACGTAGTTAGCCAAGATGGAATTCATGTGGATCCCTCTAAGGTCAAAGCCATGGAAGGATGGGCAACTCCGACCACGCCCACTGAAATTCGTCAATTCTTGGGTCTAGCAGGCTACTATAGGAGATTCATTCAAAACTTCTCTAAGATCGCCAAGCCACTTACCTCGCTTACGCAGAAGGGAGTACCATTCAAATGGACAGACAAACAAGAGATTGCATTTCGAACCTTGAAGCAAGCTCTCTGTAGTGCTCCTATACTATCTCTACCAGAAGGCACGGAAGATTTTGTAGTCTATTGTGACGCGTCAAATCAGGGCTTAGGTTGCGTTCTCATGCAGCGTGGAAGAGTGATAGCATACGCATCCCGCCAATTAAAGACACACGAAGTAAATTATACGACCCATGACCTAGAATTGGGAGCCGTGGTCTTCTCTCTGAAAATTGGGAGGCACTACTTGTACGGTACAAAGTGCACCATCTTCACGGACCACAAGAGTCTCCAACACATCTTGAACCAGAAGGAGCTGAACATGAGGCAACGAAGATGGGTGGAATTGCTAAACGATTATGAGTGCGAGATCAAGTACCACCCAGGCAAGGCCAACTTGGTAGCCGACGCGTTAATTCGGAAGGAGTACTCTAATCGCCGTGCGAAAACTCTCTCAATAATCATCCAATCTCACTTAGCCACTCAAATTGCGGTATCCCAGTCGGACGCAATGAAAACGGAAAACAAGGCAAGCCAAGCAATACACGGGATGGAGAAGAACTTAGAAGCAAAGGAGAATGGAGTATACTACTTCATGAACCGTATTTGGGTCCCTAAGGTCGGAGGATATAGGGAGGTAGTTATGAAGGAAGCCCACAAGACGTGATACTCCATTCATCCCGGTTCAGACAAGATGTATTTGGATATTAAACAACACTATTGGTGGCCTAACATGAAGGCGGAAATTGCTACCTACGTTAGTAAGTGCCTTACGTGTGCCAAGGTAAAGGTGGAATACCAGAAGCCCTCAGGGTTATTGCAGCAACTAGGAATCCCTGAGTGGAAATGGGAGGGAATTTCTATGGATTTCGTGACCAAGCTACCCAAGACGTCGGACGGACTAGACACCATATGGGTAATAATCGACTGACTGACGAAATCTGCCCATTTCCTGCCAATCAAGGAATCCTACAAGATGGAGAGATTGACGTGTTTGTACCTACGAGAAATCGTGAGACTCCATGGAGTGCCAAAATCTATTATCTCGGATAGGGACAGTAGGTTCACCTCACGTTTTTGGCAATCACTCCACAAGGCAATGGGAACTCATCTCGACATGAGCACCGCTTATCATCCGCAAACGGATGGTCAAAGCGAACGAACCATCCAAACGCTCGAAGACATGCTCCGCGCATGCGTGATAGACTTTGGGAAGTCTTGGGATACCCACCTACCGTTAATCGAGTTCTCATATAACAATAGTTATCATTCGAGCATCAAGGTGGCTCCTTTCGAAGCACTGTACGGGCGTAAATGTAGATCACCGTTATGTTGGGCTGAAGTAGGTGATACCCAGCTAGCAAAAACACATACGTCGAACAAGGCACTAACGGGATCGGAGATCATTCGCGAAACCACGGAAAAGATCGTTCAAATCAGAGCGCGATTGCAAGCATCGCGTGACCGACAAAAGAGCTACGCCGATAAACGGCAAAAGCCCTTAGAATTTCAGGTCGGTGATCGAGTACTGTTGAAAGTCTCACCCTGGAAAGGGGTTATACGTTTCGGAAAACAGGGAAAGCTGAACCCACGATACATTGGACCTTTCGAAATCGTCGCCCGAATAGGTCCGGTAGCATACAGACTGCAACTACCCGCAGAGCTAAATGATGTACACCCCGTGTTTCATGTCTCTAATCTGAAGAAGTGCCTATCAGATGAAACCCTCGTCATTCCTCTTGACGAGATCGAAATCAATGAGAATCTCCTGTTCGTTGAAGAACCAATTGAAATCATGGACAGGGAGGTGAAGCGTACTAAGCAAAGTCGCATCCCGATCGTGAAGGTACGGTGGAGCGCAAAGCGTGGACCAGAATTCACGTGGGAACGCGAAGATCAAATGAAGCAAAAGTACCCTCACCTATTCTAGCATACTCAAATCTAGCTTCCAAACAGAATTTCGGGACGAAATTCCCTCTAACGGGGGGATGATGTCACAACTAGAAATTTTGTGTCATGTAATCTATACACTCAAGTAAATGTTGAGTCAAAAGTTTAAGAGCATGTGTGATACCTATTATTATCACATCAAAAACTTCAATCAAATACATCATAAAAGTACTACAAATAGTCATCAAACAATTGTAAACCCTAGAAGTTCTTGTTTAGGTCCAGTTTGGACTAGGACTCCCTTATTGGACCCAAATGGACCAATAAGCTTCCAATTTGACTATCATGGGCTTAGAACCCTAATTGGGCTCTAATTGGACCCACAATCAATTATTTCAACATTTTGGGCTATTTTGAGCCTAGAATGAAATGAATTAAAAGCCTTGATCCATGAATAACCTAAACTAGTCCAACAAAAATGTAAAAATCATACTATATTCTTTTAGGTTAAAACTCACCCAAACTAACTCTAATATTGGGCTTAGGGGCAAAAATCCCAAATTTTCCTTTTTCCTTCAAGATTCTCGGCCAAGGCCCAAACCCAAGAAGAGATGAAGAGAGTTGACTTGCAATTGACACCTCATTATTGTCTTTTGGATCTCCATGCAACTTATTCCATATTTCCATGCATATCACCTCAAGGGTCTATTTCTCCCTCTCTCTCTCTTGCTCTCGGCCATTTCAAACACACACACACCTCACAAATTCTCTCTAGAATACTCAAGAACTCATCCCTCCTCTCCATTCAAAAATCTCGAAAATTAAGAGGCTTTCAAGAGGATATTTCCACAAACTCTTCATCTAAGGTAAGGTTATGCTTGGATCTATGACTTAGATTCTTTGTTTTATCAAAATCTCTTCCTAATCCATGCAAAAATCGTGATCTTGCATCCTAGAACCCTTCAAACTCGAGATCTTCAAGAAAAGGGTGCTAAGGCCAAAAATCACCAAGTTTTCTTCCATCTTTTCTTCAAGAACCGAAACTACCCCCCTAAGGTTAGCTTCATACCCCCTATTTTTCTGTTTTATAAGTATTGTGGGGGGGGGGGGGAATACAAGTGAAAGTGTAGATCTATATGTGTTTTGTATGCCTTGTATGATTTCTATGCTTATATGTGTGTTTTTGTGTGTATATGATGTTGGATCTAGCCATAAGCCCCTAAAAATCGAGATATACTTTATGTTAAATGATACTAGCATTAAATATATTTCTACATACAAAGTGTTCCAAGAAAAATAGCTAAATGGCTTAACAACATTTTCTTTGGGCTAAAAACTCAATTTTTGGACATAAAATGTTGAAAATATAAAGTTAAAGGGCCCAAAATGAAATATTTCGAATTCTGATGGATGAGATGAGTCAAAACAGTTCCCATAATGTATTTTCTGAAAATATACCCTTTTGGAGGATTAAAAACATAAATTTCAAGCTTAATGGGCTAAAAATGACATTTTCGGCCCAATAGGGCCCAATATGCGAAATTTTCTGTTTTGGAGGGCCAAAACTGTGTTTTTCTGTAAAACACTGGACTACTAGTGTTCCAAGTCCTTTTCTAAGGTTTAAAATGCTTTTCAAATTTAAAAAGGACCAAAGTTGCAAAAAATTTCCAATTTGGGCCAAAATTGTAAAAACTGCGAAAAAGAGGGGTTATAACCGAGAAAACTGTATTTTCAGGGACTCAAACTGTTTTCAATGAAAAATATGCTGAAAAATATTAATTTCAATAAGTTTTGGTGTTAAAATGTCAAGAAAAACGGTTTAAGGACCAAACCGGAAAGTTATTTAATTAGAGGGTTGAAATAGTAAATTTACAAATAAAGAGGGGCTGAAAACAGAAAATTTTCAAGGCTAATTCAATACACTCAACTTGATCAAACATTGGCATCGCGACTACCGACGAAATATAATACACAACAATACCCAAAATTCGTTGTTAAACGAATTGATTCGGTCTCGAATCAACAACAACCCGAAACTACTAACACGGCGATAACTCGATTCACACAAGTAACATTTGGGAATTTAATACACACGTGAGAGTGCACAGACGTCGACGCACCATCTTTGGGCCCCAAAGTGTAAAATCTTGTTTGTTGGGCCTAGCTAGCCCAATGACCTGATCTTAAGGCCCGAAGACTTCTACCTTACGAGTTGTTGGGTCTTACATGATCTAACACAGCGTAAAAGGACTTTAAATGGCTTTTATACTATTGGTCCCCAAGGGTCCTTTGGTACTGCTAGTAAAGTCGGTTATTTTAATGCGAGGCGGGTCAAGGGCCCCTCGTACTCCTTTTTTTTTATCCCCAACCGGCTAATGGAGTTATCGAGGTCTTCGTGCCCTCTTTCTCTTCGGATGTGGGATTACTCGAAGTCAGGGCGGTTGGATTACGTGAATAGTACGGACGACGCCTACGGGATCGTTAGTATAGTTGTAAACTGGTCGTTTGCGTAACGCGTGTTTATAGCAATTCACCATGCACAATAATCCGACGTCGCCTGGAATTAATGACTTCACACGCCGCGATGGTTTTATTTTCAACTTCATGGAATTCAAAGAATTAGGAAAACATCGGGTTTTCCTAGGGTTTTACAATACATACAGTTTCGCAATGTACACAAGTTTAATGAACTTTTTTTTTACAACTATAGAAACAAACAAGCATACTTATGGATCTTCACAAACGTTTTCAAAAACTCTTTTCAGAAAATATCGGATTTTCTGGTGGTTTTCAAAATAATACAAAACGTTGCTTTTCAAATACCGCTTATGAACTCACCAACATTTCATATGTTGACGTTTTTCAAAATACTTGTATTCTCAGGTAACAAGTGAACCAAAGGAAAATGTACTCAGTGATGGCTTGCAGTTTATTTATTTATGAATCGAACAATTTATTTTTGGGAATGTAATGTTTAAACAATGTACTCAATGTAAACTTTATCGGTTGTACTATATTAATGCATGGTGACGAATGATGTTATGTTTCATGTATATTCAATGTTATGGTATTCAATTAAGTCACAACAGCCCTCGGACGTTTCCGCCGTCTGGTTGGGGGTGTGACATTCACACATTTTAGGGCAGCCTCCTTCCTCTCTCCTCTTCATCTTCTTGCTCTTGGTGTTTGTGAACCATCAGAGGAGTGACATTTGTGACTCTAAGCTTTCTAAAGTCAATAGAAGAAAGATTTGGGATTGTTATTGCTACATAACAATCAAGGTAATATCTTAAACCCATTCTTATGTTATTATAATTACTTGTATGCTAGAATTAGGGTTTATAGTCTTGGATAACTTGCATGTACAATAGAGAAACCTAGATCCAAGCATTAGGTTTTGTATGAGCACATAGGATGTTCTTAGGACCAAAACCCATCACATATAAGTTCCTAAACTGGACCTGATCACTTGAACCTTACCATCCTTAAGATCGTTCAAGTATTTGGGGTAGCTTTGTTTCCAATAACCCTTCATGCACAATAGAATCAGAATGTGGCTTTAGGATCACTCACATGTGGATATGACCTATATTATTTAGCATTATTACCACCTTGGGAATGTAAAGCCGCTACTTCCCCTTTCCACTTGGGATTGGAAAACTTTCTTATCCTCTCCATTTTAATTTATATTTGGTTTCTTAATCTTAGTATGTTAGTTATCTTTTTAGTTATTTTTGTTGTTTTTAGTATTTTAAATTGTTTGGTTTGGATTGTTTTGTATTTGATGTAATTTTTATTTTCCACGTTGAATTGTTTTAATGTTTAAGATCTTGTAGAATCATTTTCCCTTAGGATGTTAGTAGAAAATTCAACAATTAGGAATGAGTGTGATTTCATCACAAGAAATTTTTCATGAGACGTGTTGCGTTGCAAAAGTATGGGGTTACTTACCAGCACTTGAGAGTGGATTTGAGCCTCTAAAAATTCATTACTTATTCGAGAGAGAAAAGCATACACAAGACGATGAGAGTAGTGTTTACCTGAAATGACTCGTATCACAAAACCACACACACAAAATCCACTGTCTGAAATTTGTGACGCTTACAATAAACATGTGTTATGCGTCGAAGTTTTAACTACATTCAAAATTCTCAAAAATCACAAAGCATGATGAATTCCTCTATAATGTGCGACATATCGATCCAAGTCCCAACTTTACTCTATCTTTCATGAATAAGGTGTTTTGATGATTATTTCATGCACTAAGTTCTTGTATGAGCGTGGAAGACACAACTATCCAGTTTTTCTAAAGAACTATCAAATCATCATTATAACATGTTCTTTAAATGAACCCACCAAGAGTCAATTTGACGTCACTACTCGTATCCCAGTGGAGTTTGTTCCTTTTTCACCCTATTACATTTATTGTTTGTATACATACAATAAGGTCATTGTAACATTTAAGTATGCGGCGTGGAGTCGAAAAAAATAGGAAATTTCATGCTAGTAAAACCTTGGGTTTAAATTTAAATTTATGTTCATTGTTGCGTTGAGATTGAGTTTATTAGTGTTAGATAATGTAATTTAAAGTGAGTTACAAGGTTTAATTTAGCTTATATTTTTTAGATACCTGTGGATTTCTAAGTTTTAGTGAAATCATGAGAGAAAAAGAAGAACTTTTGTTGTTTGAGGAATACAATCAATTCTAGAATAAAGACTTTTAATGATACATAAATTATAACATAAAATGTATCCATAACTCACATTTTCACGTGTCTTAAACAATGTCTTCCTTTTATATTTTATTTAGGTATAATCTTAAGTCAAACGCATGTCTCCTCAATCCATCTAAGTCAATATATCAAAAGCAGCTTTTAATTAAGTCAATATATCAAAAGCGAGAGCTAGGGTTTTTTTGATTTCCCACGATCGAGCTAGAGAACGACGACTACAATGCGTCTTCTCACCATCCAGCAACCTGATCAGCTCACCTCACTTCACCGATGATTGCATCTCGGTCCACCTCCCTTCTACATCCACCTCCCTAACGATAGTCGTTGATACCCTAGATCCTCCACTGAGAAGCTTGATGTCCAATATATAGTAAGTGTTACTTTTTTAGTTGTTTTGGTCGAATCCCCTGTTACTTTTTTTACTATTTCACCTTTAACTTCATTATTTGTATTGATTCTATGACTTAGAATGGTCAATTTTTTTGTAATTATGTCGTATACATTTCATCGGGGAAGTAGTAAATGTGTCTACTATATGCTAAAGCTCATGAAAGATATAGTTGAGGAAGGAATTGACGTATTGGTCAATGACAATGTATGTGTAGTATTCTACTCTCACTATATGCTAATATTATAGTTGAAATAGTAGGGTATATGAAAGAAATAGCAATTTACTTTTATTTATTTGAAAGTATGATCCTCTAATAAAAAAAGAATTGAAAGAATAGTCCTTTTATATATTTGTAGACTATAAAATTTATCATACTCTCAATATTATAGGTTATATGCAAGAAACAACAATGTACTTTCATTTATTTGAAAGTATGTGGCACTAATAATAAATGAATCAAAAGAATGGTCATTTTATGTAGTTGTTGAATAAAACATCCTACTCTCAATATTATACGTTAGATACAAGAAATAGAAATGTACATTCACCTATTTGAAAGTAGGACGATCTAATAAATTAAAAGAATGGAAATTTTATGTATTTGTGGAATATAGCATCTTACTCTCACAATTATAGGTTATATGCAAGAAGTAGTTGTGAACTTTCATTTATTTGAAAGTATAATGATCTAATAAGAAAGGAAATAAAAGAAAAATTATTTTTTAAAAATGAAATGTTATATGAATTTTTTATCTCAGGTTGGGCCGCAAAGCTGAGTAGACGTATTGTGATATTGATGGAATTTGTGAAGAATAGTCATCTTTTGTTGTAGATTTATTTATCGATGATATTTAGTATTGACAAACTTTTGGTGATATTTTTGTAAATTTTGAAATGTTTGTTAGCATTTGACATGTAGTCTACAATATTTTTGGTAACTTTTTGTTATTATTTAACATGAAGTCTACAATATTTTTAATAACTTCTTTGACATATAACGTTATCGAAAGAAATTGATTGTTTTGCTATATATGTATTTCTGTATTTCTATATTACTGGAAATTAATTATTTGAAAATTAGTTAATATATAATTTTTTAAAATTCTTTAACTTATGACATGTTAAATGCGTTTTGTCAAATATATCATAAATTCATGTTATATATGCATGTCACTAAAGCCCTATCGTAAAACACGATGACCCATATTTTCTGCATCCTCAAATGTGTTTCATAAATTTATGACATGCAAATGAATGACATCTTCCTTTATGAAAGGGGCTTTAATGACACGCATTTGCGTTTCATCTATCCCTTTTTTATGACATGCAATGTGTCTCATTAAATTGTTGTTTTTTTGGAAACGACAACTACATCAAATAAATCAAGCACTTGCAAGAAAGAAGCTAAAATGAGGTAGGAATACAAATACAAGGAGAAAAGTAAAGATAATAAGCAGCTAACAAAGGAATATAACTATGAAAAAAAGTGAGAGAAAGGTGAAATGCACCAATCGGTCAACCCTCCACATCCATGATTGCTTCTATACTTATGCCATACATAGGATGAGGAAATAATGTTGTCTACGGTTTTTGCCAGTGGTGCAACTATTTTCTTAAAAAATTGTCATTCGTGGGCAAACAAATACTCCACAAGAGACAATAGAACACCAAGTTTAGGATCTCTTTTTTTTCTAGGACAGTTTCCCCAAATAGTTGCATAATGAACGAATTCCTTAACATTTAAGAATCTTCTCCTTTGAACTCCACACCATTTGAGGATCAAGTCTAGTAGCTCCCGATTATAGTCACTAGTAATAAACAGATGATCTGTTTATTCGTTCTCCTTGTTGCATAATGGGAAAGTAATGTTTATAATGTTTACACCCTTGACGATCAAAGCATCAGCCACAAGTACTTTAGCCAATGAAGCTCTCCAAATAAAGCATCTTACTTTCAAAGATATCAGTTTTGACCAACAAATGGATAGACCATTATACAATATCAATTTAGATGCTATTGGCAGCGTATTCCCCATTAGGGTTCATGGTAAATTCAAAACCGTATTGGAAAATTTTCACAACAATCAACATTCCAATATCATTGTACAGTTGCATAACATTTTACTGTTTCTAAAGAGTACAAATTAGGGATTTTTTTATAAAAGAAGTATCGCCACACGAAATGTCTTTTTAGAACATAATTTTGACACCATAACCTAAAACAAGCTTATATATCTCATTCACATCAATATTTAGGTTCGAGATGGATTTTACGTTCATGGAGATGTTGCACCAAACACCATTTGTGGATTTCCTAAAAATATACGAGGCTAGTTTATTGTGAAAATTGTGAATTATGACATCCCCATTTTCACGACCAAAAAAGACCGATTTGATTGTGCTTATTTAAAATTCAGAGTATCCTTTTTGAAAAATAGTATTGTGGAATTTGTTCCAAGAAAAGATGATAAAGATGTTATCAAATCAGTTCTGAAGAAATTTATTTTTATATTAAAACATTAGGATGTCATCTTCAATACAAAAACATAAGCATAACGAAATATTACAATCCTTAAAGTACTTAAACTAATGGCCTAATTCTCATTGAATCTCTCAGCAGAATGTATACTTCATATAGCCACATGTGATACAATAAACTGAGTGGGTCAAGTTGAGAAACCTGGTGAGTACATAGGGTTTTCAACCCATAATAATATAATTATTACGTTTTAATCATCAAACAATTAACCTAATTTCCCATCCCCATTATCTTCTTTATTCTTAAGGATCTACCGTAAGTGAAGGTTCTGAGGAACAAAGAGGTGCCCCTGGTTCAGATCCAGTGGCAACATCGGAAGGGGTCCGAGTCGACGTGGGAGTCGGAGTCCGAGATGCGCGAGCAGTACCCAGAGCTATTTCTAGAGCATAACTTCGAGGGCAAAGTCTGATTCTAGTAGGTGAGAATTGTAACATCCGAACTCCTCGGTATATTATTTATTTATTTTTGACATTTATTGAGCAACTTGAAGAGTTGGTGCCTCAACTCGTCGAGTTGAGTTGGATTTGAGCATGCATGTTAACTAACCGACTCGACGAGTAAGAGATGTCGACTCATCAAGTTGGCACTGTGTAAGGAAACCCTAAATCCCTGGGTTTGAGGCCAATTTAAGGAAATTTTTGTCCTCATTTCTGCCTCACCAGCTACCCTACTCCCTTGTGTGAAACCCTAATCATTGGTAGTGAGCTAAGAGAGTTATAGAGCTAATCCTTGACAGTTTTGGTGCATCGTTTGAAGAGAAGGGAAGGATTTCAAGCAAGAAACGAGAAGGGGCTGTTAGATCCATTGCTATTTCGTCCAGAGCTTTCGTGAAAGGTAAAAAGTCCACACCTTTCTCACTATTTTGGTTATATCTTATGTTTATGGGCTTTAGGGCTTTTTCCATCTATTATTGGGTCTTTGAGTGTATTGAGTTCATCAAGAGATCTGGATTTCGGATCTAGACCTTGTAAGGTCCCTAGAGTCCAAAGGTCCCTACTTTATTCATCCATAATAGAGCTTTTGAGTGAAAAACCCTTAATGGATCATGTTTTTGGCATTTCAAGCCCTAAGTGCCATGCATGGACCTAAAACTTGTGGATTTACGTGATAAGCGAGCCTTGGGAGGTTAGACTTAGAGTTTGGGCTTGATTTATGCCTTAAAACATTTGAATGAGAAAAGAGTTTAAAAGGACTCGACGAGTCGATGAGCTGACTCGACAAGTCGGATAGGGTTGTCCCGATGGATCTGAACATGTAGTAACTCGGCGAGTTGACGGGTCAACTCGACGAGTTGAGTTGGACTTTTGTGAGATTCTGAGAATATTCATAGAACTCGACGAGTTGTATATATGCACTCGATGAGTTCGGTTAACATGGACCATTGACTCGAGTAGACTTCTGTTGACTTTAATTTTTGATCGATCATGACTTACGGAGACCATAGATGGGTAAAATGGTCTTTTTCCCATTCCAAGAGTTATAGAGAGAGGAAGTAACTTAGTTACTTAGAATTGTGATTAAAGTGTTAATTAGAGTTAATTATCATATGTGAATAGGAGAGGCCCGATTCGGTGATTCGTGTTTGAGGGGTACATATTTACCTAGCTTATTACGAGGTGAGTCTTCTCACTATACTTACCATGAGTGGTATCTATGTGTGACTAGAGGGTCTTATGTTCTTACTTGAGTTATGTGATTTTATGTATTTTGTATGTGTGATATATATGCTATATTATGTGTTTACTAAGATAGGATTGGAGGATCCAAACCGATTTGTGGGACTAGAGGGTTTCCATTGACACAGGACCGAAGGGTCTAACTCGAGTTGTGGGACCGAAGGGTGTCTACCAAGATAGGACTGGAGGGTCCAAACCAAGCTGTGAGACCGAAGGGTACTCACTAAGACACATGGCCGGAGGGTCCATACCGAGACGCATGAGACCGAAGGGTCCATGCTGGGTTATAGCCATGAGGGACTTATTACTTGTGAATGTGGTATTTTGGGGAACTCACTAAGCTTAGTGCTTACCGTGTTCTGTGATATGTGTTTCTGGTACTTCTTAAGAATGCGAGAAGGCACCGGCGTGATTGTACACACTTGTTCGAGATTATGTCAAGGATTCTGGGATTTGACTTTTGTTTGTGGATTTATGTTGACATTTGAGACACTTATGCTTTTTATGAAATATAATATATGAGTTTTATGTGTTTTAAAAAAATGAAAATTTTGGTTTGAAAATTTACGGTGTTATAAGCATGCAAATGTACTTGGTACTCTCGGTGTCATTTATCACCTAATCAATGTGTCGGTTAGCCACACACACTCCATTGATCTATGATAAACATCAAGCAACCTTTGCCACCTTTGGTAGTCCCAACTTAGTGTGCCGATTATCCACATATGCTCCACTAACGACTTTGCAAGGGTGCAAAGTGTAAATTCATGGAATATCATCATTTCACATTTTGGCTAAAGTAACTAAGGTTGGGAATGTTATAAAAAGCATATAGTTATTTTATTAATCATTATATTTTTAGTGAGAAATTATTTGTCCTATCCTACCCGTTCGGCTAACAACCCTCCACCAAACAAGGAAGTGGTGGGTGAGAGTGGACACCTGTTAAATTGTCATTTTATAGGCAGCAACCTTATACCCCCTTATAGATCGGTTTCGTGAATGAGGCCTACTAACGGTAAGACTAGCTTTATCTTATACATACATATAAATATATATATATATATATATATATATATATATATATATATATAATATCATTATTCTTATAATATTATAATAGTATAAGGGTTGAATTTTAAACTTGTAAAATTCTAGGGTTTAGAATTTATATGTTTTAAAATTAGACTTTTAATCAAAATATTTAAATTCCAAAACTTAACGGCATGTCTTGACACTTTTCAAAACTTTCTAGATCAAATTACAAATAATTTAATTAAACACTTAATTAGTGATTATCCAAATTTGACGTAATTCAATTTTATGGCAAGATAGTTCAAATAATTAAAGTTATTATGTAACGCAATAATTATCTAATAAATTGACTATTATCTTCTATTTGGATAAGGATAACCATATCAATTTAATAAAAATCAGATTTTATTAATCGAAAACATTTTTGGTAATTATCCCAATCCAAAACATGCCAAAATCCTGAAATATCTGCTCTCTGAATCTCCGACTCGCTGAGTCACAGTCTGGACTCATCGAGTTCATCTGACATCTCGAGTTCATCAGTTGACTCGAAGAGTTCAGCTGTCAGAGGGCAGAAATTTCGATTTTTTAAGCAGTGAACGATCAAACAAGGCATCAAATACAATAGAAAATAGCCTAGGCTCTTATACCACTGATGGTTTGAGCATTACATCAATCCTATGGTGCACATGCAAACCCTAAAACTTTGGATCTAGGGTTGTCTAATTGTACATGCAAATCATCCAAAGCTTATAACCCTAATACTAGCATACAAAAATAAGAAAACATAACAAAAACAAGTTTAGATGATTACCTTTCAATTGTAGCAAGAATCTTCAACCTTTGAGAGCTTTAGTATCACAAATGTCATACCTCCAATCGATCGCAAACACCAAGGCAAGTTGGATGATCTTAGAGAGAGGGTAAGGAGGTTCAAAATTGTCTCTATGATCTCTAGGGTTCAAGTGGCCGATTTTGGGATGCCAAAGGGGTCTTTATATAGCTGCAGAATTAGGATTTCGGTCAAATCCCTAACCTCGTTGCTTAAGCCCTAAGCAGCCCATTGGAATCTTCCAGAATCAAGCCTGTTGGACGAAATCCTTATGGGCTCCCATAAGATTTCATACATCCCTTACTTAATGGATCCACAGCCCAAAATCTAATTATCTTATGATTACACTTTCAATCTCCTTAGTTTAATTAATCTCTTTTGACCACAAAATTAATACTTGATCGATATTAATTAAACAAGTATGATTTATCCTTTAATATATTATACATATAATATATTAATAAACCAGAATAACCTCTTTCTCCATTATTCATCCAATAAAGTTGCTTCGGTGAAGGCAACCCAAAAGGACCATGCTATAACCAGGTCAAGTACATACTAAATATAGTTTTGGACTTAGACACTAATTCAACATTGGATGCCCGAACTCATCGTGTAGAAACGATTCAGGTTGTGTGACTTTATGAGGTCTACTCGACGAGATAGACCCCAACTAGACGAGTAGGAGTTGGAAAATGACACCCTAATTTCCAGGGTTTTGCACCCTATTTAAAGGGTCATTAGCCTCGCTCGGCCTCCCTTACCGTCCTCTTAGACCTCAGAAAAACCCTAATGTCGCCTACTCTCCGTCCTTGTGTGTTGAGAAGCTTGGAAAGTGGATTTTGTGAAGAAGGCTTGAAATCTAAGGAGCTTGGAGCAAAGAGAAGCTTATGGATCTGACTCTACTCCATCTTGGCATCATTTTGAAGGTAACAAGTCATTACCTTGACTTATCTATATCTATATCTATTCATGCATAGGTTTAGGGCCAATTTTAGCATATTTGTGAATCATTTCGGGTATTGGTCATGATCTGAAGTTTTAACTTTAGATCTGGACTCCTCTAAGTCCCTATAGTCATAAAGTTATCAGATAAGCTTTGGCCTTTCTGCTTGGGTTAAACCTTTCCCTTAGTTTTGTAACAGCTCAAATTTTTCAAACAAATTTTTCATTTTAAAAACATAATTGTTTCCATTCTAAACATGACATAAATAGATTAATTATTCTGTCAAATACAATTATTCAAAACCCCAAGATCATAAAGCCAATCTTCAGTGTGTATCGATCATGCCGGCGCCTTCCCACGGTCCTCGCTAGTACCTGAAATACATGCACAACAACTGTAAGCATAAATGCTTAGTGAGTTCCCCAATATACACTTACGCACATACGCCTTTCCAGGCCCTGACCTTCCGGTCCTCATAACATAATCGCCTTCCGGCCCATAACATATTGCCTTCCGGCCCACACATCATACATAGCACACATAACAATTAACTTACCACATATAACATACATATCACATAACATATCCGACCTTCCGGTCACACAGTCAAACCCATTCCGGATACAGTATAGTGAGAAGACTCACCTCGTAAATGCTGAAAGCTAGCAACTCTTGAAATCACTCGTGCACAATCCGACGAGCTACAACCTTCCTATAACATCACATATCTCATTAACACTTATAACTTCTAAGGGTGACTATCCCTAAGAGTCAGACTTAGGTCAACTCTGGTCAACGGTCAACGGTCAGCTCGACCGGACTCGGCGAGTACCATGACGACTCGGCGAGTCTAGACGTCCTCCAACTTTCTGAAATTCCTTATCTACTCGTCGAGTACCCTCCTCGACCCGACGAGTTACCCTTGAAAGAATCGCGGGGCCACCCCGACTCCACTCGCCGAGTCTGAAGAACAACTCGGCGAGTCCCAGTAAATCTTCAAGCTACTCGCCGAGTCTGAAGAACAACTCGGCGAGTCCATGCCATGCAGACGAGCAACTGCTTCCTGAATTACGTGTGGTCCCGAGATATACAACCATGGGACTTTCTGGACTTCTAAGCATCTCATTACTGGGGGTATAAACGTTTGGGTAATAACATAATAACCCATCTAATCACTAAATGGGTTTCATAAACCCTAACTTCATAAACACAATAAACAACAGAAGGAAATCCGAAGTATTACCTGGAATATGCCCTTTCTGTGTTTCCAAACCGCAGAACTCGAATCCTTTGCTGTTCCTTTAGCCAAAACCTTTCTTCTCTTTGTCCCACAACCTCTTCAAGCCCTAATATCCTCCAATCTTGCTCTAGATGCCCACAACCGATTAGGGTTCCTCTCAATCGACTAAAAACGAACAATGACGGCACATAAGAGCATTATATACGATCCCAAACCGAACGGTTAGGGTTTCTGCTGAACAGCGTCGACTCGCCGAGTCCGTACTTGGACTCGTCGAGTCCAGTCGCGATCCCGCGACCAAGTCTGCGATCCTACTCGGCGAGTCTAGGCTCCAACTTGCCGAGTCCCCTCTTAAATCACCCAAAAACATAATTTAAACAATACCTGAGATTTCGGGCTGTTACAACTCTCCCCCACTTGGATTAGACTTCGCCCTCGAAGTCTCACTCCGCAAATAGTTCCGGATGCTGCTCCCGCACCTCGCGTTCCGGTTCCCAAGTCATTTCCGATCCCTTACGGTGTTGCCATTGAACCAACACCAAGGGTACCTCCTTGTTCCTCAGAACCTTGATCTTCCGATCCCTGATCGCCACTGGTCTCTCCGCGTAATTCAGGCTCGCATCCACCTGAATGTCCTCCAATGGAACCACTGCCGACTCATCGGCTATGCACTTCCTCAGCTGCGACACATGAAAGGTGTCATGGATCTGACCCAACTCTGCTGGTAACTCCAACCGATAGGCTACCCGACCTATCCTTGCAATCACACGAAATGGCCCAATATACCGGGGCCCCAACTTGCCTCTCTTCCTGAACCGAATCACTCCTTTCCAAGGAGAGACCTTCAGGAGAACGAAGTCGCCGACCTGAAATTCAATCTCGGATCGGCGCCTGTCTGCATAACTCTTCTGTCGGCTCTGGGCAGTCAATAACCTTTGTCTCACTCGCTGAATCTGCTCCGTCGTCTGGAGCACGATTTCCGTGCTGCCCAACACTCTCTGTCCCACCTCTCCCCAGCAAATGGGGGTCCGACACCTCCTACCATACAACAGCTCAAAAGGTGGCATACCAATGCTCGAATGATGGCTGTTGTTGTAGGAGAACTCTGCCAATGATAAATACGCATCCCAACTACCCCCGAAGTCTAACACACACGCTCGGAGCATGTCCTCCAGCGTCTGAATCGTCCGCTCGCTCTGACCGTCTGTCTGGGGATGGTATGCGGTACTAAAATGCAATTTAGTACCCAGCTCCTCATGGAATTTCTTCCAGAACCTGGAAGTGAAGCGCACATCGCGATCTGACACAATCGAGATCGGCACCCCGTGCCGAGACACCACCTCTTTCACGTATATTTCCGCCAACTTTTCCGCTGAAGAACTCTCACTGATGGCAAGGAAGTGTGCACTCTTCGTCAACCTATCCACAATCACCCAAATTGCATCAACTCCCCTAGCAGTCCTTGGCAATTTGGTGATAAAATCCATAGTGATCTGTTCCCACTTCCACTCGGGAATCTCCAATGGCTGCAACTTGCCATGCGGTCTCTGGTGCTCGGCCTTAACCCTACGGCAGGTCAAGCACCTCTCAACGAACCATGCTACGTCCCTCTTCATACAGGGCCACCAATATTCCTTCCTTAAATCCAAATACATCTTTGTAGCACCGGGATGGATCGAAAATTTCGATTTATGAGCCTCTTCCATCAACGTAATACGCGTACCGCCCACGAACGGTACCCAAATCCGACCCCGAAACGTCATAAGGCCTCGACTATCTTTGACAAACTCTGAGATTAACCCCACAACCCGCTCTTTCCTCCGCATTTCTGGTTGCACAGCCTCTGCCTGGGCTCCACGAATAGTGTCCAATACTAGAGTCATCACGGTCAGTCTCAAACATACGTCTCGCAATGGAGTGCTCTCCGCCCTGCGGCTCAATGCATCGGCTACCACATTAGCCTTGCCTGGGTGGTACAGGATCTCACAATCATAATCCTTGACCACGTCCAACCACCTCCTCTGACGCATATTCAGGTTGGGTTGATCCATCAAATACTTCAGACTCTTATGGTCCGTGTATATCGTACATCGAACCCCATACAAGTAGTGACGCCAAATTTTGAGAGCGAACACTACCGCCCCCAACTCTAAATCGTGCGTGGGATATCTCGTCTCATGAGGCTTCAGCTGCCTCGACGCATAAGCTATCACATGACCCCTCTGCATCAACACTGCACCCAATCCCGAAATCGATGCGTCGCAATATACCACGAAATCTTCCATCCCTTCTGGGAGAGCTAATACCGGGGCTTCGCACAATCTCTGGCGAAGTGTCTCAAAGGAGGTCTGCTGCTCAGGCCCCCATGAGAATGCAACACCCTTCCGGGTCAATCTGGTGAGTGGCACTGCGATCTTGGAGAAATCCTTGATAAATCTCCGATAATACCCTGCCAACCCAAGGAAACTCCTGATCTCAGAGGGTGACTTCGGCACCTCCCAACTCATCACCGCCTCAACCTTGGCCGGATCGACTAATATCCCCTTCTGATTAACCACATGTCCTAGGAACTGGACCTCTCGCAACCAGAAGTCACATTTGGAGAACTTTGCATAAAGCTTCTCCGACCTCAATACCTCAAGGACCTCCCTCAAATGCTCCTCATGCTGCTCTCTAGACCTCGAATACACCAGAATGTCGTCGATAAATACAATCACTGACCGATCCAACATCGGCCTGCATACCCTGTTCATGAGATCCATGAACACAGCCGGGGCATTGGTGAGTCCAAAAGGCATCACCACAAACTCATAATGCCCATATCGCGTCCTAAACGCTGTCTTCTGGACGTCCTCTTTCCGTACCCTCACCTGATGGTATCCTGATCTCAGATCGATCTTGGAAAACCAAGATGCTCCCTGCAACTGATCGAATAAATCATCGATCCTCGGCAACGGGTAACGGTTCTTGACCGTTAGCTTGTTCAACTCCCGGTAATCAATGCACATCCGGTGTGAACCATCCTTCTTCTTGACGAACAGAATAGGTGCTCCCCATGGCAAGCTGCTCGGCCGAATGAATCCCTTTCCCAGCAACTCCTGGAGTTGCGAGGACAACTCTTGCATCTCTGGAGGTGCAAGACGATAGGGCACTTTAGCAATAGGCGCAGCCCCCGGAACCAGATCGATACGAAACTCTACTTGCCTCACAGGAGGTACTCCTGGCAGTTCCTCGGGAAAAACATCTGAAAACTCATGCACCACAGGGACCTCCTTAATTGACTTCGGTCTCTTGGAAACCTCCCGCGTATCCATCACATACGCCACAAAACCCTTACAGCCCTGCTGTAGACACTGCCTTGCCCTAGCGGCCGAACAAAAAGCTGATTCTGAACGAGTACCCTCACCGTACACCGAAAGAACTCCCCCACTATGGTCTCGTATGGTCACCAACTGACGCTCGTAGTCGATGACAGCGCCGAACCGGCTCAACCAATCCATGCCCACGATAACACAGACATCCCCCATCGCAATAGGAATCAGGTCAATCGGGAATTCAACCCCGAAAATCTCTAGTACACATCCCCGAAGAACCTCCGTAGCACGAATCACTTTCTCGTCAGCTATAGAAACTCTCAAAGGTCGACTCAACGTCTCACAACTAACGCCAATCTGCTGACTAAAGGCTAAAGACACAAAGGACCTACTCGCACCCGAGTCAAATAACACTAAAGCAGGTACAGAGTTCACAAGGAAAGTACCTACGCGCATAATAACATAAGCATAACATATTGACATTAAAATAATTACACGAATTACAACATACCTGCCACAACATCGGGCGCAGCGCGGACCTCCTCCGCAGTCAGCTGAAAGGCTCTCCCGCGAGCCCTCGGGGCCTCGACCTTCACCGGTCGAGTCTCAGTAGTCCTGGCAACAGGTGCAGATCCCTGACGAAGCTGCGGACACTCGGCCCTTCGATGGCCGGTCTGGTTGCAATGGAAGCAAACCATAAACCCCTTGGGGCACTCCCTAGCAATGTGCCCCTCCTTGCCGCACTTGTAGCAGGCACCGGCTCGACACGCCCCATCGTGACCCTTGCCGCACTTTACGCAAGTGCGGTTCTTCGAACCTCCCGTCTTCGAATCGGCGGACTTGATCCGCTTGGCTGCCGGCTGAGACTGAGCCGGCCGCCGGTCTGCCTGCTGAGACTCGGCCTCCTCCCTGGCCTGAGTCTCTAACTCGATCTCACGCTTCCTGGCATTCGCCTGAAGCTCAGTAAAAGTATGGTAAGTGGAGTTTGACACAAACTCCCGGATCTCCCTCCTCAGAACACCCAAGTACCGGCTCATCCGAGCCTGCTCTGTGGCCACCAGCTCGGGGCAAAACATTTCCCTTTCATGGAACTTCCGCGTGATCGCCGCCACCGAATCAGTACCCTGCTTGAGGGTTAAAAACTCCTGAACCAATCGTTCCCGCTCCACCGGGGGAACGTACTCCTCCCTGAACATGGTAGTGAACCCCTCCCATGTCACTGCCGCAGTCTCTGCCAAAGTGAAGTTCGCCGTCACGAACTTCCACCAGTCCTTTGCTCCCAGACGGAGCTGGTTCAAGGCGAACCGTACCCTCAGGTGCTCCGGGCATGAACAAGTGTAGAAGCACCCCTCTATATCTGCGATCCACCTCATCGCAGCAATCGGATCCTGCGTCCCATCGAACTCTGGTGGCTTCGTGTTGCTGAACTCTCGGAACAGCAATGAATCACCCCCCTGTGGCCTAGCAGCGGCCACAGCTGCGGTAGCTGCAGCGGTTGCAGCCTCAGTCAATGCGGCGTACCGCTCGTCGAACGTCTCCATCAGGGTGGTCTTGATAGACCCAAACATCTCCGGGATCTCAGCCCGGATCGCCGCCGCCACTTCCTCGTGGATCATCTGACGAATATCCTCGTCACTCACACCGCTCGTACTTGCTCCGTGACGCGGTCTAACCATGATATCTCTGAAATACAACATAAAACTATCAGAGATTCTACCGAGTATAATCGTACTCGATACGCAACCCTACTCAGTCCCAGATATCCAGGGATTCTTACTTGGGCCTCCCACTGACCCGGTGTCCTCGGTAGTACGGGCCCAATACTACCGACCACACCGCATCAATGTTCATCCCAAGCCTTCCTCCCCAAACTCCAGAGAGTGAGTACTCTACTTCTGATACGCTCTATCTACCCGCATACTAGCAAAGCATCTCATATAGGCAACTTCCCTAGACTAAGGCATCACAAATCAGGCCACTCTAGTCCTATCATGAATACCTAGTCTTCTAGCATGCATAACAATTCACATCATATAATATTGTAAGGTATTTTGGGGATCTTTACCGTTCGGGCGCTGACTGATCGTACACACTGCTTCTTTCTTGCTTACCACAAAACCATTTACAAAAGTTTATGCCTTTATTTGAAAAGTTTCCTCAAATCCTCGGTTTGAGTTCAGTTACCCCCGAAGGTGCACCCGAATCCCTCAAACCTGGCTCTGATACCAATTGTAACAGCTCAAATTTTTCAAACAAATTTTTCATTTTAAAAACATAATTGTTTCCATTCTAAACATGACATAAATAGATTAATTATTCTGTCAAATACAATTATTCAAAACCCCAAGATCATAAAGCCAATCTTCAGTGTGTATCGATCATGCCGGCGCCTTCCCACGGTCCTCGCTAGTACCTGAAATACATGCACAACAACTGTAAGCATAAATGCTTAGTGAGTTCCCCAATATACACTTACGCACATACGCCTTTCCAGGCCCTGACCTTCCGGTCCTCATAACATAATCGCCTTCCGGCCCATAACATATTGCCTTCCGGCCCACACATCATACATAGCACACATAACAATTAACTTACCACATATAACATACATATCACATAACATATCCGACCTTCCGGTCACACAGTCAAACCCATTCCGGATACAGTATAGTGAGAAGACTCACCTCGTAAATGCTGAAAGCTAGCAACTCTTGAAATCACTCGTGCACAATCCGACGAGCTACAACCTTCCTATAACATCACATATCTCATTAACACTTATAACTTCTAAGGGTGACTATCCCTAAGAGTCAGACTTAGGTCAACTCTGGTCAACGGTCAACGGTCAGCTCGACCGGACTCGGCGAGTACCATGACGACTCGGCGAGTCTAGACGTCCTCCAACTTTCTGAAATTCCTTATCTACTCGTCGAGTACCCTCCTCGACCCGACGAGTTACCCTTGAAAGAATCGCGGGGCCACCCCGACTCCACTCGCCGAGTCTGAAGAACAACTCGGCGAGTCCCAGTAAATCTTCAAGCTACTCGCCGAGTCTGAAGAACAACTCGGCGAGTCCATGCCATGCAGACGAGCAACTGCTTCCTGAATTACGTGTGGTCCCGAGATATACAACCATGGGACTTTCTGGACTTCTAAGCATCTCATTACTGGGGGTATAAACGTTTGGGTAATAACATAATAACCCATCTAATCACTAAATGGGTTTCATAAACCCTAACTTCATAAACACAATAAACAACAGAAGGAAATCCGAAATATTACCTGGAATATGCCCTTTCTGTGTTTCCAAACCGCAGAACTCGAATCCTTTGCTGTTCCTTTAGCCAAAACCTTTCTTCTCTTTGTCCCACAACCTCTTCAAGCCCTAATATCCTCCAATCTTGCTCTAGATGCCCACAACCGATTAGGGTTCCTCTCAATCGACTAAAAACGAACAATGACGGCACATAAGAGCATTATATACGATCCCAAACCGAACGGTTAGGGTTTCTGCTGAACAGCGTCGACTCGCCGAGTCCGTACTTGGACTCGTCGAGTCCAGTCGCGATCCCGCGACCAAGTCTGCGATCCTACTCGGCGAGTCTAGGCTCCAACTCGCCGAGTCCCCTCTTAAATCACCCAAAAACATAATTTAAACAATACCTGAGATTTCGGGCTGTTACAAGTTTGCTTTTGACATTTAGGACCATGCATGTATGTAAAGTTTGCAACTTTACATGGAAACCATGCCCTAGGAGGTTAGATCTGTAATTTGGAGCTTTGGGTAGCTTAAAAACGTGTGAATGAGAAATGGAATGAAGGGACTCGACGAGTTGCATGGTCAACTCGACAAGTCGGATGAAGATTGGCCGTTGTGGTTTTCTGCATGGAGTCGACGATTCAGTTAGGGTTTTCCCTACATTTGGACACACATGGACTCAACGAGTTATCTGGAAACTCGGCGAGTCGACTAAGGTTTTCACAATTTCCTGTGTTCTGGAAGGACTGGACGAGTCGGTGAGCTGTACTCAACGACTTAGGTCAACATGGACTGTTGACCTTGACCGTTGACTTTGGCTTTGACCAAGGGTTGACCAGTTTGACTTATGGGGGTATTTTAGGAAATTGGGAAATGATGGAAGTGGTCCTTTGGTGAATATAGGTGGTGGAGTTCGTGGTTGTGATTAGAGAGTTTGATCTTATCACTACAGTTCGACATTTGTGAGGTGAGTTTTCCTCGCTATACTTAAGGGTCGAAGGCACCAAGGCCGACCCTTTTTGGATTGTTATCCTGATATGTTATATGATCAAGTATCATATGATCTGTTAGATCAGTATCCTGGTAGATTGGTTTTTATTATGCTATTATGATATGTCAGATCTATATCCTGATAGATAGGATGTTATTTATGCGATTATGATCTGTTAGATCGGTATCCTAGTAGATAGGATGTTATTATGCTATTATCATATGTTAGATCAGTATCCTGGTAGATAGGATGTTATCATCTTCTTATGATCTGTTAGATCGGTTTGTCTGTCTATAGATTGTTATGTGGTTATCTGATATATGTGAACATGTTTGATTAGTGGTTAATGGTTATCTGCTTTTTGCCGGGGCCAATAGACATGGGCATTCCAACCCAATGGTTGTGAGCTGTAAGTATTCCATCCCGGGGTTGATTGGAATCGTAGTATGTGGGCATTCCAACTCGATGGTTGTGGGCCGAGGGTATTCCATACCGAGGATGACTGGACCCATAGTATGTTGGCATTCCATCCCGATGGTTGTGGGACTGGGGTATTCCAACCCGATGGTGGATTGGACCCATAGTATGTGGTTTGTGATTATGTGTATATTGTTATGTGTAAGTGTACTTTAGGGAAAACTCACTAAGCTTCAGGCTTACAATTTTGGATTTTGTTTCAGGTACTCCAGATGACCACGGGAAGGCAAAGACGTGATCGTACAGATCCTTACATTTTTATGATATAGATTTCTAGGATACTCTGATGTTTAAACTATTTTGAAAACACTTTGTAATAACTTAATGGTTTTGAACGGATGAAATTTTTTAAATTGGTTTGATTTTTAAGGGTGTTACATCTGTATTGCTACTCTTAGATCTATAAATCATGGGATCCCCGACCCTAGTCCTTGACCCAACCGTCACTTCCAGGTCTCACCTGCACTACTATATGCACACGGGCCTCGCTCACAGGTCCCACCCAAACTGTATTATGGAGCGGCCTTGCCTACTGGTCACACCAATCTAGGGCTACACAGGCCTAGGTCCACCTCAAATTCCGAATACCTATCCTTTCCTGATTCCAATCATGCGGTGGCCTGTCCACAATCTTGCGAACTGACGCACCCTAGTCTAACCTATTTGAGTGAATCGGTGAATGCTACCGCTCATTCCGCTGTCTAATAACACTTTCTCACCCTATCTGACCGCATGGAGAATGCTTCGGCTGCCCTGCAGTCATACAACACTTCCATGTTATCTGGCAGGTAGTGAATGCTATGACTATCTGGCAGTCTTACAACACTTCCCACGCTAACTCAACCGCTGACCATGGTCTTACCGCTGATTACCGATCTGAACATGTCCAAAGTCGAGCACTCACGCAGTCTAGCATCCTGACTGAACTCGCGTCCTGATGGGAATTCTCAACCTGATTCCCCAACACCAGCTATCAACACAAAGAAGACGTGAACCCAACGTTGGGAAGTTTCTCAACTCCCAAGTCACACGCTCCTCGATCCAAAAAGCCACTTGGGCCATCCTCCTCCCCAATGGGAATGCGAACTCACCCTAGTTTTGCATCTACTTCTGTTCTTGGATACTTGAATGATTCTCCCCCACTTTGATTCAACTAACATCTTACAACACACAATACTAGAAGGATTGCCAATCCTTCTTACCATTCAATGATCAACCTGATGGATACCAACGCTTACCATTGTTCGTGTTCCCAAAATTAAACAACACTAAAGCAGTGCGACTCTTGGAGAATAATGGAACACCTCCCAAGATCCAATCACACTTGCTACAGCTACCGCATCCTGAGAACCCACTATATAATGAGACGACCTCACACTACTACTCAAAGACTCATGGTATGCAGATGGCATATAACCCAAACATAAGCAGGAAGTATAACTCTAAGGTACAATTACTCATATAGATGCAAGACAGTAGCAATAAAATCATAAATAAAAACTTATAGGAAAGTAAAGGATACGCACCTGCAACATCAGAAGCTACCTGTGATATCACGCCTTCATCATCTCCTCATCCGCTACATACTGCAGAACAAGAAGGACCCTCTCCCTGAACCTGGCGGTGATCTCCGCCACCGTCTCCATAGTCTGTTAGAGGTCCTGAAACTCTCGTGCTAACTGCTGCACCTCAATCACTTGTACAAACTTTGCCCTGAACCTGGACAAGAAGTCACTCCACGTCATCACATCAATAGCGGCATCATCTCTAATAGCATGTCCAACCTCCTCCCACCAATCACATGCTCTGTCCTTCAGAAGACAGGAAGCGAGTCGGACCTTGTCCCCCTCATGACACCGGCTAGTACAAAAAGCGTTGGCGACATCTGCCAAACTCCGACTGCTCGAAATGGGGTCCTTAGCCCCATGATAGTCTAGAGCTCCATAAGCTCTGAACTCTCGGAATGTCATCGTGTGTGCCCCTAGCATGGCCGCCCTCTCGGTGCGGAAAGGACCTAACCTCTCATCAAGTATCTCCAAGATACCCTCCTTGACCGTACCGAATATCACATGAGTCTGTTCCATCATACTACGCATAATCTCAGCTGAAATAAACTCTTTCATTTGCTCATCGAGCTGCCCGACTCCAGAGCCCGAGCCTGACCCCTCATCTCAACTGAAATAATATGATGTCCTGATTAGAACCGCCAACTGCTCTAGTATGTAGCGTCACCATGTTGCAACATAACATAACAACCATCAGAATACTTATCACTATCGAGGGATTACACACGCACTACAAGTTTCCTAGTTTTATCTCAACCCTCATTGACTCGAGTATGGATCCTCTACTTTCAGTAGTACGGGCCCACACTACCTTCCACATTCATCCGTACTTTCCTCAAGAATTGCCTTGACTCCACCAAGTCCCTTCTACTGCTACTACGATTCTCATGCTAATATCATCCTAGGCTTGCCCAAGATAATTACCAACCCACTCTCCACCATTAGCTGCATAAGAAGTCCCTACTATCTCCCCCTAACTAGCTCGCGAATACCATTACATGTCACTAAGAATAGATAATTCTTCGAATGAGAGATCCTATCCTACAACAGTTGGACTCAAACAAGAGTTGTGAAATAGAGCTAGACCTAACTTCTGAAATTATTTAGTCCTTGCAATATGTAACTTAACATATTCGTTTACTAGATAGTAAAAGATAACTAGAACTCCTAAAAGCACAAAGCATGCAGCATTCGAGCATTGAGTAAACATAATCAAGCATATTCTAATCAGGACATCATATTATTCACTTATCTGTACTAGCATGTAGTTCATAAAGATGATATACATATAACAAGAACATAAGGAATCCTTCCTAGATCCTTAGCCCTAATCTAGCATGCAGTTCTCATAAACATATCATAACATAAACTTGTATGGGTAATTTTGGAGTACTTACTTGAGCTCGGCTAATTGCATGCACCACACCGTTTTCTATTTCCAAAATTCTTTTCTCTTTTCAAAATTCTTTTCTTTTCCAAAGTTCTTTTTATAAAAATGATTTTTCTTTAGAAAATTTTCATACCTAGTCCTCAGTTTGAATCCAGACACACCCGAGAGTGTGCCCGAATCCCTCAAACCAAGGATCTGATACCAACTAGAAACATCCCAAAAATACGCTCCAAAATTTCATTTTAAATCATTAATAAAACCATAGTTAACAATTCATCTCATAAAAATCATAAGTCATGTATCTCAAGATATCATAAACATCTGTCAAAACATATCAGAGTAAAAACATCCCAGGCTAAACAATGGTATGTGCACTGCAGTCATCTTGGGCTCTTCCCCTTCTACCGGAAGTACTTGAAACCAAAACATAAAACTGTAAGCACGAAGCTTAGTGAGTCTCCCCAAACTACCACATACCATATACATAATCACATATACTGGGCCCCCGCCCCTTCCTCGGGCCCCGCCCATCATCAGAAAATGTTAGATATCAGTCCCCGGTAGGCATCGAGCCCCGCTCAGTATACAGATATGTTTCTTCTAGGCCCTGACTGTCTTTGGGCCCCGACGACTATACACATACAGACAATAACATATAATCATTCTAGCACATAACGAATCATACACAGTACTATATATTCTAGTCCTAAGGCCTTGCCTATATAAACATTCCTCGAGTCCCGCCCGGCATCACACCAAAATCCAGAAGCATACAAACATTCCTCAAGCTTTCCCCGGCATCCGATCGAAGTCCGAAAACATATAAAACAAGCACATGTAACAATCATGAAGACATCTAGCATATAAACATTCCTCAGGAACCTCCCGACAACGGAATGGAATCTAGAAACATATCAACCTACATCAGCCATTGCCCAACATCGGACCTTAGTCCAGAACATACTAACATACATAAATGGGCTGGCATTGATGCCTTCGAACCATTCCTATAGGAGAAAACTCACCTTGCAAAGATGAATCTAGAATCCCATGGATAAACCTCTGGCTACTAGCTGGCAGATCCCTTAACTACTGATCTCTCGACGCCCCGAGCTATTGATCATCATACAAATTAAATAAATCCAGGATACTCATAACTTAACCATAAGTCCTCATTGGGGTAAAAGACCATTCTACCGCTCACAAAATCTTGTCCCAAAATGAACTCTACCTAGACCTTCACCCAAAACATAAATACTTCCACAAGGCCCAATAATCCTTCTTGGGGTAAAATTACCATTTTACCCCTGATCTAATTTGGTCCATGACCTAGGCCCAAATCCATAACATGAAGAGACCAATTCCATATAGTCTTTCCAGGCCCACTTATGGCCCAATTATCTCAATTGGGCCCAACTTCTCAAATGGGCCTTCCCTCAAGCCCAACATATAATATAATCGATTAACAATCCAAAAGAATAGTCCATCAAGGCCCATAGTCACATCGTCCAAGGAAATTGCCCAAAGAGGCCCACTGATGCCACAAATACTGGGCATTCCCTTATGGAACACTGGGCATTCCTCTTTGGTTCAGATGGTGACCCCAATGGGAAAGCAGCGCGTTCTCGACCCTTACGCAGGGCATTCGCGCCCAATCTCCAAAACCGGCCATTAAGCACTTAATTCTTAATCCATGCTATCCAAACATAGATCCAAGCTATCTAGGACATTTAGAATCATAAAGTCATGAACTTGGTGACTTTGCATGCCCTCAAAAGTCCCAACCTCAAGAAATAACAATCAACTTCCACAAAAGAAGCAACTCAAGCTTCTGGAGTGATTATAACCACAAGCTTTCAACCATGGGACCAAAAAAAGGAAAAATATCCATGAGAACCCTGATCAATGATGTAGAAGCACCAAGATACGAACTTTATACCTTCAATACGCTAGAAATGATGTAAAACCTCTGGATCTACAAGCTCTCTCAAACCATTGCTTCTTCTCTAAACATTTTCTTCTTCAAATTCACCCAAATAACACCAAGATTCTTAAGGTAAGCTCGAAATGCATGCAAGAGGCTTAGGGTTTTGTTCTTAGGGGTAGATAGGATGGAGGCTGAAGGAAATGAGGGTTGGAGGTGAGTTAAGGTGTTTAAATGGTATTTAAAACCCAAAAACTAGGGTTTAGTTTGCCCAGATGAATGCAACGTGTTCCCTTAGGGAACGCAAGGCGTTCCCATATGCACCGGTGTCCATTTTTCTTTGAACTTCACACATTCTTACTTGGTACACCATGCGTACTCGGTTTGACCCAAAACCCCCTCTAACATCAAATGGCTATAACTTCTTCGTTATAGCTCTGATTTTGACGTTATTTATATCCAAATAAAGGTAACAAGAAATCCTACACTTCTATCAACTTTATTTAGACTGAAACTCACCAAACTAAAACCCAAAATTCATAAAAAGGCCCAAACCAACGCCTTTACCGATACCCTTGGGCTCCAAAACACAAACCGGGTAATTGGATTATCCAAACTACATCATCCACCTCCAAATGATGCCTAAATTCGATTATTCAAAGGTTCTAAATCAGCTAATACCCAATCCTTGCTCACCATCCCGCAATGGGAATGATTCAAAATAGGGTGTTACATTATGTAATTTCTCATAGCAAGTACTTTTCCAGTTTGTTCAGTTCTATTTATTTCCTACTCTTCTCAATACATCGAAAAACATTTCACCCTATTTGTCTTGATTGATTGTATCTCTAATAAATATTTATACTTTACAACATGCAAGTAATGTTCAATATACTGAAATCGTTCTCCAGTTATCCCTATTTTCCTGAATTGATTAACAAGCTTTGTTAAGCATTATGATGGAGGACATACACAATAACTGGAAATGCAACTTTTGATCGTTTTTTGTCGGTAGAAAATGTACATGTGCTTTCAGGAATGGGAATGGCCTTGTATATACAAAACTTTGAAATATTATATATATATATATATATATATATATATATATATATATATATATATATATATTAAATCTATATGGACCGTAGGAACAGTAATATTTGTGTTTAACATATTTGGCACTTGTATTTTTGTCACTCATCTAGATTAGGCCCCTCAACAAAGTGAACACATCACTGTTGCAGAGGAATGGACACGTTTCAGTTCAGCACACATGGTCTCTTTCTTGAAACAATTCGTGTCCTTCGCAACACTATGACTCTGTCACACTTCTTATCCACTGCCTTATCTCATGCATCTTTTTTTTTCGGTCACCACTTCGATTAAAATTGCATCATCAGAACCATAGCTCGGCTTGCCAGATTTTGTTCTAGATTATGGTTAGTCGTCTACTTCATCACCGCCTCCACCAAGCGAATCGATTGTGTTTCTTTTAATAGGTTTGTGTTTCTTTCTCTAAACTTCTCTCTCACGGATTATGAACAGTTCAACTTATGGCTTAACTACCCATACGTGTTTCTTTCCTGTAGGATTTACCCACTATGCCGCCATCATCAACCCCACACTGCATATCCCTTTCTTTTGGACTGAAGCTTCAGTATCTCCATTAAACGATTGAAGCTTCACCCTCGCCCCAATAGACTAACAGTTTTTGCTGGTTGTCATGTTGATTGGCGTCGCTAGGAGTATTCAATAGTAACAAAAAATTAGTTGCGCTTTGGTTGTATATTCTCTTTAATCTTTTAATCTGTATTCAATATGTAATTTCTAAAATTCTGATTTTTGTGAAGAGAGAGAGAGAGAGAGAGAGAGAGAGAGAGGAATTTTGGGTCACTAGGGAAGGAATTGGGCTTAGATGATTGTACTCTTTGATTTATTTGTGTATAATCCTAATTTAGGGTTAATTGTATCATTGTTCAGTATGTGGGTTCGGACTGTTTAGCAAGCTACTTTCATGTTCAGCATATTGAGGTGAGTCTTCTCACCACACTCATGGGTTGAAGGCACCAAGTCCGACCCATTAATTGATATGAGATGATTAGTAGTGCAGTAGTAAATGTTGGTATTTGATTTATATGTGGATTTATGTGAAGACCATGGGAGGAGCCTATGACACATGATAAGATCATAGGAGGAGCCCATGGCCCGAGGATACAAGACCATGGGGGTACCCCATGACATTCTAAATGAAGACCACGGAGGGAGTCTGTGGCAATCTTATATGTGTATATGTGTGCATGGTATTATGTGATTATATAATTCGTGTATTTTGGGAAAACACACTAAGCTTGTGCTTATAGTTTTAATTAATGTTTCAAGTACTTCTATTGATAAGAACAAGGGCCCACCTTGATGGCGCGACATGCATTCTCCAGCGTTTTGATATTTAGTTTTCGTACTTTGAACCCTAAAATAATATTGCTATGTAATGGGATTTTTGGATACTTTGTGGTTGATATTTATGAAATTAAAAGTTAAAATTTTTTTATAAAAATGGAGTTGTTACAATTTAAACATAAATATTAATTAAAAACACATTACATTAGCTAAAAACACACAAATTTGAATCCTAAATTACTTAAAATCACAAAAATTTAAAACTTAACTTACTAAAAACACAAAATAACATAGAATATGCTACTCATCGTCGTTGTCGTCATTGTTGTTCCCGACCTCATTCTCCTCGTCGTCATTATTGTGTTGTTGGGATTGCCTTTGCCATATGTGTTTAGTCAAATAGTGGCTTATGTTGTGATGTGTTTCACTTCTTTGTATTTCCAATAGTATTGGGAAGTATGTGGCACTGTCGAATTGTATTACTGCAAGTAGATTAAGTATGTCATTCAAACAATGCATACAACTTGCCCTACCTTATTCTTCTATTATCATGTTATGTAAAATAACACAAGTTGTCAACACCTTCATCAATTTTACCTTACCCCATGCTCATGTTGGATGTCTGATTATGAGCCAATTTTATGTGAGGACCCCAAACACCCGTTTCGCATCCTTCCTTGCCGAATCTTGTTCTACGTTGAACAATTTTTGCTTTTCATCTGTCGGATATGAGTATGAATTGAAAAATGTAGCATACTCTAGATATATCCCATCACCAAGGTAATACACATAATTATATTGATGTCCATTCACAATGTATGTGTGTTTGGTGCTTTAGGCTACAAAATGTTGTTAAATAGCAGAGACAATCCAAGCACATTCAGGTCGTTGTTTGACCCCGCTATATCAAAGAATGCATGGCAAAACCATAGGTCATGTGAAACAACTGTCTCTAGTATAATAGTAAGAATGTCATGATCAGCTCATGTGAATTAACTTGACCATGCATTGGGAAAATTCTCCAACTCCTAATGTGTACAATCAAGGCTACCAAGCATTCCTGGAAAACCATGTTTAGCTTCATGAGCAAAATACAACTAATCGACGTTACTCCTAGTCAGATGTCACAAGTATATGTCACTTTAAAGCTCTATAACATACTCTCAAAAAAGATAGGCCCATTCTCGAATCGTGCACTCAGACATTTTCAAATACTCGTCAGATACGTCTACGGCTATGTCGTATGCCAATTGTCTAAGAGCCAATGTGCATTTTTGTATTGTATAAAAACCACATTTACATCTAGTATCCCATCTCAATTGAAAAAACTCATAATTGTTGGTCAAATCTATAGCTATACGAAAATGATCTTCAAATTTCGATAGGTCGTATAAACAATTTGATGCAAAGTAAGAACGTAACAAAAGTTCAAGTGTCGTGATACGATCTCAGTTGATCGTAATTCTACACTTCTTCTCAATATTTGAAATTTCGCTTCTTTGATGCACCATGTCGTGAGTGATCTACGGACAACGTGTGCAAAAACAAGTCATCATTAGAGTCATCATCATCAAATGAACAAGATGATATTGAATCCATAAATTATTTATATTGTTTGAAAGTGTGTTTGTTGTTGGATGTAAAAATATATGTAAAGTGTGTGTGTGTGTGTGTGTGTATACACACATAGAGAGAGAGTTTTAAAATTGAATAAACTTTTTTAGTTGTGTTGGGTTTTGAGCATTCTAACACTCCTAAGGTGTACATGCAACCCTAATAACCTTGGATCTATGTTTTCTCTAAGATACATGCAAATAATAATTTCCAAGGTTTCCTCCTAACTAGCATAACATAAGGATCTTGAATCATAAATCTACTAGTAGAAAGACATACCTTTTGATAGTGATTGATTGCTTGGAGTTTGGGAGCCTAGCACCAATAATTTGAATGCCTCAAGTGGAATCACAAATCAATACAAACTTGGAAAACTTATGAAACTGTATACTTTGCTTCAAGAAATTGGCCACACCTTTTTCACACACACTAGGGGCCTATTTCATGCAACATAAGCTTGTTTATATAGTGTGCATGATTAGGGTAAAACCCTAATAACCCATGTCTTTCCCTTTCCAAGGATCCATGGGTTAAAAGCTCCATGGATCATCCATGGACTTCCATATAAGCTTAGCCCATTTCCAAATGATTGTTATCCCACACTATATTAATATAATAGCCCATGATTTAATTAGTCTTCCCTTTAATCACTAAATTAATTCATAATTAATTTAAGACTAAAACTAATTAAATAACATGACTTCATATTAATATATTATAACTTATAATATACTAATAAACCATAAGTATACAATCCTCATAATATTATCCATAAATCGTTTGGGTGAAGTGCAACCCAAATGGACCATGCCGGGTCGGGTCAAGTATATACCAAATAAGTTATGGACTTAGAAACCTTATCCAACAGTCTCCCACTTGGATAACTCTAATAACTGTATTTACGTATGTTACTTCAGGAACCAACCAGCAATCATTGCTCTCGAAAACTCTGTTGAACTATGAAGCGCCATTTTAGATAAGTGATCATATAATCCTCTATTCTTATGATATCAGCCGGAAAAATACATGGAACAACGTCGTACTTATTGTCCAGCAGTTTGTTTCCCGATTTCCGATTTGGTTGACAAAGAACTTAATTGAACACATCAACTTAGTTCTGACCGGGCCCGGTACATAGGTCAAAACAAAATCATCGGTGGGCCCAAATATCGCTTCTATTTTTAGAAGGAACAGATAAACTTTGACTCATATGCTTGTTCTACTACTTGTTGAATTGTACACAAAGACACGTTTTATAACATCAAGTTACTGATGCGTTTTCGTGCAATCAATGCACAACCAACTCATAGGCAACAACTCATATCTCTAGGTTTGAAGACTTATATGATATTACCGTCTCACGATCACTCAAGATAAATTCCATGAACTGATACAAGTGAGCGTAGGTTAATTCCAATACTCATAACTTATGAGTACTCATGAATGTTGTAGCAACCATTTCTATGACTAAACACATTTACCCATCTACAAAATCGATTCATGACAGTCTTAATTCATACCTATTTCCAACATATGAATGACTGTGGAGTGTTTAAATAACTTAGTCATTCAGAAAGAATAACATAGCTATTCTAGAAGTCAAAACATGCAAAGTGAAACACAATAATAATCGAATCCAATATGGTCTCAGAACCCTTTTGAATATAAATAAAACCACCTTTTATTTATCACCATATTGATTACACATTATTCATTGTATAATGTTTTAAATAATCAACTTAATACTTGAATAAAAACAACAGTTGTCCCATGCTCCTAGCATGTACACTTTGTTTTTCTAAACAATAGTTATGCCATACTCCAAGTATGCACACTATGTTTGTCTATGATCTTTACTTTGTGAAATAGATCAATTGAACATGATTTCAATGATACTCATTTCACAATCCCAAATCCTTATTGTAAATGTAAGAATTCCTAATTCCTACCATTTACCAAAAATCTGTTAGATTTTAAACTTATATACACTGATCCTCTCGTAATGATTATGCACAAGGTCACCAAAACCTTATCATCAGTCATTACAGAGGATTCCAAAGGAGATCAACTTTATGGAAACGAAGTCTCATATCCAAAGTACATTGCTTTGAACATCGTTCTTACGCTAAGGTTTTCTAATCTTACACAGATTGAACAACTTCCACCTATGGAGACATTTCCATATTCCCATTTTGACTATCACTTCCGAACAAAAGTTACCTCTTTTCAGAATATGTCAATATGGTCCTTTCCAACAATTTACATCATACTTCCAACTGTCCCTGAGCAATCAATCTTTGGCGAACCTTAGATTGTCCTCGACAATTGCTTAATCACTTTAGTCATATCCAGTTCTAGACTTTTCCTTTCTCAATGCCCTGAGCATTTGGAAAATCTAGAAAGGATAAATATTATAGCACATGTAATCGATCCTATATCCGAAGCATATGGGACACGATTGATGATGTCTCACATAAAGACATATTACTAATATTTTTTTATTTACCATGTTTCAAAACTTAACTATGAAAAGGGATGCCGTAATCATAATCGAATTTTGAGAACGCAATATATATAGAATTTCTTTAAGTTGAACCATTCCAACATAATATATATATATATATATATATATATATATATATATATATATATATATATATATGTATGTATGTATGTATGTATATGTATGTATGTATATATATCCTTGAATAAAGATGATTAAAAACTTAATCTAAACTTTTAGAATTGAAATGAAGTATAATTTCCTCTCCCTTAATTATAGCAAAACAACTTTTTCAACCCCTACAACTTAACGAATTGAAACTTTTGTTTTTCTATAATTAACATTGCCAACTTGCAACACTAAACATAATAATCATGATCCCACTAACATGATGATTATCAGCATAACACTTATGCTCCCCTAGCTCTGACATATTTCCAGAAATCAGTTGGACTTCTGAAATTTAAATTCCTACACCCTTTCTTAGATAGCTCACATGTGTGTCTTAACAATTTCCAGAACTATGAAAAGGGATGTCGTAATCATAGTCTTAATTGTTTAGACCTTTGTTATTTCTCACAAGTGCATGTTAGTGTGCCGGTTAACCACACATGCTCCACTAATGAATTTGAGAATGCAAATATCACAATTGCTATCTACTTAAAATCTTCTTAGTGAAAGCATTTCCTCACCATCATTTTCATGAATCGGAGAGAAACCTTATGCCACTTAGATTTTATAGTGTATGATTTTCTATCCATGTGAATTTGTCAAAACCATAATCACAAGACAAGGTTAGTGACAAATTCAGCCCTACATGGATTGAACTTGTTCAATCTTAATTTCTTGTCACCTGGTAGCACAAGGTGTAACAACCCGAAATTTTCCATCGCCGAAAACCCGTTCTACCCGTAAAAATTCGTCGTTTATCGATTTGTTCCGATTTCGTTTTGGGCTAAATTATTTAAACTTATATGTTTATTATAATCTAATGAGTGTCCAAACCCCTTAGGAACTCATCAAATTAGCCCAAAATGTTTATTTTAGAGACTTTAGAAACGTCCCCGCCGGGTTACGGAAACTTAATCGGGTGCGACCAAAAGCCCCGTTTAATGCCGGTATCGGGTAGAATTTCATCGTGTACAGGTTTTGGGACCTATTTAAACGTATTCAAGCTTTCATTTGAAGCTTTTGCTTCATCTCTATACTCTCTCTCTCTCTAACCTTTCTCCTACATTCAAGTTTAAGGGTCCAAATCTCAAATTTAAGGCTTCTAACACCAAGGTACCTTCCCTAACTTGTTATACAACCCCTCTAGCCTTCAAATTCGAGTTTAAACCATGGATTAGGACCATTATCATGAGTTTACGGCCCTAGAATAGTCCTAGGCCGTAAACTCATATAAATGGGGTTTTTGAGCAACAAAACCCTTCCAAACCACAATTAGACCTTAGATATGGCTAGATGACTTAATGGAATGGACTTAGAATGCCGTGAACCATGATTTAGAGCCTTGTTCATGTGTTTACGGCCCTAGATCATGATTGGACCGTAAACACATATAAATGGGGTTTTTTATGCCCTTAAACTCTTCCAAAACACCAATAAGGCTTAGATACGACTTGTAGAATTATGGATTTGGCCTTGAAACACCTTGAACATCAATTTAGAGGAGTTAACTTGAGTTCACTGCCCAAGAACAAGCTTGGGCCGTAAACTCATATTCTTGGGGAGTAAACTCCTCTAAATGTGTTAAGATGCCACTTAAACACACCTTAAACCTTGAGATAAATTCTAGAAGTGTCTACCATCAATTTAGAATTGTTAAAACATATAAAAACACCCTTTCTAAATAGTTCACGGCCATGAGGGGGTTCATGGGCCGTAAACTCCAAAAAACCATGTTCAAATTCCTCAAAAAATCCATACAAGGCTTGGAAAAAATCATTGGAATCACATGTGATTGCTTAAAAACCTAAAACTTTAAGGATTGGGTGTGAGGGGGAGTTTACGGCCGTAAACTCCATGTTTACTACCGTAAACCCCAATAAATGCTCTATAAGTGAGTCTAAATTCATCCCAATGCCTTAGATAAAATCCTAGCTAAATTATTCTTGTGTTAAGAAGCCATTTTGCACCAAAAATCATCATCCATGAGTTCACGGCCGTGAACTCATGTGGATGAGGTATATAGGGCCGAAAACTCATGTATGAGTTTACTCTTGAAGAGTAAACTCAATATCCTAGCTTTATGTGTCCCCAAATGTCACTCGGGTCCTTCCAAACACTTGTAATGGGGTGTTTCCACAACTAGAAGTGTATGTCCCTAACAAATAAATTAATCAAGTCCTAATTAGATACAAATGTGTATCATTTCATAATCCATAGGAATCTTGTGTGTTCGCGAACCTAGAACTGACGTTTAGGATCCAAACTGACGCGTTTCTCGACCGGTGAGTTCATACCCCTACCCTTTTTCAAATGTTTTTCAAATGTTTTCAGGGGGGGGGGGAATACAAGCAAAAGTACAAGGAAATTTTGTACTTAAACTTATTTTCAGTTCAATGTTTCATTTTATGTATGTTTCTAATTTCAAAATTTGTGTTAACTAATGGTTCGAATTGCAGGGTAAACAGTTAGACTAAAGTCAGATTTCTTTAAAAGGTGTTTTAAACTATATTACTTTATGTAAAAGAAATCATACTAATCATAACTAAGATTAATACTAAACGAATACGAATGCGAATACGAATATAATCAATAGGATAGTACGAATACGAATATGAATACGAATACGAATATAACCAATAGTATAGTACGAATACGAATACGAATATAACTATTAGGTTAGTACGAATACGAATGCAAATACGAATATAACTAATAGGATAGAACGAATATGAATACGAATAGAAATAGGACTACGGATGCGAAATAACGGCTTTGGATGACACCAAGACTTCGAATATACAGTTAGTGTACGCCTTGAATGTCACCAGAGTTTCGAATTTAATACAAAAGTACGCCTCTGGACCTCTACTGAGTTTCGAATAAATCCGCCTTAGAATGTCGCCAGAGATACGAAAATACAACTAATGTACTCTTTTGGAAATCATCAGAATAATCGAAAATACTGTAATGTACGTTTCTGGTGAATCCAAATATTCGAAAATACAACTAAGTTAGTAGATGATAGACATTCGAATGTAGGATAACTAAGAGTTTAGAATACTTAACTAATACTACAAGTATGGTAATCATTAGTACTTCGAAATCAAACTTAAGAACCAACCTCAACACATAGGAAAATATGGGATTTTCCTGAAGTAACATAACAACTAGTAATGAGATTAGAAATGAATAGATAACTCAACACATAGGAAAATATGGGATTTTCCTGAAGTAACATAACAACTAGTAACGAAATTAGAAACGAATAGACAACACATCACATAGGAAAATATGGGATTTTCCTTGGGTAGCATAACCACTCATATACGAATAAAGTAACAAACGAATAACTAAACTATTAGAAAATATGGGATTTTATTGAACAACAACTTTTTTAGAAAGCAAAGGAAACTCGTTCTTTTCAAAACTAAACCGCTTATGAACTCACCAGTATTATGCTGATTTTCAAACTGCTTGTATTCTCAGGTCAGCGTTAGACAGGTACACCACCATCTTTTGGAGAAGACGGAGCGTTCCGAAGACTTGTCTTTGCTTTTGTTCATATGATATATGTATATAACACTTGTATAACCTTTCTTTCAAACAGACGTAAACAATATTATGTAATGTAATGTTTTGTGTTTACTGTTTTACAATGTGCATTGGATTTGATACTCAACATGGAGTCAACCCCGGAAATGTTTCTGCCTTTGGTTTTTGGGGTGCGACACAAGGCCCACCAGTGCTTCCAAGCTATTAAGCACATAGTTTAGAATTAACAGAACTCATATGCATAGTCAACTTAATAGGAACAGACACATAACCAAGAATTATGTCAACACGATAGGTTGCAAACCTTGAGTCGTATGCTAGTGATAAAACTCAGGTTTTACTATTGATTAAATCTTCAAATCCTTTCAGGATCTTTAAGACTCCCACTGTCCTCTTGACATATAAGTTTTCCTAGTCAAGGACCATTCCTTGACAAAACAAATATACAATGGATAGTGCGGATTCTTATCAAGATAAACACTTCACACAATTGCTCTTAGTTGGTCTTTGTCTTATCCAAGACATCACAACTTACTAATTTCAAATGTACAAAAGTAGAAAACATTTTACACTACATTTATAAGTGTTTTAAACCTTACTTTATGTCACTCAAGGTTACAATCTTGGAGTATGACTCTAAGAGTTGTTTTGGAACGAAGTATGATTCATCTTCTTGATTTTAACCATTCCAACAATTCATGACCCCTCTTTTTAGCCATAACAATGCACTAAGATGTCCTTAGAGTATGAATTTGTGATATGGTTTCATAATCATTAAGATGATCATAAAACATGATACTAAAGTACTCTCCCATCTTTTCAGATTTAAGAAACTTTTATCTTTCTGCCTAATTTGATTCTTGTCATTCGTTCTGCCATACATTGAAACTTTTCAATGTTACAAAATTATACTTAAACTTATAAGTATAACCATATTTAGTAATCTTTAGTAAATCATGACGAATCGACCTTTGCGGTGGACCTTCACCAGCACACACCTAGTGTACCCCGATCCCTTAGTCCTTCAATTGACTCACATATGCATGTGATCAATGAATTAGTCTTAATTTTACAAAGATGAAAATACACATTCATCATACAATACAGCTTGTATGATTCCAAGTTTCTATCCAATTGAAACCTGGGTGACGAGAACCTTTCCTCATTTAGTAAATTCAGACACTACCACAAATGAGAGAATCAAATTCATATTTCCAATATTGCTAGAAACATGCAAACATCAATTTTCAATAAATGTCATTGTAAGGGGATATAAAATAAACAAAAACTTTTACTTCTTTATTAAAAGTGCGGAAAAATATTCCTTACAATGCAACTTTAAATGAAAATTATGCTATTACATATTTCTTAGCAATCTATCATAACTTCTAAGTAGTAACTCAAGAATCCGATCCTCGAACCATGCGACAGAAATCCATCTTCGTGATCAGATTCAGCACGCTCTTCTTTTAACCTTCCTTTTACTTGATCCTGCTAAACATCAAGATGCAACCTAGTCACATCATGTAATAAGAATCAACAATTAGGAACTTTAATAAAGTTAGATAGTGGACTTACCTGAAACCGGGTCAAACATTTTGTCTCTACTTGCTTTCAAATATTTTAGGTATTCAGGGCAGCTTCGCTTCCAATGTCCCTTCTCACGACAATGAAAACATATAGACTCTTTGGGAATGGTACATGAGACAATCATAGACTTAGCCTTTCCCTTTACCTTTCGGTCAACCGGGTTGACCAAGGCCGATCCCTTTCCATTGGGATGAGAAAGCTTTTCTGGACATCCAATGTTACCATTGTCCATGTCCATGGAAGTTTGAGAATTAGACCTTCCATCAGTATTTGCTTGACCATTGCGCCAAATCATTGCTGATTCAACAGCAACAAGCAAATAAGAAAGATCTATTAGGGTTATGTCAGGATCTGTCATATGGAAGTCTTTAATAAACTCACTATACAACTCAGGAAGTGACTGAAGAACCCAGTCAATAGCAAACTTCCTTGAAATAACAGCACCCAACATTCTCAACTTGTCAATGTGTGACTTCATTCCTAATACATGAGTGCACACATGTCTTCCATCTTTATGTTTCAAGTAGATCTTGAGTGATCTTGAATCTTTCAAGTCTTCGGGCTTGTGGGTCAGGGAGAATAAACGGAGGAGGTGGAGGAAGTGAAGCATGATGTTGAAGGACAGCATCTTCAAGAGGAAAGCTTGTTCCAAGAGATTTGGGTAGATCATAGCTGTCTGAACCAGACATCTACAATGGGAGAAAATCAAGTTAGTTGATTCAAGTCCTTAATATAACACCCAATATGAAATACTAAGGCTAGAACCCAACACAATATTTTATAACTTGGAAGAGGGATGTCGTAATCCAAGCTATAAAAATATTAGAAGGTAGGCGAATGACGATTCACCAATTTCCGCCATGAAAAACGAAATAATTATTAGGTTTTAATTGGATTTGAAACTCCTAGATCTTTTGAGATTCATTGAACTTTTTCAATGACATGTTTCAATCTCGATTGTGCCCTCTCAAATTTTGTGACTGGGATGCCGAGGATCACAAAACAAGGCGTGAATAACCATGCAAATTCACTTGGTACCCTTAATATTATCACCTAATTAATGTGTCGGTTAACCACACACACTCCACTGATCTATGATGAACATTAAGTCACCATTAAAGTGTAAATTTCATGGGTTAGCACCAAATTCACATTTTTCCTAAAGTAACTAAGATTGGGAATTAAAAAAAATATTTAGTTACTTTATAATAATCATTATTCTTTTAATGAGAATTAGAGTCATTGTCTTACCCGTTCGGCTAACGACCCTCCACCGATCAAGGAAGCGGTGGGTGAGAGTGGACACCCATTTAGCTGCCATTTTATAGGCAACAACCTTATACCCCCTTATAGACCGACTTCGTGAATGAGGCCTACTAACAATAAAATGACTTGTTCTTATACATATATAATTATTAACCATTAATCTTATAATAGTATAAGGGTTGATTTTTAACTTTTAAAACTTCTAGGGTATGGAATTAAAGTATGTGTGAGACTTTACAAATTCCAAAACTTGAGGGCAAGTTTTGAAAAATTCATAAACTCTTGGATATTCATAACTTATGAATTTTAATTAAGTGTTTAAAACTTTTAATGAAGAGTCTCTTGGAAATCCATAACTTGAGGACAAGTTATGGAGTCCATAAAAACATTTATTAGAAAAAACTCTTCAAAAATGTAACTGATGACTTCTTAAAAACATTTAAAAGAAAAACTTTTGGAATTCCATAGCTTGAGGACAAGTTATGGAGTTCATTCAATTTCATAAAGATCAAGAATTATTCTATCAAACAATTTGCAAACAATTCCTATGATCTATCAAAACTCATAAGTTCATGAACATTCATAATCAACAACTTTCAAGAATCATATAAGCATATATAAACTTGAAACTTTGATTATAACTTTGAAATTGGTCCACCATCATCATTACCACATCAAAAACAAGCCTTATAAGTTCAAAACAGTTTAAAGTAATGATTCTAGACCAATTCTAGCACCAAAACACAAAAATCTGCACTCAGGCCTGCCAACTCGTCGAGTGCATGAACTGACTCGGCGATTTGGTTGAATATATGCATAGACTCGGCGAGTCAGCTCTGCAGAATGGAGATTTTTGACATTTTTAGCAATTGGCATCAAGTATTTAAGAAAACAAGCCTAGGCTTTGATACCACTGTTGGGTTTTGAGCATTCTAACACACCTAAGGTGTACATGCAACCCTAATAACCTTGGATCTATGTTTTCTCTAAAATACATGCAAATAATAATTTCCAAGGTTTCCTCCTAACTAGCATAACATAAGGATCTTGAATCATAAAACTACTAGTAGAAAGACATACCTTTTGATAGTGATTGATTGCTTGGAGTTTGAGAGCCTAGCACCAATAATGTGAATGCCTCAAGTGGAATCACAAATCACCACAAATTTGGAAAACTTATGAAAGTGTATACTTTGCTTCAAGAAATCGGCCACACCTTTTTCACACACACTAGGGGCCTATTTCATGCAACATAAGCTTGTTTATATAGTGTACATGATTAGGGTAAAACCCTAATAACCCATGTCTTTTCCTTTCCAAGGATCCATGGGTTAAAAGCTCCATGGATCAACCATGGACTTCCATATAAGCTTAGCCCATTTCCAAATGAGTGTTAACCCACACTATATAAATATAATAGCCCATGATTTAATTAGTCTTCCTTTTAATCACTAAATTAATTCATAATTAATTTAAGACTAAAACTACTTAAATAATATGACTTCATATTAATATATTATAACTTATAATATATTAATAAACCATAAGTATACAATCCTCATAATATTATCCATAAATCGTTTGGGTGAAGTGCAACCCAAATGGACCATGTCGGGTCGGGTCAAGTGTATACCAAATAAGTTATGGACTTAGACACCTTATCCAACAATTTGTTCCAAGTCTAACGGTCACAAAAGCAAGAAACGGTCGAGAAAAAAGCATCGCCCAGTGAATTCAAGTGTGTTCGCCCATCTCCACTACTACGCCATAAAGCACCTACACACAATCGGGACATTCTTTATGTGTACGTTGTCTTGCGACGTTGGCCTTCACGTGTGAAAAAACCCACCATACCAGAAAGCCTAATTAAACCTTTTTTCACATTAGAGTATCTCCATTGTGGGAAAACAACATTCTTTTTCTTTTATTCTTCATTTGCAAAAAGATGAGAGAAAGTGGAGAGTGGCAGGAAGTCCGACGCTGGCGGGGAAAAGAAGACATTGAAGGCATAAGCAAATAAGCAACATCCTTTTTCTTCCAGAATTTCCCGCATCAGTTGGAAGAAAAAAACTTATGGAAGATCTTTCAAGCATATGGTCTGGTGGTAGATGTATACATAGCAATGAAGAAGAACATCAAGAATAAGAGATTTGGATTCATAAGATTCATCAAAGTGAATGACGCCGTAAGATTTGAACGAAAAATCAAAGACATCTATATCGGGCAACACAAGCTTCGCATAAACCTTGCAAGATTCCAACACAAAAAACCACCACCCTGCCAGCAACCCCATGGCTACCCATAATGATCCTACTCTAACGAGGCTGACATAAAAGAAATATACAACCACCATCATTCAAGATCATACCACCATCTACCTAAATACCCTAGAAGAATCAACCATCCTAATCAAAATCCTCCTCACAAGACATATGCAGAAGCCATTCAAGGAATCCTTTTTAACCCACCCCCACCACCTCCCACACATCAACCAGAAGCGCCTCAAAACACAATACCAAAGGTCAAAATGTCATCCACTCTTGAAACTAAGGAATTTTTGAAGAGAGCACTCGTTGGTGAACCCGAAAATTTTCAAGCTTTAATGAACATGTAAGCATTCAACAATGTCGAAGGATGCCTAAACATTGTTATGAGATATTTGGGGTGTCTTAAGATGCTTGTCGAATTTGAAAGCGAATTGGAAAAGAATAAAATGTCGACATAAGGTGAGCATATATGAAAACCATGCTTCAAAAGCCTATATCACTAGAAGCCAAAAGAAAATTTCAACAAGAGAATTTCTTCCATCATGATCTCTGGTGTGCCTCAACATGCATGGTGCGAAGAGGCATTTTCAGCAATAGCAAGGAATTGGGGCTCGGTGGTGATCCCGGATGAATGCCAAACAGACTGCCCAAACATGGAATTTGGAAGAGTAGGCCTCCTTACCTCTCATAAAGGGCTCATCAATACGAACATCATCATAGCAGTTGATAATCTTCCTTATCAAATCACAATCGTGGAGGACATCTTCGAATCTACCAGACTAAGTCCAGTTCTGGCAAGAAACGACTTCGACTTCCATTCTAGCACACAATGAAACATCAACGATGATGATTTAGGATCGTTCAACGAGGATGTAGATGATTTCGGTGAATATGAAGTCGAAGCAGATGGAGATATCGACGACATACCCATACCGGCAGCCCCGCCGGAACTCCAGGCCTACTCGGCAGAAAGGGAATCGACTCCAGAAACAGATGTGGAAGAGTCTCTTCCAAACATTAACTATCCTCGTAAAACACAGGGACGACATATTCCAAGGTCAGCTACTCATTATCAATCACTTGACGAATCACCTAGGTTATCAAACAATATAATTAATGAAAAAATAAGAAGTGGATCCCAGTCTAATCCTAATTCTCTCCATTTATCCCCAACTAAGTTACAAGAAAAAAATCAACTCAGACAAGCCCAAACTTACAACTTTGAAGCCCAATACAACCTATCCGACCAACTTGCTGGAGCCCAAGCCCAAATCCCAATTCATCCTACCAAATCACAACCTAATCCCCAACCCCGCCATCACCAGATACCCCAGCCGACATTACAAGTCAATAATGGTAAATATATTGACCTCAACTTGTCTCCTGTAAGATCAAAAACCACTTAATCACACACTGGATCAAAAACCCTAAACAACCAGACAATTGAATCGAATAGATTGGAAACTTCTTTAGATACAAACGAGGAGATATCACAGACGATAGCCATTGGAGAGAGGATTGGATTTCAAATAAACGGGTTTCAAGAGGAAATAAGGAATGCCATCAAGAAAAGGAGGGTCATCATAGTTAATCAATGAAGATTCTCACCATTAACAGCAATGGTGTCGGTTGTGAGGTAAAACGAGAATGGATCAAAACCCTTATGATTAAAAACCATATATCGCTACTTGGAATTCAAGAAATAAAAACTTTAGAATTTAGGGGCAAATTAGATAAAGCAATATGGGGTTCGTCAGCTTTCTTGTGCGAAACAGTCGACCCGATCGGGCTTTTTAGGGGGAATAGCCTCATTATGGGACCCATCAACCTTTAAGTGCTTTGTAACTATAAAAGGGCAAAACTTCTTAGCAATGAAAGGAACTTGGATTACTTCAAATGTAACATATGGTTTTATAAACGTTTATGATCCAAATGATCCAACTCGAAGGAAAACGTTATGGTCAAATCTTGAAAGCGTTATAGGTTCAGACGATAACCTACGATGTGTGGTGTTCGCGGATTTCAACATAGTCAAATCAGTGGACGAGAAAATTGGATCTATATTTCGCTCTTCCATTGCATATTACATCAATAAATTAATCGCTTCTACGGGTTTAATCGATTTGCCTATCGGTGGCCAAAAGTTCACGTATATGAGTTCAGACTGCTCCAAACATAGCAAAGTTGACCGCTTTCTAATCTCACATAATTGTTCTACTGATTGGCCGCACCTGATAGTGACGGCTCTACCAAGACTACACTCTGATCATTGCCCATTAATCCTCTCATCATTTGTAAGTGACTTCGTTGCACTTCCATTCAGATTCTTCAATTCCTGGCTACTAGAGGATGAGCTGGAAGGCGTTGTGAAACAAGGATGAGTATGTAGCATATCTTCAAGGACTTTTTCTTCCTTGTCCCCTTTACATGTGGTGGCTGGAAAATTAAAAAAATACCAAAGAAAAAAAATCAAAGAATGGAGGATATCCAAAAATGAGACAGAACAAAAAAGAGTGGAGGAGTTAACAAAGGAAATAGATTCAATCGATACTAATGCAGAATCACACTCTCCAGATGAATCGAAGATAGAATACCGAAAGAATCTATATAGGGAATTGATGGATCTTAAGGCTAAACGTATACTTGACCTAAAGCAGAAATCTCAATGCAAATGGGCACTGGAAGGTGATGAAAACGCTGGTTTTTACCATGGTTTGATCAACAAAAATTATCGATCTCAAAAACTATTTGGCATCAACATCAATGGCTTCTGGAAAGTAAATCCAAAATCAATCAAAAGATAAGCATTTAAATTCTTCTCCAAAAACTTCACTGAACAAATGAGCAACATACCCCAATTCCTCAGCCAAAAATTCAACAAACTCAGCCCCATCCAAACTCAAAACATAGAAGAACCAATTTCAGCTGCGGAAATCAAATCAGCGGTATGGCTATGCGGGAACGACATGGCCCATGGACCTGACGGTTTCACCTTTGCATTCATAAAAAAAACACTGGGATATGATGGAAAGCGACATATACCTAGCAATTAAAGCTTTTGAAACTACAGGAGTAATTGATTGAGGGTGTAACTCCTCATTCATCATCTTAGTCCCCAAAACATCTGAACCGATTTCCCTCAGTGAATACCACCCGATCAGTCTAATTGGATGTATATACAAGATCATAACCAAAGTCTTGGCGGAAAGGCTAAAAGTCTGAATTCGTCATGTCGTTAGTCATACGCAAACGAATTTCATCAAAGACTGCAACACTCTAGATGGTCCATTGATTATAAATGAAGTCATATCTTGGCTTCGGAAGAACAAATCGAAGGCATTCCTATTCAATTGAAAATATCTCGATTCGGTAATGGTTCAAATGAATTTTTGTCAGAAATGGCGCAACTGGATATTGGGATGTCTCTCTTCAGCTCGTGCTTCTGTAATCATCAACGAATCAGCCTCCAAAGAATTCTCACTTATGAGGGTTGTACGATAGGGCGATCCCCTGTCTCCATTTTTGTTTATTCTGGTAGTTGAGGGTCTTAACATAGCGCTGGAAGAGGCCAAAGAGCAGGGCATCTTTCATGGAGTTCAATTGCCAAATCATGGCCCTACTATATCGCATCTTCAATATGCCGATGACGCGATCTTCCTCGGATCTCGGTCAGTACAAAATGAAAAAAAAAATGTTTGCATTTTGAGATGTTTTGAACTATCCTCAAGTCTGAAAGTCAACATGGCCAAAAGCAAACTCTTTGGCCTTGGAGTTAGCGAGGTGGAACTAGACTGGCTATCAAGAAGCGTTAATTGCTCAATCGGGAACCTCCCCTTCATATATCTAAGAATGCATGTAGGTGCAAGTATGTCTAGATTGGTTCATTGGAACTCTCTTATAAACAAATTCCAAACAAAATTAGCAAAATGGGAAGCCACAAATTTATCGTTTGGGGGACGATTAACATTATGTAAATCAGTTTTGGGGAGCCTAGGCTCATTCCTCTTTTCTCTCTACAAAACTGAAAACGCTAGAAAAATTAAGGTGTCGCTTCTTCTGGGGTGGCTCCTTTGAGAAAAAGACGGGGGGCTTGACATTGGCAGCTTGAAGGCTCACAACTTAGCACTATTAGGAAAATGGTGGTAGCGTTTCACATCCCGTAAACATGAACTTCGGAAAGATGTCATAAAATCAATCTATGGGAATGACAGGGGATTTAATTCCCCTTCCAGAGCTAAGAGGAAAGGATATTGTTGGGTTAACATCGTGAATCTACACAACTACTTGTCCAAGGATAAACTGGATCTTCGCAATCTCTTTTCATGATCGTTAGTTTGGCAGGAAAACAACATGACCTGGAGCCTTGAACCCTCGGGGACATATACTGTGGCCTCTCTTTGGAGATTCATTGACGAAACAATATTGCCAAAAACACCGGTTGGTGCTTGGCAATGGAATAACCTGGTCCCCGGAAAAGTAAATATCCTAGCATGGTGTGTTTGTTATAGACGGCTACCTACCAGAGTGAATCTAAAAAACATTGGTATCAGATCTTTGACTTCCTGTCCATTATGTAACATTGTTGAGGAATCAGAATCACATCTATTAACTAAATGCCAATTCTCACAAGAAGTTTGGCGTAGTGTGCAGAAATGGTGGTATATGTTGCCATTATTATTCGGTTCACTGAATGAAATGCTTCAGTGCAGGAATTTAGCACCGGGTAGTGATAACCTCCATCAAATTCAGGAAGCAGTTGTGTTGATATACATTTGGGTGATCTGGAAGTTCAGAAATGATAGAATCCACTCGAACACAATCAAATCATTTAAAACTCTAGCAAATGAAGTACAAGTACTAATCCATTTGTGGATCAACTCTAGAAGCAAGCATAAAAAATTTAGATTGGCGGAATGGTGTTGTGATCCGATAGTTGAATGTAAAAGATGAAAAGGGAGGGGGGTGTTGGGTGCAGGTTCATTGGTTTCTTATGGGTGAATTTGGGATCCTTGGTGATGTGCCTAATTACAGCCGGCGTGCGTTTGGTGTGAGTCTCTTTCATAGGGTAGACATATGTTAGGAATTAGCTGTGATTAGGTTCTTTTCGTGGTGTTTCCTTTCGTGTGAAAGTTGGGTTGTGGGAAGGGGGCATCATAATAAACTCTTGGTGTGTGTTTTTTCCTTTTTCTGGTGTTGCGTCTTTATTTTACGAGTGTTGAAGAATATTAGAGCTTGAAGTTGATTAAAGATACCAGATGTGTTGCTGATTGAAGTCTCTCAAAGTTGTCACTGATATTTAGGGGTGTAAACGAGCCGAGCCGAGCCCGAGCCTAACCAAGCTCGAGCTCGACTAGTTTAATTTTGAAGAAGCTCGATCTTGAGCTCGAGCCCGATTCGAGCCTTAAAATGAAGCTCGAGTTCGGCTCCTGAACAATTTAGTGAGCTCGCGAGCCTAAACGAGCCTATATATATATACACACACACACACACACACACACACACACACACACATATATATATATATATATATATATATATATATATATATATATATATATATATATTGGCTCGTTTAAGCTCATTTAGGATCGCGAGCCCACTAGCTGAAGCTCGATTCGAGCTCGTTTAATAAACGAGCCTCATATTTGGGCTCGAGCTTGGCTCGGGCTCATTTAGTTCGATCTCGAGTCGAGCTTTTAACGAGTCGATCCCGAGTAGCTCACGAGTAGCTCGGCTCACTTACACCCCTACTGATATTGCTTTTATTACAAACATAAGCTGGAATTTATGCTGGCTAAAAGGCTATATGGCTGGTAAAATGAAAAAAAGAAAAATTCGGTAAGGGTATTATAGACGAATCTATCATTCTCCTAAAAATGGCTGGTTTGGAGAGTTCTACATCATATTTTGACTGCAATTTTAATGAAGCTGATGGTCTAGAAAAAGCTGAAGTGGTGGATAATTAAAAAAAAGAGTTAATCACCCACTACAAGTTTCTGGACATTATGGACGAATCTACCCTTGTCCTAAAAATGACTGATTTGGAGAGTTCTACACCACATTTTGACTGCGATTTTCATGAAGCTGATGGTCTAGAAAAATCTAAAGTGGTGGATAAAAAAAAGGAGTTAATTGCCCTTTGCAAGTTTTTGACGATTTTACCCCCAGAATATCTCTAGAAGGTTAGTGACACCACATTGTCTCTTGGTGGAGCTTTTTTATCAATCAATCAATATATCACCCCAGATGGGCAAAGATGTGGAATGAAGATTGAAATGGATTGACTGTGTGGAAGTACAAAGTAACTATTGACATTTGGAGCTACAATCATCATAAAGAGATATTAGTCTTTAGTTTTTCAGTCTTAGAATCTGATATGTTTCCCATTTGGTTTGGTGCCTTTGACTGGTGCCTTATAATTGTGTAGTTTATCTTGGACCTTATAACTATTTTATTCTCGTCTTATTTTGTATAACTTCCAGCTATTCGCTGGATTTTAATTTATATCTATAAATATTGCAGATTTAAAAAAAAAAAAAAAAAAAAAAAAAAAAAAAAAAACTTTTTTGTCACCTTTTATCAAGAGAGGGCGAAGAAACCAACAACGTACGACGGTGGAGCCTTGCTTGCGTGGCTTTGCTCATCGACATATTTCCAAGAATGTATTTAATGTAAAGAGTTCATTAATATAAATAAATCTAAAAATAAATATAAACAAACGCGTATAGCTCGGATAGAAGAGTACTAATCATTGGAGCAATTATATGTTTAAGGTATCTTGATCCTTATAACTCATCAAAGTGAGCAAAATTATCAAAAAAAAAAAAATAAGCGTTCACATATACTTCCTCAGTCACGAGAACAAATTTCCTATATATTTATTAGTTTATTGAAAATAATTAGTCCCTTCTTAAAAACAAAAAAGTATAATTAGTACACGAATAAGCAATATGTTGATGAAAAAAATAGGGCTTCTTTTGTACAGCATGGATTCAACTTTTATATATATATATATATATATATATATATATATATATATATATATATATATATATATATATATATATATATATATATATATATATATATATATATATATATATATATATATAGATAAAAGTTGAATCCATGCTGTACAAAAGAAGCCTATTTTTATATATATATTAAAGTTGTAATAAATTTCAACAGTTTTTGCTGTTGATTGGACCAAAATTTTAACGATATGTGTTCCTTTAATCCGTTCTTCTCTTTCTACGTGTTTCTCCTATAGCCGCTTCTCCTTCCAATAACAAACCACCGCTATGACATTCACCGCCATATTACTTGAAGATGCTGAAGAACCCACCACCGATCCATCTTACTTTAACCCTCCACCGATTGATTCGCTCTCTAGAATTTTGGCTTTTTCCATTATCTATCGATTCTTCTCCATCTAGCCCTTCCTACCTCCTCTTCCACAACCCTTTCTCTCCCTTGGTTGACTAAAGATCCACAGTCGCTTGAGGTAAGTTCCTTCAACCGTATTTCTGTTAACATCCACTAATCCATATTTCTATTTGTTCTTTTGTTACAGTTTCTTTTCGCCCTTCCTCTCTTCTAATGGCTTCGCCGCTTCAGCTTCGATCAGACTAGGGCCACATAAGCTATCGTTGGTTTCTTCATTTCATCATCAGCCAACATAAAAAAAATATGCGTCCATTTCGGTTTGTCGCTTGCTTTCTGAAGTGTGAGACACGATTCTAGGTTCAACAAACATTCACCGCTACCGCTTCTTTCGTCTTTGGTTTTCACAATTTCATACTTTTGGGTTTCTGCTTCTTTGAAAACCGAGGTACCTGTTCGACTTTGGGTTTATTGTTGACTCAATTCCATTCCATGTTTCTTGATTCAATTTCTTTCTTCATGTTAATCTTCTTTTTCTGAAATTAGGGCTTACTTAATTTGACGAACTAATTTATTGCAGAAGCTAAACCTGTAATTTTCCATTTTTCACTTCTTTGATTATTTATCTTTTGTATTTTTCCAATATCCATTTACTATAATGTTGTTTTGGTTTCACACAGGTATTCTTTCTTTCAGTGGGCGACATTTATGCAACCTGGTAATTCTTTCTTTCATCTTTTACTCAATTAAAGTATTAGGCTCTTGCTTTAAGTTATCATCTTTGTTACTTAGATGTGTGTCCCATGTCAATTTATGAGTAATACTATTAATGAAGTTATATAACGATGGGAGACACACTCCAAGTAGTTAAAATTCATACCGAAAAGTATCCTGAAATTGCAAACATGTATAGAATTCAAGCTTTACTTAATTATTATTTTGTTTAATTTGTAGCAAACAGAAGTGTGCTGCAACCAGTCCCAACTGCGACTCATTTTTCATTCCTTTTTAACCTATTTTTGTTTGTTCCTTCATTCTAATACATTAGTATTAATGATGAATTTGACTAATTTGTTAACTTATTAATGGGTGTGTGAAACACAGAACCTCAGATATTTAGTTGGTAAATTGAAGTTACATATTAGAAAATTAACATCAGGAAGAATTTAGTCCATTTTTCATGGACTGTCGCCTGTAGCAAAGAAGGTTAATAGATCATACAGGTAAAAGTGAAGGTTACTAATTGTATATGGCCCACATAAGCTATCGGTAGGGTTGAGTTTTGGGTTTATGATGTGGTTTTAAGTGTACAAATGTTCAATCAGCCATGTACTCTCGATTTACTTACTCAACTTTGTTTTTCTTTCGTATTTTAGAATTGTTTACCAATCTTCTTCCTCATGTTTGAAACTTATGTTGTGTTACTCATCACAGCTTCGTTTACCCTAATTACCAGCTTTTATTCCCCCCTTAGTTCATAACCAAATTTATATGAACTCCAATTTTATTTTGCTGTAGTCAACTTCAACCTCCCAACAACCCAAAATTCATGTGTTTAACAGAAATTCAATCAGACTAGGCCCACATAGATGAGCAGGAAACTTGGAGAAATTGTTGGTGAGAAAGCTGGTATCTTTAAGGTGCTTCTTCACATGCCCTTCTAAATATGTGATTTTGATATGATCAAAACACATGTCATTTGTATTTTTTTTTTTTTGCAGAAAGGTGTTCCAGCATTTACTTTAAAGAAAAAGCCTCCCAGTTAGATGTAATTTACAATTCTGTAACATTTTTAAATCCTAGAATATCAGAAAATATTCATATTACACTTCAATTTAAATTACACTGTGACAGGTGAATCTTGAAGTGGCAAACATGTTGGATAGTAAATTGCTAAATGGATTACATTTAGGGCTTGCAGGGGATCACCAATATATAAATGCAGGGCTAGCCATTATGTTAAGCTCCACATGGCTCCAAAGGACAGGTAATTTGGAACTTCAGACTGTAAGTTTATGTTAAAAATGAAACATTTGTCAGCATATGTTTAGTAAATCTTTCAAAAAGAAAATTTTCCATTTTTTTTGTGGTTGGATACAAAATTATTTGTCTGAGAGATTCATCAAGGGACTAACAAGTGCAAAATTACAAGGAAGAGCTCAGATTATTCCTGACAATGTATGTGAAGGTGATGTGGTGTTTTATTAAGATGGAGCACATAGTCCTGAAAGCATGGAAGTCTCTGCAAATTGGTTTTCCATAGCAGTTGGTGGTGACAACTTCAGGAAGGACTCTGCACAGGTTAGAGTTTTTGTATTTGTCTAAGACTTTGTGTGAATATTTAAAATAGTTTAAGATGAATTTTGACATTTTGTAATTTTGTATTTGAAGATATTATTGTTCAATTATATGTCGGTGAGGGACCTACAAGATGTATCCAAAAGGGCAAGCTAGAGGGAGGCATAGGTTACATCTCAAACAGATCATACAAGCTGGAAATTACCAAAATTATCTTCCATAATAGCAGATGGTTTGTATAATTTTTTTTTTATGTTATAATGATGCAAGCCAAAATCCCTTAGTCTATAACTATCTTAAATCATTATACTTTCAATTTGAACATAAAAACATTGTAATTTGGGTTGGATTTCAAGTGATTCCAGCTTATAAGTCCTTTTCATCGTCACTTAATGGATTAAGATGTCATTTAACTCATAGTAACCAAAGGTGGAAAATATTGTACATTTTACCAAGTTGAGCAATAGAATATGTATTTTGGTAATTTCTTTGCAATCAATTGGGATCTGCTTTCTTGGGCTAGAAGAATGGAATCAGTCTTTCCAATGTTCCTGTTAGTCACTTTTCGTATCTGTGACTGTATGTTTTACAACTGAACACTTTCCCTAGTTTTTATTTTATTTATTGATAAAATTATCCCTAAATAACTGAAAATGATTACATAAAGTGTTGCCCGATGCTTGACATAAATTCTAAGAATATTTTCGCCTGATTAAAATTAAAAAAAAAAAAAAAAAAAACAAGATCTTTCGAAACACTACAAAAAATTTGCTTGATTAAAGATAAAAAGTATAAAAAAGAAAAAAAAAAAAAAAAAAAAAAAAAAAAAAAAAAAAAAAACACAAGATCTTTCGAAACACTACAAAAAATAGAGGCATTACCGGCGACAAATGTTGTTGCTAAAGACCTAATAAGTCGCCGCTAAATGTATTACCGACGTAATGTCACCGTTATTATGCCGCCCCTAATAGTCTGTCGCTAAAGCACTTTTATCGCCGATATTGACATTACCGATAATTGTTGATGCCGCTAATAACCCTTGCCGTCGGCATTAACGGTCACCGGCAAAATGTCGATCGCCGGAACTGCACGTCTCCGGAAATAAGTGGTGTCGTTGGTAACGTTATCGCCGGTAATACCCTTATATATATATATATATATATATATATATATATATATATATATATATATATATATATATATATATATATATATATATATATATAAAAGTATTTAATAAAAATCTATATATTGCACTAATAAAATTGTATATAATACATAATATGTAATCCACCTTGTCAACATAAACTACCACTTAATAAAAAACCATGACATACTTAATAAAAATCCGACGATAAAGTATTAATTCATTAACAAACATTCAATATACTAAACATAAATGCCCATCGTTCTCCTCATCCTCACCCTCAGTATACTCTTCATCTCTAGCAGCTACGCTACAACCTATTTTCGACGTAGATTAAAACCATTTAAAAAGTTTCTTGCTGTATGTCAGATACGTGTTTTTTTTTTAATTGTAATAATAATAATAATAGTATCAGCACGATCATCCACCTACAAAATAAATATAAACATTAATTATGACATTTTAATTGTCAACATACCAAAATACCGATAAATATAAACCAAACTAGATAACAAACTTCCAATTACCAAAAATATCAAATATCAAACTAAGATAAACCAAACTAGATAACAAAATTCCAATTACCAAAAATACCAAATACCAAGCTAACATAAACCAAACCTGATAGCAAACTTCCAATTACCAAATATATCAAATACCAAATATCAAATACCAAAATCGGTGGTTGTGTGGTTAGTCGCCAGAAAAGCGCCAAAATCATTGGCAAAAACACCCCGATGGTTCGTGATGGTTATAATTGGCCGGGGAAATCAGTAAAAATCCACTCGATAGGACTGATGAGAGTCGTAATCATTGGAGAATAAAAGAGGTACCGATGAAAACTAAGAAAGCAGATGACTGGATTGATTTTCTTCGATTAGGCTTTAGCGGCGATGAGCAATAGCGGCGACATGTTGTGTTAAATGAAGGGAATATTTTTAATTTCGCGGTCATTTTTTTAGGGCATCAGCGACAACTATGTCGCCGCTACTATGTCACCGCTATTGCTATTGTACGATGAACAACAACTGACGTTGGATTGAATGCGAGATCGATGGATGGGGTGTAACCGAGAAAAACGACACGGATCATAGTTTTGTAGTAATACCAGCGATGATATTATTGGCAACGTAGGCATTAACGGCAACATAGGAAATATGTTGCCGCTAGTGCCCATTTCACCGGTATTACTTGGATTTCTTGTAGTGAAACCAGAAAATTATGAATTAGGCTTGCCAAATGAAGGAATTTTGGCATCTACTTAAACCCGGCTCCCACAACTTATGTCGTTTTCAATCAACCACTTTCACCTGCTCTTGCGCATCTAAGAAAGGTAAACAATCGTTTTTTTCATTTAATGATTGCCTAAAGTACTAAAGAACATTCAACAAATAAAATCTGATATTCATAAGACACATGAACTAAAAGCTCATCATAGACCCAATATTGCTAACGGACACGCATTTGCTGACTTCGTCATGTCATGCATGCAAGTCGCGTGGAGAACAGTTGCAATTGGGCGACATTTTAATTATATGGACTCGAAGTCATATGAGAAGTCGCATAAAGACATAAATTAGTGTATTTTGTTTACTCGTTTCGGGTTCTTGGTACTTTGAGAGATTTTTGTACTTTTGCTACTATAGCGTATAGGTTTTATACTTTCCTTGGTATAAGCCATATGTTCAAAATTCACAGTTCTCACTAAGCATCACATTCCATGCGACTATGGATCTAGAATTCAAATGTTTTACCATTACAAAATATTTTCTGCATATGAATTATAATAATGTATATATAATCTCTTTTACATTACAAAAATCTGTAAAAAAGTTCAGGATATACATCATACATGATACATGTATACATTTACCCAAACATGGGTATGAGTTCAACACCGACTCTAAAGGAGTTAATTAATGAGGACGTGCAATTACAATAATTAGATTCGAGATTTATCATGAAGCTTTCAACAGGGTGGTAAGCTTGACAAAGTCATCTTCTTTGCAGGAAAGGGTTAGACCTCCCATTGGGTGGTCAAAACCAAATTCTTCCTCAGATTGACGCAACAAAACTTGAAACAGCGGTTGATCCAAGTAAGATATTGGGACAACAAAGCGCCTCTTCTGGGTTTCACCAACGTACACTGCAAGATGACCTTTTGGCACATCACTTTGATAACTTCTGTCACGAAGAGAGATTGATTTGCCAAAGCATTTTACATTAGAAACTAAAGAAGGCAATCGGCTAAGACCCATGTGTAGAAAGATTGCGAAAATGAAGTATGTAATTTTCTTTTTTAAATTGGCTAGCTAGGGATGGAGAGCTGTACTTTAAAGAGGGTTTGAAACATATATTTATAGCTTTGCTAATGAACTTCTTTTCCAAGAAAGTTCCATATTAAAATAATAAGAAATACATAAACTTCCTCTATGTATTTATTTAATTATGAGTTTGAGCATTTACACTGCACATGATATTGACGAATAGAATTAATAGTTGGCTATAGGTAATTCCTTGTCAGGAAAAGTTTCATATTCAAATCTTGCTTATCCATAGTTTTTATTTTATTTATTTTTTATTTTTTTTGTTTATTTTTTTTAAACGTCTAGTAATTAAGCAGCTAGAGCAGAGGGGAAAATATTACATTTAATTTTAATTTAGAGCTGGAGTTTTTTTAACCAGTCAGTCCAATATAAGGAAGTTTCGAATCCTCAAAATTGGAAGACAAACTATACCTTTAATATCACATATGGCTCCCAATATCAATGTTATTTTTATAGAAAATTACAAAAATAGTCAATTTCCTTAATTATTTTGTAGAAAATAACCAAAAAGTTCAACATTACAAAAATAATCGTCAAAATCGCAGATGGATTAAGCTCATCTGCGATTTCACCCATTGATCTGCGAATGTACAAGTCGGTTAAGCTCGAATGTGCATTATGAGTTTTACGTTCGTAGTTTTTTTCCAGTATAAATACCATTACAACTCACTAAAATCGCATCAGCGATTTCCTCTGAAGTTCATTTGTGACTTTGTGCAATTTTATTTATTTATTTATTTATTTTTGTTATTTTGAATACGAAATTGAATCGAAACTTATCTTATTATGTATCTTTAAATTTATAGGGGCCAAAAGGTTTATTTGTTGGGTTGATGAAGAGAATCAACAATCTTCTATGATAATAACTAAGGTAGCTAAGTCGAATAAACACTTTTAATCTGAAAATAGGAAGTTGAAGATATCCTATCAATTTCGTAGTAAAAAAAATTAAAAAAAATTTCGTAAAATCCAGTTGAACATCAGAGGAAACCATAGATGAACTAAGTTCATCTGCAATTTTAGTGAGGTGTGAGAGTATTTATACAGGAAAAAATATAAATAAAAGACCAAAAAACCATCTGCGAACATACAACCTATAATGCGCATCCATGTTTTACCGAGTTGTGCATTCGCAGATCAATAGGCAAAATCGTAGATTGGCTTAATCCATCTTCGATTTTGATGATTATTTTTTAAATGTTGGATTTTTTTTGCTTATTTTCTACAAAATAATTAAGGAAATTGACTATTTTTATAATATTCTCTATTTTCTATATAAAATACTTCACTCCTAAAACTAAAAGTTTTGTCAAATGACTTGATTTAAATGTATCTTCTGAAAACATAATATTAAATATTTTTTGGATAACAATCAATTTCAGTGATACTAAGGGAGAAAAAAAAAACTATATTTGAAAACATGTTATATTCCAAATAAAAAAAAAAAAAAAAAAAACTGTATTTTATGCAACAAACTAAATAATTTAAAGCTCTTTGACTCTTCCCATATTACTTAGTACGGAGGAACCATTCAATAATGTGAAAACCAAATCAATAATTGCAGTTGGTGATATTTGCAGCAGAGTTTTCAGAAGCTCACATGCCAGGACTACGAAGCCGTACGTACCGTTGTTTTTACAAGATATATTGGCTGGCAATAGAATGGAGGTGCATTGATTATATATCAAATCAACCACTTCACACAGTTTCCATAATTCCATTCCCATTCATGAACAGTGTATAAGATGTTTTCATTTTTAGAAAGATATCCAAACCCACTGATTAGCCTATCTGGGATTATCAATCTTTCGGCGTAAATCTATTATGGAGTATAAAATAATCGAGAGAAACCTATTTAAAAAAGTAATATAGTTATACATGTCTGTATTGTTGTTTTTAGTAAAATAAGCTTTGGAATATATTGTTTTTTTAAACATTTAATTCTTTTGATCAATTATTTCATGTTAAAATTACAGCTTATAAATATTTAGTCATTCATGTTTTATTCTTTTTTTTTATTATTATTATTTTATTTTACAAAATAAATCATTCTTTTCTACATATTCAGTTATTATGATGGATTTTGTAGGTTTTGCTTACCTGATATCATAATTGAAAAAAAAAAATCATTAATAAGGTGTTCTCAAGGGGAATCATGTGTTAGTATTTGCTTGTGTTTTGGTAATAACATTGTATTTTTAATATTATTAACTCTTATAGTACAATACTAACTATATCCAATATTAGTTCAAACTTCTTTTAATAGCAATACAAACTACATTACATAAGGTGAAGAAAAATACATTAGTCATAATGATTTCAATTGTTGAAATATTATCTGCATTCACAACAGTTGGTAATATTATTATTAATAGTAGATTTCTTTTGGGTTACACGAAATGACGGATTTAAATAATTATTGACATGAGAGTTAATTAGGGATCAAGTATATTGATTTATTAGTGATTAATAAATTAATAGAAGTTCAAGATGTATCTCCTTAGTCCTCGCTATAGAACCCTAACCATTTTAGGGTTTTTGTATTTTCTACGATTAAAGGTGGTTGAAACATGAAATCTCATCTTTAACAGCTACAAGCTCATCTTCAAGTTTGGGGTAAATTTGATATGTTCTTCAATAACCTGTTGCCAAATTTTGCACATTTTACATGGTATCTTTTTCTCTTGTAAGTGTAAATTTGAGTTGGGAGATATCAATTACAAAGAATCTCATCGTTTTTGTATGTAGATAGATGAAACTAAAATTTAAGACATTTAGTTCTTTAAGAAAACTAGGACAACAAAATTATTTGAGTTATTTGTGAATTAGGTTACTAATATAAGTAAAGGACAAGATAGTTTGAGAACACCTTATTAATGAGTAACCCACATATGATTCTACATGAGGAAAAGCTAAAGAAAATCAGTCATAATGACTGCATATGTACAAAAAAATAACTTATTTTGCAACAAAAAACATGAAGGACTAAATGTAAGCAAATTTGTAACACCCTAAAAATTCAAACCAATTTAAACTTTTCAAAAACAACCCATTCTCATTAATTCATTACAAAAAGGTTTTCAATTCGTTCATTATCAGAGTATTTCCCAGAATCACATCATAAGTACATAAAACATGAGGAGCGGTACGATCACGCCTTCGCCTTGCCACAATCTCCTGAAGTACCTGAAACAATACACTGAAAACTGTAAGCCCGAAAGCTTAGTGAGTTACCCCCAAAATACCAACCACACTACTATACACATATCATATCATAAACACAAAACAGAACAGCCATGCACTTCGGGTCTACTGTGTGACTGGTCCACCGCATCGGTCCTACAGTACACCTGGTCCACTCTCCGGGTCTAGCCATATACATCGAGTCTACAGTGTGATTGGTCCGCCCGCACCGGGCCTTCAATCCACCTAGTCCACTCTCTGAGTCTACAGTATGACTAGTACGCCCGCACCGGGCCTTCAGTCGGCCTGGTCCACTCTCCGAGCCTCGATACATCTGGTCCGCCCTCTTGGGGCCTACAGCCTATCCGGACCGCTTGCTGGGCCTTCAGGATAACCGGTCTGCCCTGGGTATGTTGGTGCGGTAAACCCTGTCAATATAGTGAGGATAACTCACCTCGCAATTGCTGACTGAAGAGATAAGATCATGCTACTCCAACCTCCGACACGAACTCCACCACTGGACAACACCAAATTACTGAACTCAGTAAATATCAAAAATGACCAAAATACCCCTAGAAGTCAATTGGTCAACTCTTGGTCAAAAGTCAAAGTCCTTAGTCCTAGTCAAACTTCCTAACTGACTCTACTCGCCGAGTCAACCCGTTGACTCGTCGAGTCCCTATGCTCTGAGAACCCCCATATCGCGACTCAACTCGTCGAGTCAACCCGATGACTCGTCGAGTTCCTATGCTCTGAAAACTCTCATGTCTCGAATCAACTCGCCGAGTCGCCCCAAGACTCGTCGAGTTCAAGGAACTTCGAGTCCTTTCCTGTTCAACACACCGAGTCGTCCCTCGACTCACCGATTCGCGACTTCACCAGAAAAGTTAGGGTTCCATGTGACAACCCGAAATTTCCAATTGTATGAACATCATCTATTCAATAGAAGCTAGTTCAGTTTCTGTGATTTTCAAGCTTTTCCAAACAAGTTTGTGTACATTAGGGTTTACGTTTTAGGTGATATCAGGAGAGTGGATACTCCTGGTTTTGTGAAACTTGGGCATTTCAAGTTTCATAATGTTACAGTCCAACATCAGGAATGAAAATATTTTCTGCCAAAATATTCCAGGACTATAAATAGTTTTCTGAATTAAATTAATCCATTATTCACAATTCCAAATAGAGAAAAGCCATATTCTCTCTGACGGATCTTCGGGTTTTCATCCCAGATTGTGAGTCTACTTTTCTATATGTGTTTCAATACTTGTTTAATGCATATTAGCAACAATAACATGTCTAGATGTCAAGATCCGGGAGTTTACCGCCCAAGAACGTTCTTGGGGAGTAAACTCCAAAATGGAGCTCTAATGCTTTCTAGACCCATTCCTATGTTAGAGGACTTGTTTAGGAGTTAGAGTATGATCTTTAAAGGCCAAAAAGCATCCAAGAAACATAAGTCTTTGGAGTTTACGGCCAAGGAACTCCCTTGGGCCGTAAACCCCTTTTTAAGGGCAATTAGTGCCCTAAACTCCCCCTAATGCTTAAAGACCTTTACCCTAAATTGCTTGTGCTTATTTTAGGCATCAAAAGACATCAAATGCATAAGTTTCTAGGAGTTTACGGCCAAGGAACTCCCTTGGGCCGTAAACCCCTTTTCAAGAGCTTAAATGCCCTAAAACTTTCCCCAAATGCTTAAGGAACTTAACCACTAGTGCTTGTGCTTGTTTAGAACACCAAAAGCCCATAAAAACCATAAGTTTTTAGGAGTTTACGGCCAAGGAACTCCCTTGGGCCGTAAACCCCTTTTTGTGGGACAAAAATCATTCCAAGCTATCCTTAAGCCTCTAGACAATTTACCTTGCACCTTTGGGACTAGAATGGAGAGAAGAACACATAGAAACAACTCCTTGGAAGGAGTTTACGGCCAAGGATCATGACTTGGGCCGTAAACTCCAAGTGAAGGCACCAAAGTGTGCCTCTTGTCCCCATTAGCCTTAGATAAAATCATGGATGCCATTCTTGATGTTTAAGTGCCTCAAATGAATTTATTTCCTAGAGTTTACGGCCGTAAACTCTAAGGTGAAGGACCTTAGGCCGTAAACTCCCTTATGGAGTGTTCTAGAGCCTTAAAACTACTTCATGCATTATTCCAATAAAGATAGGAGAGTTCTAGATGCAAGATGACACCACAAAACACCCAAAAACACCATTTGAGGAGTTCACGGCCATAAACCTATGAGTTTACGGCCGTAAACTCCAAGGTGTGGGGTTTGTTGGATGGTGAACTCCTATACAAGGCTATTTGATGTTTCAAACCCTTTTGCCTTGTCCCGTAGCAACTTAGATGCAACCATTTGGACCCTAAACACTCATAAAAGGGTTTAAATGTTTTCTAAGTGTCTTAACTTATTTAATTAAGTTTTTATGTGTCTAATTAGTTATATATATGTTATTATATGATAACTAGGCTCGTGCGTGTAAACCAGTCTCCGTTTGTCACCTAGCACGGTAGCCGACACTGCAATTCAAACGACTCACCACAAGTGAGTTCATACCCCTTGAATCAACCTTTGAAATGATTTTAAGTGTTTTAAATACTTTATGGGGGGGAATACAAGTCAAATACTTATAAGTTATTACTTCAATCACATGTGATTGTGTTTAATCACATGTGATTAATAACTAGGAAAACAACGATTTTCACACTGTTCAAACTGTTTTTTTTTTAACTGCTTTACTATTGAAATGTTTTATAAACTGTTTTACTATCCAAACTTACTTATAGACTGTGATTCAATCAAATGCTTCTTATATATTTAAACTGTTTTATCAACTTATGCCTTCGAAATGTTTTATAGATCGACATCAAGTCGATCTTCTCTTGAAATTATATTAACTGCTTCAAATGTTTTATGAAAACTTATTTATGCTTTTATATATCCAATTGCATGCCCGTATATGTATAGGTATATAAATAATGTTCAAAAGGCTTAGGAATGCCATCCGCCCTATTTCCTTTTCCTCGATTTGGATGTGGTCTGGTGGGATTTCGGGTGACCCTCCGAAGGTCATTTCCATATTACTTATATATCATATATACATGTATAGACATAAAAGTACTTCCATAGTCATACTCATCAGTACATCATTAGCTGGTTACCATCGGGGTAACGCAGGAACAATACATATACAGATATACTAGAAACAATACATATACAGATATACTAGAAACAATACATATACAGATATACTAGAAACAATAGATATACAGATATACGAGAAACAATACATATACATATATACGAGAAACAATACATATACAGATATACGAGAAACAATACATATACATATATACGAGAAACAATACATATGCATGAATACTTAACAGTTGTGATCCACTGTATCGGGCATGCCTTAAATGTCATGGCCTGAGTTGTAGCCAGAATTCTCTTGGAGGGAGAGCGTGAGTTTGCGTATAGATCTATACTGGATTGACTATCCTACACCTTGCTGCTAGCTACAGCTGGACCTGCAGGTCTGCGGGTGCCAAACGTCATTTCTTATTACGACCGTTCATTATGTCGTTGATTATCAGTCGATAGCATGGTGCAATTAATCACAATATACCTTAATATAAATCCGGTTTAAGGTAGCAGTATTTAGTACAGTAGTAGTCTTAATATACAAAGCTACAGTACTACAATGATTCACCCATTACATATTTTAGTGATAACCTCACTTAAGCATTAATGTACAAACTATATTTTTAACAAATGATAGTTATATTTGGGTAATCACACACTTTTACAACAGAAAAGTTTACGAAACAGCCTAGCCTTGGTAGAAGGTTACTTGTATAGAAAATATAGGATTTTCTGAGGGTTTCAGACTTTTACAAACACTTTCAAACATTTACTTACATTTTTACAACTTATACATTGAGACAGGTTCAAACGTTTTTACAAGAAACATTGACACTAAAATACTTATGAACTCACCAGCTTAATGCTGATAAACTCTTTCAAAATAACTTGTATTCTCAGGTCATCAGTAGACAGGTACCGAGGCCAGCTTTTGAGAAGATGGAGTGCATTCAAGACTCATCTCATATTATTTTGTGTTTCATTATTTTTGGTGTCTATAACTGTACAGAACACACTTGTATTAAAATTATATATTTAATGCAATGGATGATGTTGTTTGCTTATTTACATTTACTGTGTTGTGATACTATACATGACGTCCTCCGCCCCAGAACGTTTCCGCCGTTCTTGGTTTTGGGGTGTGACAGATTGGTATCAAAGCATTGTTTATAGTGAATCAAGTATATCAACCCATAAAAGATATACTAATCTATAAACCCAAAAAGGGACTAAAACACTCTGACCAAGAGTCTATACTTTAAATAATAAAATATTTAATTAAGTATACTAGTCTACATTCATACTAAAATCAGTGTCACAATGACAAGAACAAAAGTATTACGATTGTTGAATATCACAAGGGAGCTCGGGGATGTATGGTCAGTCCTTGGAATGGCATAGCCTGATCAACTATGCTGGTCCTAGGAGTGATTAGCATATGCCCTAGAATGGTTGTGATATGTTAACAAGTCTAAAAATTTACCAACAATACCACAAGAAGATCAGTAGAACTTAGAACTTAAAATACTATAGGAGTATTTTGTGCTACTAGTTACACGTATACTATATTCTTATACCTCTATTCTCGCGTAGATCTAAATGGCTGGATTCCATCATGGCGACCCGTACTTTCCCAATGAAGGCAATGCCGGATGGATCGATGAAGAGCCCGAAGATGACCATCCAATCCCTTTGGATGATCACCTTGCAGAAGGCTTTTCAGATGGATCTGACTCCGAGCCTGAAGTCAACAACCTACCGATTGTAGGTCAAGCCCCAAACAACAACCCTCGACCAGCGTTTCCAGGCCCTACTCCCATGTGGGCAAACAATCTGAACCGCTGGAGTGATGAGCAGGGTCAGCCCTTACCATACTTTGGGGACCGAACCTTCTACAACATCAGCGATGGTGGCTCTGCTGACAGAGCTCTGCCGGTGATCATCCGCAGAATAGCTCGTAATGTCGAGCAAGGTCGAGCAGCCATCGACCGGGTCATGGAGATTGACGCCAATTCAGGCGTCAATACAGTCCGCATCCTCCGTCTTGAAGAAGACATGGAACGGACCCGGAGAACCAACGAAACTCTGCAGCAGCAGCTGGCTGCCTCACGTGCTGAAGTCTTAGAACTTCGAGCTCGTCAGAGAACTCAGGACCGAAACCTTCAAGAGGTGTTTCGTCAAATGTCCGACCTCAGGGCTCGCCCGAGGAATTCCCATCGCCATTAGATGATGTCTAGTACATCTCTGTCTTTTGATTTAGGGATAGCCTTGAACTTATGTGCTTTAAGTGGCACTTGTCTGTAAAATATTCCTAACTTTTGGTACTCTAATTAGGAATCTAGGACTGTCAGTATTGTCCTTATGGTATGATGTAAGACCTACTGTTAGGTCGATTTTTCCTCGAACTTATTACATCAGTAATACCCGTACTGTTGAAATCTAATTAATCTGTGGGAAAAATTTTGTACACTTGTGTATTCCTACTAATATTTCTTATGTGATTTCAAACACTCATTCAAACTGTTGGGCTATGGTTAGTTAGTCCATGGGTCACTCTCACGTTGCTTACAAGTTGATTCTTAACATCCTTCTTGTCTTTATAAACTTATAGCTGAAGGATGCCTCCTCGCAAGTCTCCCAGAAATAGGAATAATCCTGTACCTCCACCGCCTCCTCCACCTGCAGTCATCGATACTGCAGCCCTGAATGCTGCCGTAGCTGCAGCAGTGGCAACTGCCATGGCTCAGTATCACTCATCGGATGCTAGCAGAGGTGGAACCCCTGTGGAATCTATCCCAGTTGAAATCCCTGTGCGCTCGAGAGAGTGCTCTTACAAGGATTTTACAAACTGCAAGCCGAAGCCTTTCTATGGCACCGGCGGAGTCATTGCTCTCTCGCAATGGTTCGAGAAGACGGAATCAGTCTTCGAAATCTGTTCGTGCCCTGCAGCATTCAAGGTGAAATATGCCGCATGCACCTTCGAGGGTAAAGCCCTAACGTGGTGGAACGGCCACGTCAAAGCCCTAACTCTTGTTGTGGCTAACGCCATGGGCTGGGAAACAATGAAGGACCTCATGACTGAGCAGTACTGCCCTAGGGGCGAAGTCCAGAAGTTAGAACATGAACTCTGGAATCTGACCATGAAGGGCACCAACGTGATCGCTTACACTGCCCGCTTTAGTGAACTGGTGGCCCTATGCCCCAACATGGTTCCCACCGAAGGGAAAAAGATTGAGCGGTATGTATGGGGGCTAGTGCCTCCGTACTAGGGGAACGTCTTAGCATCCAACCCTGCTACTTTCGATAGTGCCAAGCGATTGGCACAAAGACTTATTGACCATGGAGTCAAGACCCCTGCAACTACAACCACCTTAGCCATCCTAGAACCCTCTAAACCCGCTGGCAATAAGCGGAAGTTCTGGGATGAGAAGAAGAAGCAGCGTGCTTCAAGGAAACAGCAAATCGTGGCAGTACATGCTGCGGTAGCCCCTACTGCTGTTACTGCTTCGGGGAAGCAGTATTCTGGAAGTTTGCCGAAGTGCAATAAATGCAACTTCCACCACCACGGCGCCTGCCGTGAGATGCAGTGTAACAACTGCCACAGAAAAGGACACACTGTCCGATTCTGTAAGTTCCCGGCGCAACCGATCTCCCAAGTTCCTGGCTCAGGCGCGAGCCCAACTTGCTATGGATGTGGCGAATCAGGCCACTTTAAAAGGGACTGCCCTAAGGCGAGGAATACTGGAGGAGCAGGGAGGGTACTAGCAATAGGCCACGGGGAAGCAGTTGCTGACCCGACAGTGGTGACTGGTACGTTCCTCCTTGATAACTCCTATGCATGCATTCTGTTCGATAGTGGAGCGGAGCGAAGCTTCGTAAACCACAAATTTGCACGCATGCTTAAGCAACAACCACACGCACTTAATGAACAATTCACGGTAGAAATGGCCAATGGGAAAACTGAAAGTACTAATAGCATATACTTAGGTTGTCTTCTAACCTTAGATAACCATTCATTCCCAATTGACCTTATGCCGGTCTCAATAAAAATTTTCGACGTTATTATCGGCATGGATTGGTTAAGTCTTCATCGCGCCGACATCATGTGCTACGAGAAAGCAGTCCGTTTAAACCTCCCATCTAACGAAACCCTTATAGTCTACGGCGACAAACCAGGTGCGAGTCTTCGCGTTATATCTAGTATTCAAGCATAGAAATATCTGCGCAAAGAATACCACGCATTCCTTGCTCACGTCGTCGACACGAACCTGGAAGCGAAAGAACTAAAGAACCTCCCAGTAGTGAGCGACTTTCCCGACATTTTCCCAGAAGAGTTACCCGGGTTACCTCCGCAACGACAAGTCGAGTTCAGAATCGACTTGGTCCCAGGAGCTACCCCAGTAGCCAAGTCGCCCTACCGTTTAGCACCAGCCGAGATGCAAGAACTCTCTGGTCAACTTAACGAACTACTCAGCAAGGGTTTTATAAGACCAAGTTTCTCACCTTGGGGAGCACCGGTCTTGTTCGTTAAGAAGAAAGACGGATCATTCCGTATGTGTATTGACTACAGGGAACTCAACAAGCTGACGATCAAGAATCGTTACCCTCTGCCGCGCATAGATGATCTATTCGATCAACTGCAAGGGGCGAGCTATTTTTCCAAGATTGATCTGAGATCCGGATATCACCAGTTACGAGTGCTCGAGGAGGATGTGCCAAAGACAGCCTTCCGAACTCGTTACGGACACTACGAGTTCGTAGTGATGCCATTCGGACTGACCAATGCGCCCGCAGTCTTCATGGATCTGATGAATAGAGTATGCCGACCTTACTTAGATCAGTTCGTCATCGTTTTCATTGACGACATCCTGATCTACTCCCGAAGTAAGAAAGAGCATGGTGATCATCTGCGACAAATTCTAGAGACTTTACGAAAGGAGAAACTTTATGCGAAGTTCTCGAAATGTGAATTTTGGATCCGAAGAGTCGAATTCTTAGGACACGTGGTTAGCGAAGAAGGAATCCACGTGGACCCATCCAAAATAAAAGCCATTGAGAACTGGTCAGCACCAAAGACACCTACAGAAATTCGCCAATTTCTAGGTCTCGCTGGCTACTACCGCAGATTCATTCAGAACTTCTCCCGAATAGCGAAGCCTCTTACGACCCTGACCCAGAAAGGCGTGGCCTTTGACTGGGAAGAGAAGCAAGAAAGAGCGTTCCAAACGCTCAAACGAGCCTTGTGCACCGCACCAATACTATCCCTTCCGGAAGGAATAGAAGACTTTGTAGTCTATTGCGATGCATCCAATCAAGGACTCGGATGTGTTCTGATGCAACGAGGTAAGGTCATCGCCTACGCCTCGAGGCAGTTGAAGACACATGAGGTTAACTACACGACCCACGATCTTGAACTAGGAGCAGTAGTGTTTGCTCTGAAGATCTGGAGACATTACCTGTATGGAACGAAGAGCACTATCTTTACCGACCACAAGAGTTTGCAACACATTTTCGATCAGAAGGAGCTCAACATGAGACAACGACGGTGGGTCGAACTACTCAGTGACTACGAATGCGATATTCGTTATCATCCGGGTAAAGCCAACGTAGTAGCAGATGCCCTAAGGCGGAAAGAATATTCTGGTCGCAAAGTCAAGTCATTATCAATAACCATCCATTCACACCTGACTAAGCAAATTCAGGCGGCTCAGCTAAAGGCCATGAAACCTGAAAATGTGTCGAGTGAATCCCTTAGGGGAATGGACAAGAACTTCGAAGCCAAGGGTGATGGAGCTTTATATTTCATGAACCGGATCTGGACACCGAAACACGGTGGTTTCCGAGACTTGGTCATGACCGAGGCACACAACACTCGGTATTCCGTCCACCCAGGTTCAGATAAGATGTATCTGGATCTGAAAAAGCTATACTGGTGGCCTAATATGAAAGCAGAGATTGCTACCTTTGTGAGTAAATGCCTTACTTGCGCGAAGGTTAAGGTCGAGTACCAGAAGCCCTCTGGTTTACTGCAACAACCAGAGATCCCGGAATGGAAGTGGGAGCGGATCACTATGGATTTCATAACCAAGTTGCCCAAGACGACGGGTGGACTTGACACCATATGGGTCATCGTTGATAGATTGACCAAGTCTGCACACTTCCTGCCTATCAAAGAAACAGACAAGATGGAGAAACTTACGAGAACATACATTAGGGAAATTGTACGGTTGCATGGTGTACCTATTTCCATTATCTCCGATAGAGATAGTAGGTTCACTTCCAGATTTTGGCAATCCCTACAACGTTCCCTAGGAACAAGGCTGGACATGAGCACAGCCTACCATCCACAGACCGACGGACAGAGTGAGAGAACCATTCAAACTTTGCAAGACATGTTGCGGGCCTGTGTGATTGATTTTGGGAAGGCATGGGATACTCATTTACCCCTTGTCGAATTTTCCTATAATAACAACTATCACACAAGCATCAAGGCTGCTCCATTTGAAGCTCTCTACGGCCGCAAGTGCAGATCCCCTCTGTGCTGGGCTGAGGTTGGTGATACCCAATTAGCGAGAGGGCAAGCTTCCGACAGTACTCTCACTGGTCCGGAAATCATTCGGGAAACGACAGAGAAAATTGTTCAAATCCGTGAACGATTGAAAGCCTCTAGAGACCGACAGAAGAGCTACGCCGATAAACGAAGAAAACCTTTGGAATTTCAGGTGGGAGACCGAGTCCTTCTCAAAGTCTCACCCTGGAAAGGCTTGATACGCTTTGGCAAGCGTGGGAAGCTTAATCCTAGGTACATAGGGCCTTTCGAGATTCTTGCCAGAGTCGGCCCCGTAGCTTACAAACTTAGTCTACCCGACACACTGCGTAACGTACATTCTACATTCCACGTATCTAACTTGAAAAAGTGTCTGTCAGACGAGACTCTCGTAATCCCACTCGACGAGATCGAGATCAACGAGAGCCTCAACTTCGTGGAAGAACCTGTAGAGGTCATGGACCGTGAGGTCAAGCAGACGAAACAAAGCCGTATCCCTATCGTGAAGGTTCGCTGGAACGCTAAGCGAGGACCGGAATTCACTTGGGAACGCGAGGATCAGATGAAGTTGAAATACCCTCATCTTTTCGCTTGATTGTTTGTAACTTTCATTTGCTTAAATTCTAATTTCGGGACGAAATTCCCTCTAACAGGGGGATGATGTGACAACCCGAAATTTCCAATTGTATGAACATCATCTATTCAATAGAAGCTAGTTCAGTTTCTGTGATTTTCAAGCTTTTCCAAACAAGTTTGTGTACATTAGGGTTTACGTTTTAGGTGATATCAGGAGAGTGGATACTCCTGGTTTTGTGAAACTTGGGCATTTCAAGTTTCATAATGTTACAGTCCAACATCAGGAATGAAAATATTTTCTGCCAAAATATTCCAGGACTATAAATAGTTTTCTGAATTAAATTAATCCATTATTCACAATTCCAAATAGAGAAAAGCCATATTCTCTCTGACGGATCTTCGGGTTTTCATCCCAGATTGTGAGTCTACTTTTCTATATGTGTTTCAATACTTGTTTAATGCATATTAGCAACAATAACATGTCTAGATGTCAAGATTCGGGAGTTTACCGCCCAAGAACGTTCTTGGGGAGTAAACTCCAAAATGGAGCTCTAATGCTTTCTAGACCCATTCCTATGTTAGAGGACTTGTTTAGGAGTTAGAGTATGATCTTTAAAGGCCAAAAAGCATCCAAGAAACATAAGTCTTTGGAGTTTACGGCCAAGGAACTCCCTTGGGCCGTAAACCCCTTTTTAAGGGCAATTAGTGCCCTAAACTCCCCCTAATGCTTAAAGACCTTTACCCTAAATTGCTTGTGCTTATTTTAGGCATCAAAAGACATCAAATGCATAAGTTTCTAGGAGTTTACGGCCAAGGAACTCCCTTGGGCCGTAAACCCCTTTTCAAGAGCTTAAATGCCCTAAAACTTTCCCCAAATGCTTAAGGAACTTAACCACTAGTGCTTGTGCTTGTTTAGAACACCAAAAGCCCATAAAAACCATAAGTTTTTAGGAGTTTACGGCCAAGGAACTCCCTTGGGCCGTAAACCCCTTTTTGTGGGACAAAAATCATTCCAAGCTATCCTTAAGCCTCTAGACAATTTACCTTGCACCTTTGGGACTAGAATGGAGAGAAGAACACATAGAAACAACTCCTTGGAAGGAGTTTACGGCCAAGGATCATGACTTGGGCCGTAAACTCCAAGTGAAGGCACCAAAGTGTGCCTCTTGTCCCCATTAGCCTTAGATAAAATCATGGATGCCATTCTTGATGTTTAAGTGCCTCAAATGAATTTATTTCCTAGAGTTTACGGCCGTAAACTCTAAGGTGAAGGACCTTAGGCCGTAAACTCCCTTATGGAGTGTTCTAGAGCCTTAAAACTACTTCATGCATTATTCCAATAAAGATAGGAGAGTTCTAGATGCAAGATGACACCACAAAACACCCAAAAACACCATTTGAGGAGTTCACGGCCATAAACCTATGAGTTTACGGCCGTAAACTCCAAGGTGTGGGGTTTGTTGGATGGTGAACTCCTATACAAGGCTATTTGATGTTTCAAACCCTTTTGCCTTGTCCCGTAGCAACTTAGATGCAACCATTTGGACCCTAAACACTCATAAAAGGGTTTAAATGTTTTCTAAGTGTCTTAACTTATTTAATTAAGTTTTTATGTGTCTAATTAGTTATATATATGTTATTATATGATAACTAGGCTCGTGCGTGTAAACCAGTCTCCGTTTGTCACCTAGCACGGTAGCCGACACTGCAATTCAAACGACTCACCACAAGTGAGTTAATACCCCTTGAATCAACCTTTGAAATGATTTTAAGTGTTTTAAATACTTTATGGGGGGGAATACAAGTCAAATACTTATAAGTTATTACTTCAATCACATGTGATTGTGTTTAATCACATGTGATTAATAACTAGGAAAACAACGATTTTCACACTGTTCAAACTGTTTTTTTTTTAACTGCTTTACTATTGAAATGTTTTATAAACTGTTTTACTATCCAAACTTACTTATAGACTGTGATTCAATCAAATGCTTCTTATATATTTAAACTGTTTTATCAACTTATGCCTTCGAAATGTTTTATAGATCGACATCAAGTCGATCTTCTCTTGAAATTATATTAACTGCTTCAAATGTTTTATGAAAACTTATTTATGCTTTTATATATCCAATTGCATGCCCGTATATGTATAGGTATATAAATAATGTTCAAAAGGCTTAGGAATGCCATCCGCCCTATTTCCTTTTCCTCGATTTGGATATGGTCTGGTGGGATTTCGGGTGACCCTCCGAAGGTCATTTCCATATTACTTATATATCATATATACATGTATAGACATAAAAGTACTTCCATAGTCATACTCATCAGTACATCATTAGCTGGTTACCATCGGGGTAACGCAGGAACAATACATATACAGATATACTAGAAACAATACATATACAGATATACTAGAAACAATACATATACAGATATACTAGAAACAATACATATACAGATATACGAGAAACAATACATATACATATATACGAGAAACAATACATATACAGATATACGAGAAACAATACATATACATATATACGAGAAACAATACATATGCATGAATACTTAACAGTTGTGATATTTACTCGCCGAGTTGGTCACTTAACGCATGACCAAAATCGCGACTCGACTCGCCGAGTCTATCCATTGACTCGCCGAGCCGACCTTCTTGTTTACACTTTAGCCCTTCAACTATAGTTCTGAATTTCCGGGATGTTAAAATTCTCCCCCACTTAAATTGGGCTTCATCCTCGAAGCCTGTTGCAGCACATAAATCTGAATAATACGCCCACAATGCACCTCCTGGTATCGAACGACCCAGGTTCCTCCGAACACTGCTATTAAACCTCTATAGAGTCCAACTCTTCCCTCACGGAGTTACGACAACTGATTCAAGCCGGCCACCGACTTCTTTCTTTGATAACAACCCTTTATTAACCAATGATCACCTGATGATACTTTCCTTACTCCAAATCACAATAATCACTCGACTCTTGTAAGGCTAGATATCTCCTTGAGTCACCGGGTCCTGACCCGGTACCAACTGCTATCCCTTACCTCGCTTGGCATAACTTTATCGAATTTCACCGCTGGGACTCCTCCCGCTTCCATTTCGAATCCAACTCTTTTCTTTCCGCGCTGACAGGATGACACATCCTTCAGCTCCTGAGCAACTCCCATGAGCTCTCCTTAGCAATCACATACACATGCTGAACTTGCGCCAAGATCGTCGGGGTGGAAAACCCAAAACACTGACGATACCTCCAGACATCCTCGTGATGAATTACGACTACATACATCACCTTCTGATCATAATCCATACAGAAAATCCAAGGCTCCCTCCTTGCATCCCTTACGAACTCCTCTAGTTCTACACTACCGGAAATCCTTCCGTAACCTCAACAGACACCCACCCCGGATGTGTTTCCATACCATTGGTACAATCTCAGTACTTACTACCAATAGCTGAAGCACCGACAATAATCCACTTATTCCACTTCCTCCTCTTTTGAAGTACTCACGCTCCTTCTGGAGCTACATGCCTTTTCTTTTCAGGAAATCCACTCATCCACCCTTACCGCACCGTCACGTGCCACTACTACACTTCACTCTACATTATCCATGTAGAGCAACCGCTATCATCGAAATTCCATATACTCTGAATCTGCTCGCAAGGACCCTCGGGTCCATGCACTGCTTTCCACTAACACGATCAGTACTTGGGGCCAGACCATATCAATTATCATCCCCTGGTGACGCTTTTTCCTCATTCTCCTCGTATCGATCCACTAACACATACTGAGTCTTCAGCATGACTGGACCGCCTTACTAGGCCTTCAGCCTATCTGGACTACTCTCGGAACCTTCAGCATGTCTGGACTGCCCCCATGGGCCTTCAGCCTGTCTGGAACATTCTTAGAACCTTCAGCATGTCTGGACCGCCTCTCTGGGCCTTCAGTCTGTCTGGACCGTTCCCTGAGCCTTCCGTACGACTGGTACGCCTTCCAGCCTTCAGTCTGTCCAGATCGCTCAAACTGTCTTACGTCACCCTATACCATTCTTTTCGGGAATCTCTCCCTTACATACTGTTCTAGCCCTCTTGGGGTTCCAAACTCTATCTCCATCCCACCTACTCAGATCCCGACCTAACCCTAGGCCTAACCTTGGTCTGTATCCTGCCCCACTTGTCTGCCACTTACTCATACCAGCCCACGCTCTTGGCTGAGTGAAACACTGTTGAAACCCACACAGTTAGTTGACCTCTCATGCTGTCGATCCACCTGAGAAATTTCCAATTCTCCCTACTTAGAGCACTGACTACCAACCACCGGTGACCCAACCGACATCACTTAAAACAATCCTACTCAACAAATTCTCTTATACTTGAATTGGTTCTGAAACGAGCAACCTCCATAAAATTACGTTCCAACATCGCCCATCATGAACTCTAAGGGAGTTCGACTCCCCGCTGAACACTAATCAAAACACAATCGCTATACATGACAACAAGACCATACAACCAAATTCTGACCAACAATCCATTGGCTGCTAACTGACTACAGCTCCTAGTTACTAACATTCCCAATACAAAAACCCCCGATCATACAAAACCGACGAAGGAACGAACGAATACAATACCATGAATCATGCAAACGAGACTAGCGGATATATCATATTCTATAATAACCATGAGGTAACAAGATATCAAGAAGGAAACACAACCGCGGCTGCATCCGGCTCTGCCCTGTCCTCCTCTACAATAAGCTGAAAAGAACGTCCCTGAGCCCTCGGGGGCTCCGCTCCACCCTAACCTCCACCCGTAATCCTCAGAGTGGCCAATGCTGGAGCCTGCACTGGTCTTGCAGTAAGCTGTGGACAGTTGGCCCTCATGTACCCCACCTGATGGCACTGATAACAAATCCTCATATCCTGAACCGGGGCTGACTGTCGACAATCCCTCGCATAATGCCTCTCTTTCCTATACTTGCGGCACGCACCATTGGACCTACAAACTTCAGTGTGACCCTTCCCACACTTCCCACAAGTGTGGCTGCCCTTATCTCCCAACCTAGAATCAACAGTCTTGGACCGTTTCGACGCCGGTTGCGACTGCACCGGGGCCCGCCTCTACTCTCGCAACTGCAACTCAATCTCTAACTCACGCCGCCTGGCGGCCTCCTACAACTCTAACAAGGTATCACATCTCTGCGTAGACAAAAACTGTCTAATATCCCTCTTGAGCATACTCAGATACCGGGTCATCTGAGCCTGCTCCGAAGCAAATTCAGGGAAAAACATCGCCCTCTATGTGAAAATCTTGGTGATTTCCGTCACCGACTCAAAACCCCGCTTCAGCTCCAAAAACTCCTGAGCCAATCTCTCCTGCTCCACCCGCGGAATACAACGAGTACTGAACATGTCTCAGAACTGATCCCAAGTAACCGCAGCCTGCTGCGCATCAAAATAAGATCATGTAGTCAACCTCCACCAATCCTTCGCCCCGAGCCTTAACAAGTTCAGAGCACACCTCACCCTCTGATCAACGGGGCATGAACACGTGAAGAAACACCCCTCCACGTCTGACAACCATCGCATAGCAACAATCGGATCCTGAACTCCATCAAAGGTAGGGGCTTCGTATTATCGAAGTCCCGATACTGAAAACCTCTATCGACTCCTCCTCCTGCCGCTGCTACAGCCACTGTAGCCGCCATGGTAGCCGTCTCCGTAAGAGTTGCATAGCGCTCATCAAAGTACTCAACCATAGCGGTCTTGATCGACCCAAATAGTTCCGGTAACTCGGCCCGGAACATCGCAGCAACCTCATCATGTAGGATCTCTCGAATCCTGGTGTCCAACTCATCCATGCTCATCTGACCGATGACCTCGGGTGGCATCGATCCACCCTGACCGCCCTCTCCTGCTCCCGATCCTGACCCGGATCCACTCCCAGCATGCCTCGTAACCACCATAATGAAAACACCGCAAAACATCAGATACTTCCCACTTACCTGGGAACCAACTCCCAACCCAACCCTAGGGGTTGTGACTTCCTTGATATGCGTATGGGTCCTGTGCTTTCAGTAGTACGGGCCCATACTACCTTCCACACCTACCCATAGTTATATCAAGTATCACCACAAACACCCTAATCCAGAACATACATAACAAGCAATCAACCCTCACCCCTAGAGGAACACTGAAAATCTCATACAGGAGGAATCCTAGGCTAGCAGGCATCATAAATCAGGCAACTCTATCATGCAATTCCTGAACATCCCTAGCCTAGTACTAGCATGTTGTTCTATCGTATCTCATAAACGGATAACTTGTATGGTATTTTGGGGATACTTATTGGCTCCGGCTGATCGTACCTTCACGTCCACCTTTATTCATTTTTGAAAACCATTTTAAATTCTTTTTTTAAAAATCTCCTTGATTTGAGACTAGATTCACACAAATGTTCCCCCAATTCACTCAAACCAAGGCTCTGATACAAACTTGTAACTTCCTAAAAACTCAAACCAATTTAAACTTTTCAAAAACAACCCATTTTCATTAATTCATTACAAAAAGGTTTTCAATTCGTTCATTATCAGAGTATTTCCCAGAATCACATCAAAAGTACATAAAACATGAGGAGCGGTACGATCACGCCTTCGCCTTGCCACGATCTCCTGAAGTACCTGAAACAATACACTGAAAACTCTAAGCCTGAAAGCTTAGTGAGTTACCCCTAAAATACCAACCATAATACCATACACATATCATATCATAAACACAGAATAGAACAGCCATGCACTTCGGGTCTACTGTGTGACTGGTCCGCCGCACCAGGCCTACAGTCCACCTGGTCCACCCTCCGGGTCTAGCCATATACATCGAGTCTCCAGTGTGATTGGTCCGACCGCACCGGGCCTTTAATCCACCTGGTCCACTCTTTGAGTCTATAGTATGACTGGTCAGCCCGCACCGGGCCTTCAGTCGGCCTAGTCCACTCTCCGAGCCTCGGTACGTCTGGTCCGCCCTTTTGGGCCTACAACCTATCCAGACCGCTCGCTGGGCCTTCGGGATAACCAGTCCGCCCTGGGTATGTTGGCCTACAACACAAAGCAGGACCCGCCTCAACCCAACCCCAGTCCAACAACCATGTGCACATAAACATATAATCATATAGCAATTCACAATTAATCAATCAATCTAGCAGATCACATACATAGCAGGGTACCGACCTAACCGGTCAATAGCATAGCATCATCCTATAACCCAGGATACCGACCCTAACCAGGTCTCTAACATATAACATCCTAACTAACAGGATGCAAACATAGCAAGCAATAACATGATAACACCTACCCGAATTTCCATCCGATAAAAGGGTCGGCCTTGGTGCCGTAGACTCTGTCAGTATAGTGAGGATAACTCACCTCGCAATTGTTGACTGAAGAGATAAGATCACGCTGCTCCAACCTCTCACACGAACACCACCACTAGACAACACCAAATTACTGAACTCAGTAAATATACCCAATTACCAAAATACCCCTGGAAGTCAACTGGTCAACTCTTGGTCAATGTCAAAGTCCTCAGTCCTAGTCAAACTTCCTGACTGACTCTACTCGCCGAGTCAACCCGCTGACTCGGCGAGTCCGTATGCTCTGAGAACCCCCATATCGCGACTCAACTCGTCGAGTCAATCCGATGACTCGTCGAGTTCCTATGCTCTGAAAACTCTCATGTCTCGACTCAACTCGCTAAGTCGCCCCAAGACTCGTCGAGTTCAAGGAACTTCGAGTCCTTTCCTGTTCAACACACCGAGTCGTCCCTCGACTCACCGATTCGCGACTTAACCAGAAAAGTTAGGGTCCCATGACCAGACTCGCCGAGTCTAAGAACAGACTCGCCGATTTCAAGGCAATCTTCAACAGACTCTCTGAGTTGTTCTTTCTACTCGTCGAGTCCCTGCCTATCTTCATGCAACTCGCTGAGTACACCTATGTGACTCGTTGAGTACCTCTAGTTCATAATCCATACAGTGGCTTTCTAAGCCATGCAGGGACTCAAATCCATAGATCTACTCCTCTACAAACCACCCATCACGTAAAGTGGCAGACTTTACGTGAATCCAAAGAGATCTAAGCATAAAACACTCAAGGGCTAGTTTTTGGGAGAACAGGGCTTCACCAAGAACTCTTGGGCATACACTTTATGGCTTCCTGGACCATTTCAAGTCCAGATCTGAGGTAGCAAACTCTAATCCAACCTTCAAACCCGAAATGGATTCTAACAAGCTAAAAACCCCAAATTAACAACCCAACAATAGATCTTGAAGAGAAATACTCAAGGTGATGACTTGTTACCTCAGAAATGTGCCCAAGAAGGAGTAGATTTTGGATCTACACAAGCCCCTTGATGATGGTCTCCAAACCACCAAGCTTCTTACACAAAACCTCTCTTCCAAGCTCTAACTCTTCATCAATGGAGTCAGACACACAAGTTGAGGATTCTCTGGATCTCAAATGGCAGTAAAGAGGCTGAAGGTGGCTATGATGTGCTTTATATATGGCACAAACCCCGGATTAAGATTTTTCTCCCTTCAGCACCAACTCGCCGAGTCCCAGATATTTACTCGCCGAGTTGGTCACTTAACGCATGACCAAAATCGCGACTCGACTCGCCGAGTCTATCCATTGACTCGCCGAGTCGACCTTCTTGTTTACACTTTAGCCCTTCAACTATAGTTCTGAATTTCCGGGAGGTTAAAATTCTCCCCCACTTTAATTGGGCTTCGTCCTCGAAGCCTGTTGCAGCACATAAATCTGAATAATACTCCCACAATGCACCTCCTGGTATCGAACGGCCCAGGTTCCTCCGAACACTACTATTAAACCTCTATAGAGTCCAACTCTTCCCTCACGGAGTTACGACAATTGATTCAAGCCGGCCACCGACTTCTTTCTCTAATAACAACCCTTTATTAACCAATGATCACCTGATGATACTTTCCTTACTCCAAATCACAATAATCACTCGACTCTTGTAAGGCTAGATATCTCCTTGAGTCACCGGGTCCTGACCCGGTACCAACTGCTATCCCTTACCTCGCTTGGCATAACTTTATCGAATTTCACTGTTGGGACTCCTCCCGCTTCCATTCCGAATCATCCTAAAAGAACCTAAAGAAAACATTCCTTATAAACTGGGAACTCTAATAACCATCTAATAACCACACAAATAATGCATTTTCTCATTCCATATAAAATGTAAATATGGAATGGGAAAAAGGTTGCAGAAAAGGAAGGTATTGCCCTATTGCCACACATTACCACATAGTCAATCACAATACTTTTAGAAAATGTTGCACTAACACCAACATCTTGCTTATACAAGAAAAATGTTTCAGTTCTTCAACAAACTTCTTCTTGAGACCAAACTGATCTACAGAAAAATAAACTTCAAATTTCTGAAAAAATAAGTCCATAACTAATAGTAACAAAAGTCTATATTGATTAGCCTCTCTCAATCGAGATGAACAAGAGAAAGATGACACCATTAGGTACGAACGTTCAAACTCAATGCAAGTATTTTAAATTTTAAATGCATCAAAACAATTGTAACGATGCCAAACCTGTAGTGCTGAATTAATCATCATGTTATATCATGCATCTGATGGAACTTGCGAACTAACACCGGTAGCTTCTGAAAGAAGGCTTTGTACAAAATTAGAGATAAAATCTTAAAGATGAAAAACTTCAAACCGACGTCATACGACAAAAACATCTTTCGACCAAAAAATGCACTACGGGGGGTATTAAATTTTTAAAATACATTACGGTATTATAGTCATGAAAATACGTTACGATATTAAATTTTTGAAAAACTAGATCTTCAAAAATTCTTCAACAAACGACTCGGGTTCCCAACACTCTTAAAGCCGAAAGCCTCTAAAAATTAGCCAAAGAAAGAATAATAACCAAAAAATACAAAACAGTTTAAATCCACAATGAGGACCGGTTGATTGTGGATAATTCCAAACATCTATATGCTCCAAAAGAATATAAAACATCATTATAATCAACTTGAAGATATATCTTCATATGCCAAAAACAGAACTCCAAAAACAAAATTTCATATATGATTTAGGTTTGAAACAAATCAATTAATAAAGACAAAAAATCAATTTATGAAAATCAGGAGAACTCAACCTTAAGAGAGAAAATTAATTGTAAAATAGCATAAAAGTTACTACGTTTACGATATATTACAATTCTGATTATTTAACCGGTCAACCTGATTGTCTGTTGAAATAGCACCATGACGTGACATGCTAATATGTCAGCATTGAAAAATTTTCAATGTTGGACCATTTTCCATTTGAAACTATATATATATATATATATATATATATATATATATATATATATATATATATATATATATATATATATATATATATATATATATATATATATATATATATATATTAAAAATAGCGTAGGCGTAGCTCACTTACAACGGGTTTTATAGAACACTTAGCTTTTCTTGGAGCAGCGTTCCCGAGCCGAAAAACTCTTCTTCTCGGAGCTGTCGAGCACTCTAGGGCTTCCGCCTCGTGCTAGGGAGGTTCCCTAGGCTTTTCGGGGGTTTCGGGGCTAGATAGAGGTTTTAGAGAGAGAGTAAAGAGAAGAAAGAAGGAGAAAGGTGTGAAGAAAATGAGGGTGAGAGAGGTTGTATTTATAGGGTGAAAATGGCTGAACTTGGTGCCACATGCCACCATCTAGTGACAAGACTTGGGGAGAAAGCAATGGCCAAGATTGTGTCACATCACCCATTTTCGCACAACACACTTCCGACTTCTAAAATCCGTAATGTTCACATACGACCTCCGTTTTTGACGTTCTTTATATCAACGCGTAGGTAAAAATAAGATCTACAACTTTCATTTTGACTCCGTCGGCTAATTCTTGACCGATCTTAAATTTAACAGTACGAGGAGATTATACTGTTAAATGTCCGCGTAAAATTTATAACTTCTACATACAGACTCTGTTTTCGTCCGTCTTTTTAGCGTTGAGTTCCTATTAATGAGATATTCAATTCTCCTTTAATTCGCGTAGGCCAAAAACCACTCGATCTAAAATTCGAGTTTCGAGCTGTGCACTACTAAGCCAAATCTTAGAAAATTCATAACTTCCTCATACGAAGTCAGATTTGGGCGTTCTTTTTATGGACGCTCTCAGGTTAACATATTCTACGACTTTTGTTTAGATCACCAAGGCCAAAGAGTTGTCTATCGTAAATTCACTATTTACGTCGCGTCGTGTCGTGCCGGTTTTGCCGTAAAACTTCGACGGGCCATAACTTCTTTGTTATAACTCGGATTTTGACGTTCTTTATATGTACGGAACCCTTGAGACATATTCTGCATCTTGGTTAAGATTATTTATTCGAATTAATCTTTTGTCGAAAAGTCATTTTCGACCCCTATTATCTCTAAATTGACTAGCCCGGATCTACAGGCATTACAATTATCTTCCCCTTAGGATGATTACGTCCTTGAATCAACAACGAAACAGGGCTCACATGATGACTCCATACGTTATCTTTTCATCATAGGTAATAACTATAACTTCGATGTTGCTTCGAACAAGTTTCTAACTCTTGGACTCCTTGACTGCAGGCAGTGCTTGATCTTGCACTTGCTCCGTATCTCACGTTAGACTCCAAATTATGACCTTCAAGTCACGGTATCTGTCCTTAATGGAGACTCCTTCTTCTTAACAAACTTAAGATAAATATATTTGATTGCTACAATAGGCCGATATGTCACGTTCTAATGACCTCTCATCGTATGTTGCAACACTCAGACTCAGGTTTCTTAGAGTCAAATTCCAGAATAGACTATACCTTCCTTCATGTTCTAATGTGATACAGTCACATTTCAACATGTAGCATTTCTAGCTACCAACTTCTTTAACAATCATCGCGATACTTCTACTGATCGCCTTGGTTAGCTTTCATTTGAATATTGTGGGTTAAGTCAGATGCTACATCGAACTTGGTTCTCTGAACCACATATCATACTCATCGTAGTCGGACTCAATTTGATATGACCACTAGGGTTGGAATAACAACAATCTTCTTAGTCATTACCGAAACGATGGTAATGACATGCTTGAATAAAACGGAATCAATTATTGGTTTCTTGCTAACCTTGTGACTTTCCCTGATCCAAGCGTGAGTCATGTGCTTCCGGTAGTATATGCATCTACTACCTTTCACACCTACTCATACTTGTCCCAAGTATTGTCTCGCAGTCCCCAAGTCCTAAAATCACAAAACAATTTAACACATATGAGTGTATCCAAATAATCATACAAATTTCCCTAGACTCTACTAGGACTTCTTCCATGCGTATCTTCAATCATCAATTCTGCTTCAACTCGGTTGGTGATGGAAACGTCAGACGATGGGAAAACTACATGGATTATACCAATAATCTTTCTTTCTGCTGATCGAACATGTACTTCTCTCGTACTAGACGTATTATTTATTAGATGCATTCTAAAGGCATGATATAACTCTTATGATATCTCCCGATAGGTATCATTCACTATCATAAGCCATCTCATTTCCTCTATTTTCTCAGTCTATCATGGTTCGCATCACTTTCTAAACTTCTGTCATTGTGATAGGTTCGGGTGCAGGCGCAATGACCGATGCATGACCCATCACATTCTTAGGCTTAGGTTGTCATCTTCCTCGGATATTTCCTAGTCTGTCTTCACCATGACGTTTTGTACACCCAAGTCGACGTTCGGTGTACTGAGGCGAGAATTTTAAGATAGGAAATATTTTATTTACGATAGACGTATAGATCTCCTTGTCACACCGAAAAACTTATATGCCAGTTCTACTACCGTAATCAAACGTTTAGAAATTTGAACACATAAAATTTCCAGATCCTGTCGGCAATAGACCATAGATCTGAACAAATAATAGCATATAAGGTACGTTTATAGCTATAACAAAAAACATTTAGCACATAAAACATTTTATGCATCTTTCCTAAAATAAACTAGTGGTTGTGTATAAAATATAGCAGACACTCATCTCACAATCATCATTTAGCATTCTAAGTTTAAGTCTAGAAATTTCCTACAAATTCCTAGTTCGCTTAAACTAATGCTCTGATACCAACTGTGACATCCCCATTTTCACGGTCAGAAAAGACCGATTTTGTTTATGCTTTATAAAAATCAGAGTACTTCTTTTAATAAAAATGTTGCGGAATTTGTTCCTAGAAAAACATGATAAATACATTATCAAAGCATTTCCGAAGAAATGTATTTTTATTCATTTAAAACATTTGGGATGTCATTGTCAATACAGAAACATAAGCATAAACAGAACTTACATTCATTTACACTAGTGATCTACATCTCTTTTAAATCTCTAAGTGCAAAGTAGCTTCGTATCGACACCTGTGACACAAATAAGTTGGAGTGGGTCAGGTTGGGAAACCTGGTGAGTATATAGGGTTTTCAACCCACAATAATATAATTATTATCTTTAACAATCAAACAATCGACCCAATTACCCATCCCCATTATCTTCTTTACTCTTAAGGATCTACCCTAAGAATCAGCTATTCCTCGTTCATTCATTCCTAAGGATTCGGCAAGAAATCCATCGTTGCCACGGTTTACACAACGGGCACTAAGTCTACATTGTCGCCAGGGTTTAGGCATCAAATCTGCATGATCACCAAGGTTTAGGCATTAAGTCTGCATGATCACCAAGGTTTAGGCATCAAGTCTGCATGATCACCAAGGTTTAGGCATCAAGTCTGCATGGTCACCAAGGTTTAGAGTACACCGGGTGAACACATTGTTCACAACACCTACAGGTTGTGAGCCTGCTAGTGTTCCACTAGACTGTCTAGAATACTCTTTGGTTGTCATCCATACTCTGCTGAATGACAGGGCCATCATTTGGGAAAGGCTTCTCACATTGTCCACCTCTCACCCTCACCTCGTGGTCTATAACACCTCTCAACTCATCATCCAACTCATATTCCATCTATTACATCTATCCATGTTTTTCCCCAACATTATCATAGATATAAAATACATATACAGTTTAAATCATTTAAATCATGTATAAAATCGTACATCCAACATAAACAACAAGTATTCAGATAATAAGCACACATAACACGTAATTTATATAAAATACTTCATATCTATGTGTAAGCTGAAAGGGAGCATGCACTCACTTGAAAATGTGGTGATTCCGAACTCAGACAGCGCTTCGCTTCTTAAAAAAATAATTTTCTTCGACGAAACCTATTATTATTACCATTAGAGTTTAGTATATTATTCGCCGAAACTAATTAATAGTGTAGCTATTATTACTATTATATAAGCGTTAAACAATACTTATATAACCCATAATAATAGCCCAATTACTTATTATAAGTTCCTAATAACATTACTATAATTAAATAAAAGTTATATTAAAAATAGCGTAGGCGTAGCTCACTTACAGCGGGATTTATAGAAAACTGGGCTTTTCTTGAAGCAACGTTCCCGAGCCGAAAAGCTCTTCTTCTCGGAGCCGTCGAGCACTCCGGGGCTTCTGCCTCGTGCTAGGGAGGTTCCCTAGGCTTTTCGGGGGGTTTCGGGGCTAGAGAGAGGTTTTAGAGAGAGAGTAAAGAGAAGAAAGAATGAGAAAGGTGTGAAGAAAATGAGGGTGAGAGAGGTTCTATTTATAGGGTGAAAATGGCTGAACTTGGTGCCACATGTCACCATCTAGTGACAAGACTTGGGGAGAAAGCAGTTGCCAAGATTGTGCCACATCACCCATTTTCGCACAACATACTTCCGAATTCTAAAATCTGTAATTTTCACATACGACCTCCGTTTCTGACGTTCTTTATATCCACGCGTAGATAAAAAATAAGATCTACAACTTTCATTTTGACTCCGTCGGCTAATTCTCGACCGATCTTAAATTTAACAGTACGAGGAGATTATACTGTTAAATGTCCGCGTAAAATTCATATCTTCTACATACGGAATCTGTTTCCGTCCGTCTTTTTACTGTTAAGTTCCTATTAATGAGATCTTCAATTCTCATTTAGGTCGCATAGGCCAAAAACCACTCGATCTAAAATTCAAGTTTCGAGCTGTGCACTTCTTAGCCAAATCTTAGAAAATTCATAACTTCCTCATACGAAGTTAGATTTGGGCGTTCTTTTTATGGATGCTCTCAGGTTAACACATTATACGACTTTTGTTTAGATCACCAAGGCCAAAATGTCTTCTATCGTAAATTCACTATTTGCGTCGCGTCGTGTCGTGCCGGTTTTGCCGTAAAACTTCGATGTGCCTTAGCTTCTTCGTTATAACTCGGATTTTGACGTTCTTTATATGTACGGAAACCTTGAGACATATTCTTCATCTTGGTTAAGATTATTTATTGTAAATAATCTTTTGTCGAAAAGTCGTTTTCGACCCCTATTATCTCTAAATTGACTAGCCCGGATCTACAGGCGTTGCATCATACTTCACTTCCTCCACTTCCTCCAATTATTCTCCCTAACCCACAATTTCAAGGTCACTTAAGCCCTATTGGCAAGCAAGGTCTATGTGTGTGTAACACCCCGAAGTTCGTACCATCATTTGTAATCCTTTTCGTAACCCTTTTCGTTAATCCATTCGTCGTTTTCAATTTTGTTTCCGTTTACGGAATTAAATTAAGTCATTTATTTGAGATTATTATTATGAATTAATGGGTGTACCAACGCATTTAGAACTCATATTAACACCCCATTCTAGTAATCGGAATATTTTTAGAATCGACCATATCGGGTTACGGCAACTTGATCGGGTGCGACCAAAAGCCACGTCTAACGTCGGTATCGGGTAGAATTCCATCGTGTCCAAATCTTGAACACTATTTAAAGTGGTTTAAGCTTCCATTTGAAGCTTTTTCTCTCTCTCTCTCTCTCACTACTCTCTCTCTAACCTCTCTCCTCAAACCTAATAACTAGGTCCAAAAACTTCAATTTAAGGCTCAAATTCATCAAGGTAACCTCCCTAACTTGTTATTCAACCTCTTCAGCTCCCAAATCCGAGTTTAATCAATGATTTAGGACCATATTGATGAGTTTACGGCCCTGGAGCATGCTTGGACCGTAAACACATAATAAGTGGGTTTTTGAGCCTTAGAACCCCTCCAAACCAATCTTGGGACTTAGATATGACTTTATGGCTTACCAATTCGGACTTAGAACACCTTAAACACCATTTTTGAGGAGTAAACATGGGTTTGCTGCCCAAGAACATGCTTGGGCCGTAACTCATCTTCATGGAGAGTAAACTCAAAACCAAGTGTTTAAAAGCCATTTAAACACACCAATAGCCTTGGAATAAATTCTAGAACCAACCACAATCATTTTGGGGACCTTAAACACAATGAAAATTACTCCTTTGAGTGTTCATGGCCGTAAACCCCCCAAGAATGGGTTCCTGGGCCGTGAACTCACATACATAAGTCAAATGGTGCCCAAAATTCATTCTAAGACTTGAAAATTTTGTTTGAATCACATGTTTTGGTCTAAGGCAATTAAATCATCAATTTAAGAAAGGTATAGGAGCTTACGGCCGTAAACTCCCTTTGATGGTTCCTTTGGTGGTTTAATTCATTCCCATGCCTTAGATAAAATCGTACCAACATTATCCAAGTGATATTTGACCATTTAGCACCATAAAACTTATCAACCATGAGTTCACGGCCGTGAACTCATGTGGTTACAGTCTTAGGGCCGTAAACTCCCTAAGGTGTTTACTCTTGAAGAGTAAACTCCATTCCTAAGCCATACATGTCCGTAGATGTCACCTGGGTCACTCCAAACACTTGATTTGAAGTATTTTCGCTCATTGGAGTGTATTATCATGTCTAATTAGTGGTTTAAAGTCTAATTAGATACATTTGTATACCATTTCATATTACATAGGAACCTCGCACGTTATCAATCCCCGAATCGACACTTAGCATTCAACCGTCGCGTTTTCTCGTCTGGTGAGTTCATACGCCTACCCTTTTTCAATGTTTTTCACTATTTTCAGGGGGGATACAAGCAAAGTACAAGGGATACTTGTACTCAAAACTTGTTTTACATGTGTTGTGTTTCATATTACATATGCTTTTAACACTGATAATCGTAACAGATAACCGTTTGAACTTGCAGAACACTTATTCAGTTTATTTGTGAAATACGTTATAAAATGTAGTATTTTATATTTTCACAAATGGTTTTCCACATTATATCAGTTAAAAGCATGACATTTGAACTTTGAACATGGAACTTAGTACATTGTTTTGTCCTCGGTAACACTCCATAGAGATACGCGAGTGGAGGATTATTGTTCATAATAGGAACTTTCTGTATTATTACTAGTAAATTTGTTATACCTATAAATTGGAGACACGTCCTCGGTGAACACTCCACAGAGATACGCGAGTGGAGGACCGCAACCGTAACTAGAATCTCTTAGATAGGGAGCATGACTTGAGTGTATAGATCTATACGGGGTTGACTACCCCACACCTGGCTGCTAGCTACAGCCGAATCGAAAGGTTCAAGGGTGACGAAAGTCATAAGGTGATGTGGACTACTTATTGCCATATCTAGTCTATCGTATGGTTATGGAACTTGCAATTAGGATAACAAAGATTTACTAAATAGTAATAATGAATAAAGTAATTAAATTACTTTGTACATATTAGTTTTATATATGTGTTAAAACTAATACATTTCACAAAGACAACCAGGTTTTCAGTATACATCTTTCACATTGGTAACCAACATTCAGGAAAATATGGGATTTTCCTGGGGTAACATTTGTACATAACCAGAAACGTGTAACAAACCAGATAACTAAACTTTATAATTCATAAGGGTAAACATGTTTTTCAGTGTACATCTTTTACATTACATTTTGGGATTCAATAACCAAATTTTATGAAAATATGGGATTTTCTTGGTTTGTATCATTTTCAGAAACAGAAAGGAACTTGTACATTTTCAGAAAACAAAACCGCTTATGAACTCACCTGCGTTATGCTGATTTTCAAACTGCTTGTATTCTCAAGTCCGCATTAGACAGGTACCCGATGATTCCTTTTGGTGAAGACGGAGTGCGTAGAAGACTCGTCTCACTTTTGTTCATATATATTATGTATCACACTTGTACAACTTTACTTTCAAACAAATGTAAACTTTTATATGTAATGTAATGGTTGTTTACTTTGCTTACTATGTTCATTGGATTTGATACTCAACGTGGAGTCAACCCCGTAAATGTTTCCACCTTCGGTTTTTGGAGTGTGACAGTATGATCACATTTTGGAGATGAAGTCATATATTGACAGACTGGGAGAGTTGGGTGTCAATGTCTTGAGAAAGTTGGTTGAACAATCACTTTCTAAGCCACATAGTGTGTTCCTTTGGGACTACTATGAAACAAACTATGACATGACCCTTAATGATCTTATCTATTTGCTTGGTGCTGCTGAATCAACAATGATTTGGAGGACTAGTAATGCAAATTTTATTAGAAGATCAACTTCCCAAACTTCCATGGACATTGACAATGGTAACATTGAAAATCTGGAAAAGCTTTCTCTTCCCAATGGAAAGGGATCGGCCATGCTCAACTTGGTTGACCAAATGGTAAAGAGAAAGGCTAAGTCTTAGATAGTCCCATGTACCATTTCAAAGAGTCAATATGTTCTATTTCTGTGACAACCCGAAATTTCCAATTGTATGAACATCATCTATTCAATAGAAGCTAGTTCAGTTTCTGTGATTTTCAAGCTTTTCCAAACAAGTTTGTGTACATTAGGGTTTACGTTTTAGGTGATATCAGGAGAGTGGATACTCCTGGTTTTGTGAAACTTGGGCATTTCAAGTTTCATAATGTTACAGTCCAACATCAGGAATGAAAATATTTTCTGCCAAAATATTCCAGGACTATAAATAGTTTTCTGAATTAAATTAATCCATTATTCACAATTCCAAATTGAGAAAAGCCATATTCTCTCTGACGGATCTTCGGGTTTTCATCCCAGATTGTGAGTCTACTTTTCTATATGTGTTTCAATACTTGTTTAATGCATATTAGCAACAATAACATGTCTAGATGTCAAGATCCGGGAGTTTACCGCCCAAGAACGTTCTTGGGGAGTAAACTCCAAAATGGAGCTCTAATGCTTTCTAGACCCATTCCTATGTTAGAGGACTTGTTTAGGAGTTAGAGTATGATCTTTAAAGGCCAAAAAGCATCCAAGAAACATAAGTCTTTGGAGTTTACGGCCAAGGAACTCCCTTGGGCCGTAAACCCCTTTTTAAGGGCAATTAGTGCCCTAAACTCCCCCTAATGCTTAAAGACCTTTACCCTAAATTGCTTGTGCTTATTTTAGGCATCAAAAGACATCAAATGCATAAGTTTCTAGGAGTTTACGGCCAAGGAACTCCCTTGGGCCGTAAACCCCTTTTCAAGAGCTTAAATGCCCTAAAACTTTCCCCAAATGCTTAAGGAACTTAACCACTAGTGCTTGTGCTTGTTTAGAACACCAAAAGCCCATAAAAACCATAAGTTTTTAGGAGTTTACGGCCAAGGAACTCCCTTGGGCCGTAAACCCCTTTTTGTGGGACAAAAATCATTCCAAGCTATCCTTAAGCCTCTAGACAATTTACCTTGCACCTTTGGGACTAGAATGGAGAGAAGAACACATAGAAACAACTCCTTGGAAGGAGTTTACGGCCAAGGATCATGACTTGGGCCGTAAACTCCAAGTGAAGGTACCAAAGTGTGCCTCTTGTCCCCATTAGCCTTAGATAAAATCATGGATGCCATTCTTGATGTTTAAGTGCCTCAAATAAATTTATTTCCTAGAGTTTACGGCCGTAAACTCTAAGGTGAAGGACCTTAGGCCGTAAACTCCCTTATGGAGTGTTCTAGAGCCTTAAAACTACTTCATGCATTATTCCAATAAAGATAGGAGAGTTCTAGATGCAAGATGACACCACAAAACACCCAAAAACACCATTTGAGGAGTTCACGGCCATAAACCTATGAGTTTACGGCCGTAAACTCCAAGGTGTGGGGTTTGTTGGATGGTGAACTCCTATACAAGGCTATTTGATGTTTCAAACCCTTTTGCCTTGTCCCGTAGCAACTTAGATGCAACCATTTGGACCCTAAACACTCATAAAAGGGTTTAAATGTTTTCTAAGTGTCTTAACTTATTTAATTAAGTTTTTATGTGTCTAATTAGTTATATATATGTTATTATATGATAACTAGGCTCGTGCATGTAAACCAGTCTCCGTTTGTCACCTAGCACGGTAGCCGACACTGCAATTCAAACGACTCACCACAAGTGAGTTCATACCCCTTGAATCAACGTTTGAAATGATTTTAAGTGTTTTAAATACTTTATGGGGGGGAATACAAGTCAAATACTTATAAGTTATTACTTCAATCACATGTGATTGTGTTTAATCACATGTGATTAATAACTAGGAAAACAACGATTTTCACACTGTTCAAACTGTTTTTTTTTAACTGCTTTACTATTGAAATGTTTTATAAACTGTTTTACTATCCAAACTTATTTATAGACTGTGATTCAATCAAATGCTTCTTATATATTTAAACTGTTTTATCAACTTATGCCTTCGAAATGTTTTATAGATCGACATCAAGTCGATCTTCTCTTGAAATTATATTAACTGCTTCAAATGTTTTATGAAAACTTATTTATGCTTTTATATATCCAATTGCATGCCCGTATATGTATAGGTATATAAATAATGTTCAAAAGGCTTAGGAATGCCATCCGCCCTATTTCCTTTTCCTCGATTTGGATGTGGTCTGGTGGGATTTCGGGTGACCCTCCGAAGGTCATTTCCATATTACTTATATATCATATATACATGTATAGACATAAAAGTACTTCCATAGTCATACTCATCAGTACATCATTAGCTGGTTACCATCGGGGTAACGCAGGAACAATACATATACAGATATACTAGAAACAATACATATACAGATATACTAGAAACAATACATATACAGATATACTAGAAACAATACATATACAGATATACGAGAAACAATACATATACATATATACGAGAAACAATACATATACAGATATACGAGAAACAATACATATACATATATACGAGAAACAATACATATGCATGAATACTTAACAGTTGTGATCCACTGTATCGGGCATGCCTTAAATGTCATGGCCTGAGTTGTAGCCAGAATTCTCTTGGAGGGAGAGCGTGAGTTTGCGTATAGATCTATACTGGATTGACTATCCTACACCTTGCTGCTAGCTACAGCTGGACCTGCAGGTCTGCGGGTGCCAAACGTCATTTCTTATTACGACCGTTCATTATGTCGTTGATTATCAGTCGATAGCATGGTGCAATTAATCACAATATACCTTAATATAAATCCGGTTTAAGGTAGCAGTATTTAGTACAGTAGTAGTCTTAATATACAAAGCTACAGTACTACAATGATTCACCCATTACATATTTTAGTGATAACCTCACTTAAGCATTAATGTACAAACTATATTTTTAACAAATGATAGTTATATTTGGGTAATCACACACTTTTACAACAGAAAAGTTTACGAAACAGCCTAGCCTTGGTAGAAGGTTACTTGTATAGAAAATATAGGATTTTCTGAGGGTTTCAGACTTTTACAAACACTTTCAAACATTTACTTACATTTTTACAACTTATACATTGAGACAGGTTCAAACGTTTTTACAAGAAACATTGACACTAAAATACTTATGAACTCACCAGCTTAATGCTGATAAACTCTTTCAAAATAACTTGTATTCTCAGGTCATCAGTAGACAGGTACCGAGGCCAGCTTTTGAGAAGATGGAGTGCATTCAAGACTCATCTCATATTATTTTGTGTTTCATTATTTTTGGTGTCTATAACTGTACAGAACACACTTGTATTAAAATTATATATTTAATGCAATGGATGATGTTGTTTGCTTATTTACATTTACTGTGTTGTGATACTATACATGACGTCCTCCGCCCCAGAACGTTTCCGCCGTTCTTGGTTTTGGGGTGTGACAATTTCCAAAGGAAGGGACATTGGTTATGAAGCTACCCTATTTGCCTGAAGGATCATAAGGTTGGTAAAGTCAAAGAGTTTGACTCTACTTTGGGTAAAGTCCACTATCTAACTCTGTTAAGTTCCTATTCCGAGATTCTTGTTACATGATGGGACTAGGTCGCATGTTGATGTTTTATGAATCAAAGAAAAGAGAGGAAGCTTAAAGGAAGTATATGCTGATTCTGATCGCGAAGATGGATTTCGATCGCATGGTTCAGTGATCAGAATTTTTGAGCTATTACTTAAGAGTTATGATATTTTGCTTAGGAATAAATAACAACAAGTTTTCATATGCATTTGCATTGTAAGGATAAGTTTTTCCGCAAAGTTTTAAAATAAAAGAAAAGGTTTTAATTTTATTTTTTTTAAATATCCTTACAAGTGGCATTTGTGAAAAATGGTTGTTTATATGGTTCCATTGATAGCAATAATGGAAATGTGAATTTGATTCTTTCATTTGTGGTAGTGTCTAAATTTACTGTGTTGTGATACTATACATGACGTCCTCCGCCCCAGAACGTTTCCGCCGTTCTTGGTTTTGGGGTGTGACAGATTGGTATCAGAGCATTGTTTATAGTGAATCAAGTATATCAACCCATAAAAGATATACTAATCTATAAACCCAAAAAGGGACTAAAACACTCTGACCAAGAGTCTATACTTTAAATAATAAAATATTTAATTAAGTATACTAGTCTACATTCATACTAAAATCAGTGTCACAATGACAAGAACAAAAGTATTACGATTGTTGAATATCACAAGGGAGCTCGGGGATGTATGGTCAGTCCTTGGAATGGCATAGCCTGATCAACTATGCTGGTCCTAGGAGTGATTAGCATATGCCCTAGAATGGTTGTGATATGTTAACAAGTCTAAAAATTTACCAACAATACCACAAGAAGATCAGTAGAACTTAGAACTTAAAATACTATAGGAGTATTTTGTGCTACTAGTTACACGTATACTATATTCTTATACCTCTCTTCTCGCGTAGATCTAAATGGCTGGATTCCATCATGGCGACCCGTACTTTCCCAATGAAGGCAATGCCGGATGGATCGATGAAGAGCCCGAAGATGACCATCCAATCCCTTTGGATGATCACCTTGCAGAAGGCTTTTCAGATGGATCTGACTCCGAGCCTGAAGTCAACAACCTACCGATTGTAGGTCAAGCCCCAAACAACAACCCTCGACCAGCGTTTCCAGGCCCTACTCCCATGTGGGCAAACAATCTGAACCGCTGGAGTGATGAGCAGGGTCAGCCCTTACCATACTTTGGGGACCGAACCTTCTACAACATCAGCGATGGTGGCTCTGCTGACAGAGCTCTGCCGGTGATCATCCGCAGAATAGCTCGTAATGTCGAGCAAGGTCGAGCAGCCATCGACCGGGTCATGGAGATTGACGCCAATTCAGGCGTCAATACAGTCCGCATCCTCCGTCTTGAAGAAGACATGGAACGGACCCGGAGAACCAACGAAACTCTGCAGCAGCAGCTGGCTGCCTCACGTGCTGAAGTCTTAGAACTTCGAGCTCGTTAGAGAACTCAGGGCCGAAACCTTCAAGAGGTGTTTCGTCAAATGTCCGACCTCAGGGCTCGCCCGAGGAATTCCCATCGCCATTAGATGATGTCTAGTACATATCTGTCTTTTGATTTAGGGATAGCCTTGAACTTATGTGCTTTAAGTGGCACTTGTCTGTAAAATATTCCTAACTTTTGGTACTCTAATTAGGAATCTAGGACTGTCAGTATTGTCCTTATGGTATGATGTAAGACCTACTGTTAGGTCGATTTTTCCTCGAACTTATTACATCAGTAATACCCGTACTGTTGAAATCTAATTAATCTGTGGGAAAAATTTTGTACACTTGTGTATTCCTACTAATATTTCTTATGTGATTTCAAACACTCATTCAAACTGTTGGGCTATGGTTAGTTAGTCCATGGGTCACTCTCACGTTGCTTACAAGTTGATTCTTAACATCCTTCTTGTCTTTATAAACTTATAGCTGAAGGATGCCTCCTCGCAAGTCTCCCAGAAATAGGAATAATCCTGTACCTCCACCGCCTCCTCCACCTGCAGTCATCGATACTGCAGCCCTGAATGCTGCCGTAGCTGCAGCAGTGGCAACTGCCATGGCTCAGTATCACTCATCGGATGCTAGCAGAGGTGGAACCCCTGTGGAATCTATCCCAGTTGAAATCCCTGTGCGCTCGAGAGAGTGCTCTTACAAGGATTTTACAAACTGCAAGCCGAAGCCTTTCTATGGCACCGGCGGAGTCATTGCTCTCTCGCAATGGTTCGAGAAGACGGAATCAGTCTTCGAAATCTGTTCGTGCCCTGCAGCATTCAAGGTGAAATATGCCGCATGCACCTTCGAGGGTAAAGCCCTAACGTGGTGGAACGGCCACGTCAAAGCCCTAACTCTTGTTGTGGCTAACGCCATGGGCTGGGAAACAATGAAGGACCTCATGACTGAGCAGTACTGCCCTAGGGGCGAAGTCCAGAAGTTAGAACATGAACTCTGGAATCTGACCATGAAGGGCACCAACGTGATCGCTTACACTGCCCGCTTTAGTGAACTGGTGGCCCTATGCCCCAACATGGTTCCCACCGAAGGGAAAAAGATTGAGCGGTATGTATGGGGGCTAGTGCCTCCGTACTAGGGGAACGTCTTAGCATCCAACCCTGCTACTTTCGATAGTGCCAAGCGATTGGCACAAAGACTTATTGACCATGGAGTCAAGACCCCTGCAACTACAACCACCTTAGCCATCCTAGAACCCTCTAAACCCGCTGGCAATAAGCGGAAGTTCTGGGATGAGAAGAAGAAACAGCGTGCTTCAAGGAAACAGCAAATCGTGGCAGTACATGCTGCGGTAGCCCCTACTGCTGTTACTGCTTCGGGGAAGCAGTATTCTGGAAGTTTGCCGAAGTGCAATAAATGCAACTTCCACCACCACGGCGCCTGCCGTGAGATGCAGTGTAACAACTGCCACAGAAAAGGACACACTGTCCGATTCTGTAAGTTCCCGGCGCAACCGATCTCCCAAGTTCCTGGCTCAGGCGCGAGCCCAACTTGCTATGGATGTGGCGAATCAGGCCACTTTAAAAGGGACTGCCCTAAGGCGAGGAATACTGGAGGAGCAGGGAGGGTACTAGCAATAGGCCACGGGGAAGCAGTTGCTGACCCGACAGTGGTGACTGGTACGTTCCTCCTTGATAACTCCTATGCATGCATTCTGTTCGATAGTGGAGCGGAGCGAAGCTTCGTAAACCACAAATTTGCACGCATGCTTAAGCAACAACCACACGCACTTAATGAACAATTCACGGTAGAAATGGCCAATGGGAAAACTGAAAGTACTAATAGCATATACTTAGGTTGTCTTCTAACCTTAGATAACCATTCATTCCCAATTGACCTTATGCCGGTCTCAATAAAAAGTTTCGACGTTATTATCGGCATGGATTGGTTAAGTCTTCATCGCGCCGACATCATGTGCTACGAGAAAGCAGTCCGTTTAAACCTCCCATCTAACGAAACCCTTATAGTCTACGGCGACAAACCAGGTGCGAGTCTTCGCGTTATATCTAGTATTCAAGCACAGAAATATCTGCGCAAAGAATACCACGCATTCCTTGCTCACGTCGTCGACACGAACCTGGAAGCGAAAGAACTAAAGAACCTCCCAGTAGTGAGCGACTTTCCCGACATTTTCCCAGAAGAGTTACCCGGGTTACCTCCGCAACGACAAGTCGAGTTCAGAATCGACTTGGTCCCAGGAGCTACCCCAGTAGCCAAGTCGCCCTACCGTTTAGCACCAGCCGAGATACAAGAACTCTCTGGTCAACTTAACGAACTACTCAGCAAGGGTTTTATAAGACCAAGTTTCTCACCTTGGGGAGCACCGGTCTTGTTCGTTAAGAAGAAAGACGGATCATTCCGTATGTGTATTGACTACAGGGAACTCAACAAGCTGACGATCAAGAATCGTTACCCTCTGCCGCGCATAGATGATGTATTCGATCAACTGCAAGGGGCGAGCTATTTTTCCAAGATTGATCTGAGGTCCGGATATCACCAGTTACGAGTGCTCGAGGAGGATGTGCCAAAGACAGCCTTCCGAACTCGTTACGGACACTACGAGTTCGTAGTGATGCCATTCGGACTGACCAATGCGCCCGCAGTCTTCATGGATCTGATGAATAGAGTATGCCGACCTTACTTAGATCAGTTCGTCATCGTTTTCATTGACGACATCCTGATCTACTCCCGAAGTAAGAAAGAGCATGGTGATCATCTGCGACAAATTCTAGAGACTTTACGAAAGGAGAAACTTTATGCGAAGTTCTCGAAATGTGAATTTTGGATCCGAAGAGTCGAATTCTTAGGACACGTGGTAGCGAAGAAGGAATCCACGTGGACCCATCCAAAATAAAAGCCATTGAGAACTGGTCAGCACCAAAGACACCTACAGAAATTCGCCAATTTCTAGGTCTCGCTGGCTACTACCGCAGATTCATTCAGAACTTCTCCCGAATAGCGAAGCCTCTTACGACCCTGACCCAGAAAGGCGTGGCCTTTGACTGGGAAGAGAAGCAAGAAAGAGCGTTCCAAACGCTCAAACGAGCCTTGTGCACCGCACCAATACTATCCCTTCCGGAAGGAATAGAAGACTTTGTAGTCTATTGCGATGCATCCAATCAAGGACTCGGATGTGTTCTGATGCAACGAGGTAAGGTCATCGCCTACGCCTCGAGGCAGTTGAAGACACATGAGGTTAACTACACGACCCACGATCTTGAACTAGGAGCAGTAGTGTTTGCTCTGAAGATCTGGAGACATTACCTGTATGGAACGAAGAGCACTATCTTTACCGACCACAAGAGTTTGCAACACATTTTCGATCAGAAGGAGCTCAACATGAGACAACGACGGTGGGTCGAACTACTCAGTGACTACGAATGCGATATTCGTTATCATCCGGGTAAAGCCAACGTAGTAGCAGATGCCCTAAGTCGGAAAGAATATTCTGGTCGCAAAGTCAAGTCATTATCAATAACCATCCATTCACACCTGACTAAGCAAATTCAGGCGGCTCAGCTAAAGGCCATGAAACCTGAAAATGTGTCGAGTGAATCCCTTAGGGGAATGGACAAGAACTTCGAAGCCAAGGGTGATGGAGCTTTATATTTCATGAACCGGATCTGGACACCGAAACACGGTGGTTTCCGAGACTTGGTCATGACCGAGGCACACAACACTCGGTATTCCGTCCACCCAGGTTCAGATAAGATGTATCTGGATCTGAAAAAGCTATACTGGTGGCCTAATATGAAAGCAGAGATTGCTACCTTTGTGAGTAAATGCCTTACTTGCGCGAAGGTTAAGGTCGAGTACCAGAAGCCCTCTGGTTTACTGCAACAACCAGAGATCCCGGAATGGAAGTGGGAGCGGATCACTATGGATTTCATAACCAAGTTGCCCAAGACGACGGGTGGACTTGACACCATATGGGTCATCGTTGATAGATTGACCAAGTCTGCATACTTCCTGCCTATCAAAGAAACAGACAAGATGGAGAAACTTACGAGAACATACATTAGGGAAATTGTACGGTTGCATGGTGTACCTATTTCCATTATCTCCGATAGAGATAGTAGGTTCACTTCCAGATTTTGGCAATCCCTACAACGTTCCCTAGGAACAAGGCTGGACATGAGCACAACCTACCATCCACAGACCGACGGACAGAGTGAGAGAACCATTCAAACTTTGGAAGACATGTTGCGGGCCTGTGTGATTGATTTTGGGAAGGCATGGGATACTCATTTACCCCTTGTCGAATTTTCCTATAATAACAGCTATCACACAAGCATCAAGGCTGCTCCATTCGAAGCTCTCTACGGCCGCAAGTGCAGATCCCCTCTGTGCTGGGCTGAGGTTGGTGATACCCAATTAGCGAGAGGGCAAGCTTCCGACAGTACTCTTACTGGTCCGGAAATCATTCGGGAAACGACAGAGAAAATTGTTCAAATCCGTGAACGATTGAAAGCCTCTAGAGACCGACAGAAGAGCTACGCCGATAAACGAAGAAAACCTTTGGAATTTCAGGTGGGAGACCGAGTCCTTCTCAAAGTCTCACCCTGGAAAGGCTTGATACGCTTTGGCAAGCGTGGGAAGCTTAATCCTAGGTACATAGGGCCTTTCGAGATTCTTGCCAGAGTCGGCCCCGTAGCTTACAAACTTAGTCTACCCGACACACTGCGTAACGTACATTCTACATTCCACGTATCTAACTTGAAAAAGTGTCTGTCAGACGAGACTCTCGTAATACCACTCGACGAGATCGAGATCAACGAGAGCCTCAACTTCGTGGAAGAACCTGTAGAGGTCATGGACCGTGAGGTCAAGCAGACGAAACAAAGCCGTATCCCTATCGTGAAGGTTCGCTGGAACGCTAAGCGAGGACCGGAATTCACTTGGGAACGCGAGGATCAGATGAAGTTGAAATACCCTCATCTTTTCGCTTGATTGTTTGTAACTTTCATTTGCTTAAATTCTAATTTCGGGACGAAATTCCCTCTAACAGGGGGATGATGTGACAACCCGAAATTTCCAATTGTATGAACATCATCTATTCAATAGAAGCTAGTTCAGTTTCTGTGATTTTCAAGCTTTTCCAAACAAGTTTGTGTACATTAGGGTTTACGTTTTAGGTGATATCAGGAGAGTGGATACTCCTGGTTTTGTGAAACTTGGGCATTTCAAGTTTCATAATGTTACAGTCCAACATCAGGAATGAAAATATTTTCTGCCAAAATATTCCAGGACTATAAATAGTTTTCTGAATTAAATTAATCCATTATTCACAATTCCAAATAGAGAAAAGCCATATTCTCTCTGACGGATCTTCGGGTTTTCATCCCAGATTGTGAGTCTACTTTTCTATATGTGTTTCAATACTTGTTTAATGCATATTAGCAACAATAACATGTCTAGATGTCAAGATCCGGGAGTTTACCGCCCAAGAACGTTCTTGGGGAGTAAACTCCAAAATGGAGCTCTAATGCTTTCTAGACCCATTCCTATGTTAGAGGACTTGTTTAGGAGTTAGAGTATGATCTTTAAAGGCCAAAAAGCATCCAAGAAACATAAGTCTTTGGAGTTTACGGCCAAGGAACTCCCTTGGGCCGTAAACCCCCTTTTTAAGGGCAATTAGTGCCCTAAACTCCCCCTAATGCTTAAAGACCTTTACCCTAAATTGCTTGTGCTTATTTTAGGCATCAAAAGACATCAAATGCATAAGTTTCTAGGAGTTTACGGCCAAGGAACTCCCTTGGGCCGTAAACCCCTTTTCAAGAGCTTAAATGCCCTAAAACTTTCCCCAAATGCTTAAGGAACTTAACCACTAGTGCTTGTGCTTGTTTAGAACACCAAAAGCCCATAAAAACCATAAGTTTTTAGGAGTTTACGGCCAAGGAACTCCCTTGGGCCGTAAACCCCTTTTTGTGGGACAAAAATCATTCCAAGCTATCCTTAAGCCTCTAGATAATTTACCTTGCACCTTTGGGACTAGAATGGAGAGAAGAACACATAGAAACAACTCCTTGGAAGGAGTTTACGGCCAAGGATCATGACTTGGGCCGTAAACTCCAAGTGAAGGCACCAAAGTGTGCCTCTTGTCCCCATTAGCCTTAGATAAAATCATGGATGCCATTCTTGATGTTTAAGTGCCTCAAATGAATTTATTTCCTAGAGTTTACGGCCATAAACTCTAAGGTGAAGGACCTTAGGCCATAAACACCCTTATGGAGTGTTCTAGAGCCTTAAAACTACTTCATGCATTATTCCAATAAAGATAGGAGAGTTCTAGATGCAAGATGACACCACAAAACACCCAAAAACACCATTTGAGGAGTTCACGGCCATAAACCTATGAGTTTACGGCCGTAAACTCCAAGGTGTGGGGTTTGTTGGATGGTGAACTCCTATACAAGGCTATTTGATGTTTCAAACCCTTTTGCCTTGTCCCGTAGCAACTTAGATGCAACCATTTGGACCCTAAACACTCATAAAAGGGTTTAAATGTTTTCTAAGTGTCTTAACTTATTTAATTAAGTTTTTATGTGTCTAATTAGTTATATATATGTTATTATATGATAACTAGGCTCGTGCGTGTAAACCAGTCTCCGTTTGTCACCTAGCACGGTAGCCGACACTGCAATTCAAACGACTCACCACAAGTGAGTTCATACCCCTTGAATCAACCTTTGAAATGATTTTAAGTGTTTTAAATACTTTATGGGGGGGGGGGGGGGGGGAATACAAGTCAAATACTTATAAGTTATTACTTCAATCACATGTGATTGTGTTTAATCACATGTGATTAATAACTAGGAAAACAACGATTTTCACACTGTTCAAACTGTTTTTTTTTTTAACTGCTTTACTATTGAAATGTTTTATAAACTGTTTTACTATCCAAACTTACTTATAGACTGTGATTCAATCAAATGCTTCTTATATATTTAAACTGTTTTATCAACTTATGCCTTCGAAATGTTTTATAGATCGACATCAAGTCGATCTTCTCTTGAAATTATATTAACTGCTTCAAATGTTTTATGAAAACTTATTTATGCTTTTATATATCCAATTGCATGCCCGTATATGTATAGGTATATAAATAATGTTCAAAAGGCTTAGGAATGCCATCCGCCCTATTTCCTTTTCCTCGATTTGGATGTGGTCTGGTGGGATTTCGGGTGACCCTCCGAAGGTCATTTCCATATTACTTATATATCATATATACATGTATAGACATAAAAGTACTTCCATAGTCATACTCATCAGTACATCATTAGCTGGTTACCATCGGGGTAACGCAGGAACAATACATATACAGATATACTAGAAACAATACATATACAGATATACTAGAAACAATACATATACAGATATACTAGAAACAATACATATACAGATATACGAGAAACAATACATATACATATATATGAGAAACAATACATATACAGATATACGAGAAACAATACATATACATATATATGAGAAACAATACATATGCATGAATACTTAACAGTTGTGATCCACTGTATCGGGCATGCCTTAAATGTCATGGCCTGAGTTGTAGCCAGAATTCTCTTGGAGGGAGAGCGTGAGTTTGCGTATAGATCTATACTGGATTGACTATCCTACACCTTGCTGCTAGCTACAGCTGGACCTGCAGGTCTGCGGGTGCCAAACGTCATTTCTTATTACGACCGTTCATTATGTCGTTGATTATCAGTCGATAGCATGGTGCAATTAATCACAATATACCTTAATATAAATCCGGTTTAAGGTAGCAGTATTTAGTACAGTAGTAGTCTTAATATACAAAGCTACAGTACTACAATGATTCACCCATTACATATTTTAGTGATAACCTCACTTAAGCATTAATATACAAACTATATTTTTAACAAATGATAGTTATATTTGGGTAATCACACACTTTTACAACAGAAAAGTTTACGAAACAGCCTAGCCTTGGTAGAAGGTTACTTGTATAGAAAATATAGGATTTTCTGAGGGTTTCAGACTTTTACAAACACTTTCAAACATTTACTTACATTTTTACAACTTATACATTGAGACAGGTTCAAACGTTTTTACAACAAACATTGACACTAAAATACTTATGAACTCACCAGCTTAATGCTGATAAACTCTTTCAAAATAACTTGTATTCTCAGGTCATCAGTAGACAGGTACCGAGGCCAGCTTTTGAGAAGATGGAGTGTATTCAAGACTCATCTCATATTATTTTGTGTTTCATTATTTTTGGTGTCTATAACTGTACAGAACACACTTGTATTAAAATTATATATTTAATGCAATGGATGATGTTGTTTGCTTATTTACATTTGCTGTGTTGTGATACTATACATGACGTCCTCCGCCCCAGAACGTTTCCGCCGTTCTTGGTTTTGGGGTGTGACAATTTCCAAAGGAAGGGACATTGGTTATGAAGCTACCCTATTTGCCTGAAGGATCATAAGGTTGGTAAAGTCAAAGAGTTTGACTCTACTTTGGGTAAAGTGCACTATCTAACTCTGTTAAGTTCCTATTCCGAGATTCTTGTTACATGATGGGACTAGGTCGCATGTTGATGTTTTATGAATCAAAGAAAAGAGAGGAAGCTTAAAGGAAGTATATGCTGATTCTGATCGCGAAGATGGATTTCGATCGCATGGTTCAGTGATCAGAATTTTTGAGCTATTACTTAAGAGTTATGATATTTTGCTTAGGAATAAATAACAACAAGTTTTCATATGCATTTGCATTGTAAGGATAAGTTTTTCCGCAAAGTTTTAAAATAAAAGAAAAGGTTTTAATTTTATTTTTTTTAAATATCCTTACAAGTGGCATTTGTGAAAAATGGTTGTTTATATGGTTCCATTGATAGCAATAATGGAAATGTGAATTTGATTCTTTCATTTGTGGTAGTGTCTAAATTTACCAAATAAGGAAAGATTCTCATCACCCAAGTTTCAATTGGACCGAAACATGGAATCCTACAAGTTGTATAGTATGATGAATGAGAATTTTCATCTTTGGAAAATTAAGACTAATTCCTTTTTTACATGTATCTGTGAGTCAGGTGAAGGACTAAGGGATCGAGTACACATTCTTGTGCACTGGTCATGTCTACCACAAAAGATCGATAAGACTATTCGTCATGATTTACTAAAGTTTAGTAAATATGGTTATACTTACAAGTTTAAGTATAATTTTGAAACATTGTAAAAGTTTCAATGTATGGCAGAACGAATGAGAAGAATCAAATTAGGTAGAAAGATAAAAGTTTCTCAAATCTGAAAAGATAGGAGAGTACTTTAGTATCATGTTTTGTGATCATTTTAATGATTAAGCAACCATATCACAATTGATCCTCTAAGGACACCTTAGTTCATTCCTATGGCTAAGAAGAGGAATCGTGAATTGTTGAAATGGTTAAATCAAGAAGATGAGTCATACTTCGTTCCAAACAAGTCTTAGAGTCATACTCCAAGATTGTACTTTGAATGACACATCTTAAAGAAGGTTTATTAACACTTGTCAAATGTAAGAGTAAGAGTGTCATACTATTCTACATTTGAAACGGGTAAGTTGTGATGTTTTCTATAAAACAAAGACCAACTAAGGCCAATCGTGTGAAGTGTTTGTCTTGATAAAGAATCCACACTATTTCTTGAATATTTGGCAAGTAAGTCTGATATGTCAAGAGGACAGTGGGAGTCTAAAATATCCTGGAAGAGTTTCAATATCTAATCAAGAATAAAACCTGAAGTTCTTCACTAGCACACGACTTGAGGTTTATAACCTATCGTGTTGACATTTCTGTGACCATTCCAGTTAAAGTTGGCTTTGTATATGAGTTCCAAGAGTTCTCAATTGGTTGCATAACAACTTGGAAACAACGGCAGGACCTTGTGCTGCCAGGTGGCAAGAAGTTAAGATTGCACAAGTTCAATCCATATAAGTTTGGCGTTGTCACTAACCTTGTCTTGTGATTATGGTTTTGACAAATTCACATGGATAGGAACACATACACCATAAAATGTAAGTGTCATAAGGTTTCTCTCCGATTCATGAAAATGATAGCGAGGAAACGCTTTCACTAAGTAGATTTTAAGTAGATAACAATTGTGATATTTGCATTCTCAAAGTCGTTAGTGGAGCGTGTGTGGTTAACCGACACACTAACATAGACTTGTAAGAAATGGCAAAGGTCTAAACAATTAAGACTATGATTACGGTATCCGTTTTCATAGTTCTCTAAAAAAATTTTAGACACACATGTGTGCTATCTAAGGAAAGGTGTATGATTTTGATATAGTTTTATCAAAGCATCTTGTATCGGAAATATGGACTTTCGTAAGAAAGTCAATAAAGTATTGATTTATAGAAGTCCTGCTGATTTTTTGATACATGTCAAAGCTAGTGGGAGCATAAGTGTTATGCTAATAATCATCATGTTAGTGGGGGCATGATAATTATGATAAGTGACTCAAGTTAGCAATGTTAGTTATAAAAAACAAAAGTTTCAATTGGGAAAAGTTGTTTTGCTATAATTAAGGAAGAGTGAATTATACTTCATTTCAATTCTAAAAGCCTAGATTGAGGTTTTAATCATCTTTAGTTATATATATATATATATATATATATATATATATATATATATATATATATATATATATGAATTTAATGTTGGAATGGCTCAACATAAGGAAATTCTATATATGAGTCCATTATTTACGTTTTAAAATTCGATTATGATTACGACATCCCTTTTCATAATTTGAATTATGAGAACTTCGCAAATAGAAATGGAAATATTATAGAAATAAGATTAGTCTAGTATCATGTCTTTATGTGAGACATCATGAATCGTGTCCCATATGCTTCAAATATAGGATCATGAATTGTACATTTGAAATTGGTAAGTTGTGATGTTTTCGATAAAAGAAATACCAACTAAGGCCAATTGTGTGAAGTGTTTGTATTGATAAAGAATCCGCACTATCTCTTGAATATTTGGCAAGTAAGTCTGATATGTTAAGAGGACAGTGGGAGTCTAAAAGATCCTGGAAGAGTTTCAATATCTAATCAAGAATAAAACCTGAAGTTCTTCACTAGCACACGACTTGAGGTTTATAACCTATCGTGTTGACATTTCTGTGGCCATTCCAGTTAAAGTTGGCTTTGTATATGAGTTCCGAGAGTTCTCAATTGGTTGCATAACAACTTGGAAGCAATGGAAGGACCTTGTGCTGCCAGGTGGCAAGAAGTTAAGACTGCACAAGTTCAATCCATATAAGTTTGGCTTTGTCACTAACCTTGTCTTGTGATTATGGTTTTGACAAATTCACATGGATAGGAACACATACACCATATAATCTAAGTGTCATAAGGTTTCTCTCCGATTCATGAAAACGATGGCAAGGAAACGCTTTCACTAAGTAGATTTTAAGTAGATAGCAATTGTGATATTTGCATTCTCAAAGTCGTTAGTTGAGCGTGTGTGGTTAACCGACACACTAACATATACTTGTAAGAAATGGCAAAGGTCTAAAAAATTGAGACTATGATTACGGTATCCCTTTTCATAGTTCTCTAAAAAAAATTTATACACACATGTGTGCTATCTAAGGAAATGTGTATGATTTTGATAAAGTTTTATCAAAGCATCCCATAACAGAAATATGGAATTTGGTAAGAAAGTCAATAAAGTATTGATTTCTAGAAGTCCACCTGATTTCTAGATACATGTCAGAGCTAGTGGGAGCATAAATGCTATGCTAATAATCATCATGTTAGTGGGAGCATGATAATTATGATAAGTGATGCAAGTGAGCAATGTTAATTATAGAAAACAAAAGTTTCAATTGGGAAAAGTTGTTTTGCTATAATTAAGGGAGAGGGAATTATACTTCATTTCAATTCTAAAAGCCTAGATTGAGGTTTTAATCATTTTTAGTCAAGGATACATATATATATATATATATATATATATATATATGTGTGTGTGTGTGTGTGTATATATATATATATATATATATATATATATATATATATATATATATATATGAATTTCATGTTGGAATGGCTCAAGATAAGGAAATTCTATATATGGGTCCATTATTTGTGTTTTAAAATTCGATTATGATTACGACATCCCTTTTCATAATCTGAATTATGAGAACTTGGCAGATAGAAATGGAAATATTACAGCAAAAAGACTGGTCTACTATCATGTCTTTATGTGAGACATCATGAATCGTGTCCCATATGCTTCAGATATAGGATCTATTGCATGTGCTATAATATTCATCCTTTCTAAATTTTCCAAATGCTCAGGGCATTATGAGGGGAAAAGTCTAGAATCGGATATGCCTAAAATGCTTAAGCAATATCGTGGACAATCTAAGGTTTATCAAAGATTGGTTGCTCAGGGACAGTTGGAAGTATAATGTTAGTTTTGGAAGGACCATATTGAGATATTCTGAAAGGAGGCCACTCTTGTTCAGAAGTGATAGTCAAAATGGGAATATGGAAATGTTCTCATAGGTGGAAGTTATTCGTTCAATCTGTGTAAGATTAGAAAACTTAATGCAAGAAGGATGTTCAAAGCAATGTACTTTGAATTTGAGACTTCGTTTCCATGGAATGATCTCCATTGGAATACTCTGTAATGTTTGTTGACATGTCTTTGTGACTTTGTGCATAATCATTACAAGAGGATCAGTACATATAAGTTTAAAATCTAACAGATTTCGGTAAATGGTAGGAATTTGGAATTCTTAGATTTACGATAAGGATTTGGGACTGTGAAATGAGAATTATTGAAATTATGTTCAATCGATCTATTTCACAAAGTAAAGATCATAGACAAACTTAGTGTGCATACTTGGTGTATAGCATAACTAATGTTTGGAAAACATAGTGTGCATACTTTGTGTATGGCATGACTAGTGGTTAGAAAAACATAGTGTACATGCTTGGAGCATGGGAAAACTATTGTTTTAATTCTAGTATAAAGTTGATAATTTGAAACAGTATACAATGAATAATGTGTAATCAATATGGTGATAAATAAAAGATGTTCTATTTATATTCATAAGTTCTGAGACAATTTTGGATTCGATTATTCTTGTGTTTCACTTTGCATGTTTTGACTTCTAGAATAACTAGGTCGTTCTTCTCAAATGAATAAGTTATTCAAATAATCCATAGTCAATAATACATTGGAAGTAGGTATTAAGGCAAGACTGTCATGAAGCTGGTTTGTAGATGTCTAAGGTAGTCGACATATGCTATGGAGTGTCCTAAACTCATAAAGGTACAAACATTGGGACAAAAAGCTCATAAAATCCATCTATGGAGATCAAAAAGGAAACACATCAAGGTATAGACTTTATACCTTCAAAGAATGCACAAGGAGGAGTAGTTTCTAGATCTATAGCACAACAGTATTGCAACTTTTTGATCATTCATAAATTAAGTGTAATTTACATATGAATCGAAATATATTTCCATGTGATTTTATAACATTTTAATATTTTGATTGTTAGTAAATAGTTTTTTAAAATTAACAAACATATTTATTCACAATGTAAATCTAAACTGCATATAATTTAGTTTTCAGAATTCACAATGTGAATCTGACTTACTATTATTCACACTGTGAATCTGAGCAGATATATAATGTGAATCTGACCATATTTAGTGTAAATCTGAGCAGATTCACATTGTAAATCTGAACTGAAACTTTGATTTTTTCAGCATCACATGAATCAATTTTTAAAGAGTGCCAAAAATATGCATTTTGATATATTTATTAATTTTTTTGATAACAAATAAACCTTAAATTTTCAAAAAACAAAGAAAACGAGGTGGGTTTGTTTTGAATTTTTTTTTATTTTTATATATAAATATTGATCTCTATGGAAGGATGACGAAAATTCATGAACAATGGTATATTCCGTTTTTTTTATAAAAACATTGCGTAAAAAAATTAAACTAAAAAAAAGAAGTGGGTGTTGTGTTATAATCTGGTGTATGTGTGTCCATTGTAAAAGTATACAACCCTTTCATTTGCTGTTGATTCCTTTTAAAATCCGACTCTTTGAATTAATTCATTGGTTCCCTGATTAATAATGATTCTCTATTGAACTTTTCCCTATAGTGAGGTCTAATAGAGAACCATTATTAACAAGGAACCAATTGTAAACGTTGGAAACCATAATGATCAATGGAGGGAATGGATGTATGCTTGTACATTGGATGCATATACACTAGATTATACAATGAAACCCACCTCTTTACCAAAATACCCATCTCTTTTTTTAGTTAAATTTTTTTAAGCCACCTATTTTTTCGAAAAAAAAGCTGAATATACCGTTGTTCGCGATTTTTCGTCCTCTTTCCATAGAGATCTATGTTAATATATATATATATATATATATATATATATATATATATATATACTAATTATATTTAATTTTATTTTTATCTAAAAAACTAATTATATCAAATATCACAATTTTTCATCATTTATTAATAAACATCAATATTGATTTAAAAAAAAAATCTATCAGTTTAGATTCACACTATGAGTCTAAATTGTAAATATTATAATTTCAACATTCACAATATGAATCTGTCTTACTATTTGAACTCTTTGATCATTAACAAATTAAGTGAAATTTACATATGAATCGAAATATATTTCTAAAAAGTTTTATAATATTTTAATGTTTTAATTACTCGAAATTTAGTTTTGTAAAATAAAAAAAATGATTTATTCACATTGTGAATCTGAACTGTATATTATATAGTTTTCAGAATTAACATTGTGAATCTAACTTACTATTATTGACATCGTGATTCTGAGAGGATTCACAATGTGAATCCGAGCGAATTCACAATGTGAATTTGAGCAGATTCACAATGTGACTCTGAGCAGATTCAGAATGTAAATCTGAACTGAAATTTTTATTTTATTAAACACCAATATGAATCTATGTTTAAAAAGTACAAAAACATATTAATTTTGATATATTTAACAATTTTTTTTCGATAAAAACTAGACCTTAACTTTTCAAAAAACAAAGAAAACGAAGTGAGTTTTTTTTTGAAACAAAAAGTTCGTTTTTTATATATCAACTAGACGAATTCCCGCGCGGTGCACGGTACAGGTTAAATATATATTGTTAGAATATAGTTTTCTGACACCTTTTAGTTCATTCGATTCATCAATTTAGGTTCTTTTATTATTATTATATTTAATGTTTTCCATTTAACAATGTTAAAAATTATATATTGAATTTTCTTTAAACATTATTTGATATTTTAATTTAGGTTTTATTGTACACTAAAAATTTTAAGCTTATTTGATATATTAATGTAGGTTATTTATTTAACTATATATTGGAGTTAACAAATTAAGTATATCATATTAATAAGTCACAAATTATTCCATATATGATAATGTTTACAACTAAAAGCGTATTTAAGTTAATAAATTAAGTATATTGTATGGAAATATGAAAAGTTGGGAGTTTCAAATGAATGTGGTGAAAGAAAAATGCTTACTTTATAATATAGTATGATATGATGATTATAGTTTTAATTTTTAAGTCATCGTGATATATACAATTATTTGGTAATTTTATAAACCATTTAAAATTGTGTAAATTATATATATAATGTATGATAATCTATATATATATATATATATATATATATATATATATATATATATATATATATATATATATATATATATAACGGGTAACAAAATGTATGAACAAAAATATGAACTAAAACTTTTAGTAAAATAAAAATACAAAACATCTATTATAAAATTTGTATTAAAAAAGATATATATACAACGAATAATAAAAAGTATGAAAAATAAACACTACAACTTTAAATAACATAAAAACACTAAAACATTTATTATAACATTTATATTAAATTTTCATATTTAAATCACAAATCTCTTCAAATACATTAATGTTTTTAATGAGTAAAACTTTACAACCTTATAAAAGAAAGGAAAATAAAAAATTGTTAGAGATTACTAATTAATAATCATAAGTTAAAAACTCTTGAGTTGTACTGTGAGTTTGAAATGAATACAGTACCTGGAAATATGTATTTATTATTATTATTATTATTATTATTATTATTATTATTATTATTATTATTATTATTCACCTAAATAATTGGTTTTGATGCATCATTTTAATCCCTTCAATTATTACACATAAAAATATTTAATAATAAATTTATAATATACATAGGTGCATATATATATATATATATATATATATATATATATATATATATATATGTTAAACAAATTTCATATAATATATATTTTCGTAAATGTCATATGTAATTCTTGTCGTAGTAATATGGATAAATTATTTTCATATGAAGAATATATAATGATAAGTCATCGTAATTACATATCAAATGTTAAAAATTATGTTATCTTTTAAATATTGTCTTGTAAATACGTTGTGTGGGATAACCCAACAAAAAAAGTAATAGAAAATAAACATAATGAAAATAGAAAAACTATAATCAAATAAATAAGAACATTGGGTGGTTGAATATATAAAAAAAAATGTTACATAAATATATGTTTAAATCAAACGAAAAAACTAACATTCGTCTACTTTGCTCAAACAAAAAAAACCTATATACGTTTTCTGAATCTTCTTTCTTTATTGAACACCATTCAACCATAGAAACTTGATAACAGTTCTTCACTAACCTGTAGTCAAAATGTTTTTCTTGAAAAAGCAGAATGAGAAAGATATTCCAAGCAAAACATTGATGTTTGGAGAGTGACATTCAAGATTAAGTAATACATAAAAATCACATATAAAGGTCAAATGAGAAATTGAATATAAAGAAAGAATAGAAAATTTTAATTTGTTTTAGTTGAAAGAAAATTTCATATTACCATTACCATTGATGCGACATAACCCATTTCTTCAGATCATCATATTTGGATTATGGATGCTTCAACAATATGAAAACATTTGAATCATAATATCTTCAACCAAATGACGACTTTATGTAAGAAAAATGTACTAATATAACTACATATATAATGAAGGTGAAAGGGTGTGAGGGTTTGAAATGCATGAGGTGTTGAACTTATAGAGTGTGTGATTTTCTTGGAATGAGATTATGTGTGATTAATTACTTTGAAGTTCAAATGGTGTGGGGGTTTCAAATGCATGATGTATTGACAAAATTTTATGGGGATTTCAAATGCATGAGATTCAAGAAAAAATGCTAGCTTTATAAGTATGTACGATATGGATGTCTATAAGAAGATAACGAAAAATCATGAACAAGAGTATACTCGGTTTTTTCAATAAAAAACGTGGCCTAACAAAATCAAATTAAAAAAGGAAGTGAATTTTATTATAATACGGTGTATGTGCGTCCATTGTAACAGTTTATGACCATTCTGTTTGCCTTTGATCGCTTTAAATTCCGACGCTTTAGATCGGTTATTTGGTTCTTTGATTAATAATGGTTCTCTATTGAACTTATATATATATATATATATATATATATATATATATATATATATATATATATATATATATATATATATATATATATATATATATATATATCGTCAAATAGAATATGTATTGGGTTGAAAAAAATGATTTCGGTGAGCTTGAATTGGCTATACCAGAAAACATTTTAGGTTAAGAAGACACTCAATATTCATCATCGTCTTCTTGGTTCATCAAGAAAACACGAAGAAAACCTCAAATACATTGAAATCGTGATTATTTCTACCGAAAGATTCATCATTCAATTCAAATCACGCAAAATGACTCTACGCATATTCACAATGCAAACTGAAATTTCGATTTTAAAAAAAAAACCAATATGAATCTATGTTTAGAGAATACCAAAACATATTAGCTTTGATATATTTATTAATTTTTTTTGATAAAAAGTAGCTCTTAACTTTTCAAAAAAACAAAGAAAACGAGTTCAATTTTTTTCGAAAAAAAGTTCATTTTTTATATATCAATATGGATGTGTATGGGAAGAGGATGAAAAATCATGAATAACGATATATTTATTTTTTTTTGATACAAAACATGACCTAAAAAATTGAACTAAAAAAGGAAGTGGGTTTTGTAATAATACGGTGCATGTACGTCCATTGTAAAAGTTTATAACCATTACGTTTGTCATTGATCGCTTTAGATTCTGATGCTTTGGATTTGTTATTTTGTTCATTGATTAATAATGGTTCTCTATTGAACTTTTCTCTCTCTCTCTCTCTCTCTCTCTATATATATATATATATATATATATATATATATATATATATATATATATATATATATATATATATATAGGATTAGGATTAAATGTAAACTACAAATATAGTATGAATGTATAAGCAATTTTGATCGATTAGATTAAAAAAATAAATGGTTGTGATCTTAAGGTGCATATTATTAAGATGGAATAATATGTATTATATAAGTGCATTTAATTAATTGAAAGAGTTAATTACTCACATTTATCAACAATAGTTATGGAAAGAGGATTATAATGGATGTAATTTAAACTTTATTTGAAAAATAAAATTACATTTTTTACATTTTAAATTCATATCCTTCATATGGTTAGTAGAACCGTATGAAGATATTTTTAAAGTTGGTTATTTTTGATGCATTCTTTAAGAATTTAGGATTTTTACATGCTAGAAATTCTTTAAAATTTCCTTATTTTTTTTCGGGTTGATTGTGTTGATTATTTTGTTTGTATTCTTTAAGAATACGATATTTTACAACATATTAGAAATTGTTTAAGAAATATTTTATTCTTTTTGTTTGATTTTGTTGATTTCAAGTTTGTAACACAATTGTCAATTAATTTGTTATAATTGAAGAATTCATTGAGAATTCAAACTTTCTTGAAGCATGCAATGTCTAAAGCTCTTTTTTTTTTTCCACTTTTTCTAATCGATATCCATTAACAATGTCTTCAAGTTTGAAGAATTCTTGAAGAATTGAAAAAGTAAAATATATTTAAATGTCTGTAACATAACAATTTTTTTTACACATGTGAAGAATTCTTAAAGAATTCAAGAATTCTTGAATAATGCTTGAAAAATACGTTGTATAAAACTCTTTCTGTCTCCACCCTTTCTGATCGATAATCATCGACTAAATTCGAATATATTCTCATACCACCCTACAAATTAAGAAGCATATTCAGATCTTTTTCATATACAAATCTTTATTTCCGTTGTCTCAACATCCACTTTTGACCTTGAAATCTTGCATTTGGCTGGCAAAACAACTAACATCAATATTTTAAATTAATAGTAATAAATTCAATCAAATTTAAACATAATTTCAAAATAAAAATGGGTGCGAAAACAAAAACCTGCAAAAAGGTGATAATTATAATTTAACTAGTACTCAACAAAACACTGAATGTGTAAATTGTGAATTTAACTACAAGTAATATTAATTAAAAATAGGGATCAAACATTATGTGTGGAGTAAATTTAAGTTATACATCATTACTACCTTTTCTCAAATGATAACTTAAGACCAAAGTCTTTTTTCATAGAATGTGAAAAGAAAAACCAACAAACAAAATTGTTAACCATGAAAATGAAGAAAGTCTAGAAGACAAAACTCAACTTGATCATCAGCATATTAGAAAATAAATTTCTGACAAAAAACATATGAACTATAAATAAAATAACAAACGGCAAACAAATTTTTTTGAACAACTGGCAATTGATTAGTAAACAAACAAAATTTTACACGAACAACTCAAGACTAAACACAAGAGATTATTACTATTAAACGTAATTACTCTTCATTACCACAAGGTAGTTTTTATGGAATGCAAAAGCACCCAAGGTAGTTTTCATGATTATTTCAATTCAATACCTTCTTTCACCACCACAACATAATCGAGGGATTTTTTTGTGCAAATATTGAGGCATCTTCCAAGAACATTAGAAAAGAAGACATATTAGTGGTAGAAATGTTTAGCCGGCGTCTTATGGAGACCATCCATAATTATAGGCAATCACTTATTGGTAACAAAAACTCTAGGACGTTTATAATAAATAATAATTATTTAATAAATAAAGTTACGAAATTACCTTTATCAAATAGTTGGTTTAAAATTGATCATACATTCACATAATAATTAAAGATTTTATATGATCATAACTCTCTCTCTCCTCTCTCTCTCTCTCTCTCTATATATATATATATATATATATATATATATATATATATATATATATATATATATATATGTATATCAAGGGCGGAGACAATGATGAGGTTGTTGGGTGCTTTGCCCCTTGCAATATATATATATATATATATATATATATATATATATATATATATATATATATATATATATATATATATATATATATATATATATATATATATATATCGTCAAACATAAGATGTATTGGGTTGAAAAAATGGAGTTCGGTGAGCTTGACTTGGCTAAACTAGAAAACATTTTTGGTTAAGAAGACGCTCAATATGCCCTAAGCGTACCTGCTTGTACGCCCACTGTACCCTCCTATTCAGCCAACGTCCACATTTAGCTCTTATTCCATACAGACTTACCCCGTAACATAGATTTGATTTCTGTAGGCTGTATTATCACATAAAATTGCTAACATTACATCCAAGCATGTCTAAATGAAGCTCTAAAGCTTACAAAAGACTTACTATGTGACTTAATGCATGCATGTGTAACACCCATAAAATTTAGACCAATTTAAAACTTTTCAAAAACATTTAAAACCAACAGTTATTACAAATTTATTTCCAAAATAGTCTATATCAGAGTTTTCCCATAAACAATAACAAAATATGAGGAGCTGTACGATCACGCCTTTGCCTTGTCGTGATCCCATGATGTACGTGAAACAATAAACTGAGACTGTAATCCCGAAAGCTTAGTGAGTTCCCCAAAAATACCCATACCCATGACAATACACATATAATCATAAAAAAACCTACTATGGGTTCAGTCAACCATCGGGTTGGAATACCCCACGCCCACAACCAACAGGTTGGAATGCCAACATACTATGGGTCCAATCGTCGTCGGGATGGAATACGCCAGGCCCACAACCAACAGGTTGGAATGGCCACATACTATGAGTCCAATCATCCTCGGGATGGAATACTCACGAACCACAACCAACAGGTTGGAATTCCCAAGTCTATTGGCTTTCGCACAAAGCAGATAAGCCTCAACCGCCAAACAAACATGTGCACATATAACATATAATCTCATAACATTCTATAGACAAGCACTGATCTAACAGATCACACCACATAACACATAATACCATCATATCTACCAGGATACCGATCTAACAGATCAAACCACATACCACATAATATTATCCTACCCTCTAGGATACCGATCTAATAGATCACACTAGCATAACATAACCAGATAACCATCCAAAGCGCCGGCCTTGGTCCCTTAGACCCTTGAGTATAGTGAGGAAAACTCTCGGATCACCACCTATATCCAACACATCACAAAGTTCATAAATTCCCAAGATACCCACATAAGTCACATAGTCAGTCATAGGTCATAGCCAAGGCCAATGTTCAAGGTCAACAGTCCATGTTGACTTGACTCGTCGAGTGCATCCAACCGCTCGCCGAGTCCCTGCATAGCTTGTCAACTCGTCGAGTCACCTGAGCAACTCGTCGAGTTCCTAGTGTTTGCGGTCGATAACTCTCTCGCTAACCTGTTGAGTTTCCTTGCAACTCCTTGAGTTCATACATTTCCAAGGGTTGGGAAGACCCTAGCTGACTCGCCGAGCCCAAGGCAATCTTCATCGGACTCGCCGAGTCACCCATCCGACTCACCGAGCCCATGACTATCTTCATTGGACTCGCTGAGTCGACCATGCAGTCGTCGAGTCCCTTCAGACCTTCATTCCTACAGATGCTTTTTAAGCCATGAAAGGCTCCATATTGTAGATCCAACTTCCCAAGGCATGCTTATCATGTAAAGTTGCAAACTTTACGTGCATGCAAAGCTCTAAAGCCTTAAAATGACAAAACTAAGATTGCAATGAAGACTAACACTTGAGGGGAGGTTCATACTTGTCAAAGTTGGCAACTTTATGGCCTTAGAGACCAAAGAGAGTTTAGATCTGAAGTTACAACTTTAGATCTTAGCTCAAACACAAGAATAGCTTCCTAAAAACCATCCAAAAGAGATCAAGGAAGAAATGAGCCAAAGTAACAGCTTAATACCTTCAAAAGAGTGCCCACTGAAGTAGATCCCTGATTCCCCATGAGTTCCTTGCTTCTAATCACTTGTTTTCCCCAAGCTTTTCTCACCACAAACCTTCTCTAAAGCTTAACACACCAAGAAAGCACACACATACGAAATTAGGGTTTTAGAATGACAAGAGGCTATAGAGGGGAGGCTGGGGAGGCCAATGATCCTTCAAATAGGGTGCAAAACCCTGGAAATTAGGGTTTCATCCTCCTGCACCTAATCATCGAATCCCTCTATAGACTCGATGAGTAGGTCACTTAAACACGTGGACCAACCTGCTGCTACTCGACGAGTCGAGCAACCAACTCGTTGAGTAGACCTAGAAACCACAAAGATCTTATAACAACATAAATCAATACCTGGGAATCAGCGCGTTACAGCATGTGACCCGATACCCTATAAAGTTGGCTCCTTTATGCTTAAGGAACTCCTAATAAGCTCAGATCTAAAATAATAAGTCCTTCAAACGTCTTAACTCAACAAATAACCCAAAAAGGTACCAAAAAAAGAAAAATCAAGCCATAAATAGATCTAAGCATCTAAAATCCAAGGTATGAACTTGATACCTCCAAAGTCTTGCAAAAAAGGTGGTGATTCCTGATCTACAGGCTCCTCACAAGCAAATCACCTTCAATCTTTTTTACTTCCTTCACAAATGGAAAAAATAACCACCAAAATCTTATCAAGATCTTAAAAACACCACAAAGAAGGCTTAAGGGTCAATTTAGGGTTTTAGGAGGCTTGGGAGCAGATAAAGAAGACCCTAGGGACTTAATGTCGTTAAATAGGGTACAACACACTTAATTAGGGTTTCCTTCACTCCTCGTATGCCCAACGTACTCCTCGTACACCGAGTGTACGAGGCCTCGGCCTTGCAAACATTCCCTCCTGGTACGCTAAGTTTAAACCAGTATATGCCCCATGTACTTCACTTCGCACTAGTACGCCCCCGCGTAGTCCCTATGTACGCCCTGCATACTTGGGTTACCCTTAAACCCTAAAATACTCCGAAGGCCATAACTTCATCATTATAAATCCGATTTCGAAGATCCTTATATCCAAGAAAAGGTAACGAATAGCTCTAAGCTTTTATCAAGTAATGTGCTCCTTAAGATTTCCCGAAAAAAATTTAATTTCTATAAAGGCCTGAACTGACACTTTACCAAAATACCCCTTGGCTCCAAAACACAAACTAAACACCCGTATCATCTAAATTACGTCACGCACACCTAAATAGGAAACGATCCGGGACAGAGCATTACAACTCTCCCCCACTTAAATTAAATTTCATTCTCAAAATCATTCTTTAATATCTCCGGTGCCAGACGACTTAAGCAATACAACCACAACCCTGAGTACACAACACCCTTCCCCAAGGCGACCGAGCCCAGCCCTAGCAGGGATCTCTAAACCAGAAGATGAATGAATCCTTTCCTAGCCTAGAGTAATCCCATGCAGAATCACCACATATATTCATCTTGAAATCTAAAGTCTCGAATTGGTCTAGCTCCCTGACAAATCGCTCTGCACGGAATCGTTGCTACTTCCATTCCACTTATCTCCCAAAAATGACTACTCAATTTGTATTTAACTGAGGTTCCCACTAGAAAATAAAATCACAGATCATATGTTGCTGCCAAAAACCTTTCACTTGACTAAAGGGATTAGATATTCCATCGAGAGAGGCTCATCCTGATGATAACAATTCCATGAACATAATGCGCAACGCGAGACGAAATGAGAGATGAACCTTCCAGGGCTTAACAGTACACTGCTTCCTTTAATATTCGAACCGACATACCAATGCTAAAATTCTGAAACCCCATATTTGTCTGATCACCCATCAAATATGAATCCATCTTTTAACCCTGAACCCTTCAACTGATACCCTTGGCATACATATTTCTTAATTCTCATCCCACTGAAATGAAGACCTTGCACACTAACACCCACGATTCCCAAATTGAGTTCTCGCCATGAACCAGCTCGGTACCTAACTCATAACAAGAGATCCAAGGATCTACACTTGCATCTCACCTGAAACCTCATGATTCACGGCAACCCATCATTAAACCGGGATATAAAGGTTCCCAAACCATCGCTGAGACTACTAGTCTCGCACCTAGTCTAGTCACCCGGTTCCCAAAGGTCCAAAAGACAAGGATATCCTAGAATAAGCATCCCTCTGTGTCACTCACTGGCCACACAATCCTGCAACTAGGATCCAAAACATTAACCCAAAGGTCTCTAACAAGTCCTACCTGCGTTTCCATACACACAGGCCTTGCCCACGGGTCCTACCCATCAAGAGCTAGATAGGACCGCCCCGGCCTCGGACCCTAATGGTCCTCAACCTAAAACAGAGAAATGCTCATTACCACCTCAAATGATAGGTTACCTCAAACCGACGTGATTCCCACCTTATGCTCATGACCACCTCAAATGATAGGTGACCTCAAACCAACAAATGTTATAATCCCCTCGCAGCCTTACAACATTACTAACCAACCATGTTCTTACCGTATTCAAATCATAGCAGTCCCAATATCCTGAGTCAAACCCGCATCCGGCAGAATTCCAATCAGGTGTTTAGGTGATGCTTCGAACCCCAAAGCCTTCAACATAAAAGAGCATGCAACAAGGCTCTAACACAACCCTCAACCTAGATCCATCCACAAGCCTCCTATACAGCCACTAGGGTCGTCCTTCCTCCTAACTGGGATGCAAACTTACCCTAGTTTCACACCCGATCCAACACCTAGAAATTTCTGACTGATACTCCCCTACTTGGACTCGTCAAAGCTCTCCTATCCCATGAGATTTGATGGGTTCCCAACCTATCCATCTTCATATGTATGAAACTACTATAAATTATGCTTACCAATACTAGCATCCTATTACTAGTAAAACCTGATGATTTCCGAACTCCTAAAATTCAAATAGATACTCCCCCAAATCCCAACATCCTGATAACCTCGAATGATTCCCATGATCCCACACTATATCCTTAAGTTCTTATGTTGGAGACTAAAAACCATAACCCTTGCTCTAAACTGGCAAAGCATCACCCCAACTTCTTGTTGGATTTGGTGTCTAAGCCCATAAGTATAACTGGTATGTACTTGACCTGATAGTAGCATGGTCCTTTTGGGTTGCCTTCACCTGTGCAATTTGATAGGATGATTTTTTGAGAATAAGGTTATTTATGATTTATTAATATATTATAAGTATAATAAATTAATATGGTTATGTAATTAGTATTGTCCAAGAATAAATTTGGAATTAATTTTGTGGTCAAAAGAGACTAATTAAATATGGAGGGATTGTTATGTAAATCAATGATTCTTATAGTATGGGCTAAGTGATCCATCATTATGTGGATGGGCTAAACCAATAATATAACCCATGGATAGTCCATGGAGGTTAAACCCATGGAGCATAAAAATGTGGAAAGTCATGGATCATTAGGGTTTACAAAGTGTAACCCTACCATTTGCCACAACTATAAATAGAGCCCTCCATACACCAAAATCGGTTACTCCAACCATTTGAGATAAGTGACTTATTTTCTTGAAGCCTCCTTTTGCATATTGGTGTTTGTGAACCATTAAACGCATCATACTTCAAGTGCTCAAGTTTCCAAAGGTCAATAACTCTACGCTACTCAAGAGGTATGCATCCTAACTATGTTTTAATTATATTGATTCAATTGTATGCTAGCTAGGGTGAATACCTTGGAAAAATAAAATGCATGTATAATTAGAGAAAACAAAGATCCAAAGCATTTAGGGTTGCATGTGCACTTAGGAAGTGTTATAGTGCTCAAAATCCAACAGTGGTATCAGAGCCTAGGATTGTTTTCTATTATACTTGATGCTTAGTTGTTTTCAAAGTTGAAAAAATCGAGTATTGTGCATTCTACCTGAGGAACTCGCTGAGTCCACTAGAGAACTCGACGAGTCCATGCAGAAAAGAAGCCACTCGACAAGTCCAGTTCATGAACTCGCCAAGTTGGCTAGTCAGAGTGTAGAAATTCGTGTTTTTGGCCAAAATTGGATATGATCATTACCCCAAACTTTTTTGAATCATAAAAATATGTTTTTAAGATATGGTAGTGATCACGCTCATCCAGCTGAAAGATAATTGTCAAAGTTTCATGTTTTGTAGTAGTTTATGTGATTAAACCAATTACATGAAATTTGTTTGATATGAATTATTTTGATCTTATGAGTTTGAATAGATCATGTATGTATTATTTGATTATTGTGTTAGTTAAATTAGTGATCTAAATGCTTTTAAATGTGCTCCATAACGTGTCCTCAAGTTATGGAAAATGAAAAGTCACTTCTTTAAAAGACATTAAAAATCATAAGTTATGGACTTGAAGAGTTTTGACAAGTTTCAAACTTTCCCTCAAGTTTTGGAATTTGCAAAGTCTCATTAAATGAAACTTTAATTCCAAATCCTACAGTTTTAAAAGTTAAAATTCAACTCTTATACTTTATAATATTATAGTTGTATATATATATATATATATATATATATATATATATATATATATATATATATATATATATATATATATATATATATATATATATATATATGTAAGAGAAAGTCAGTCTTACCGTTAGTAGGTCTCATTCACGAAGTCCATCTATATGGGGGTATAAGGTTACGACCTATAAAATGGTGGTTTAATGGGTGTCCACTCTCACCCACCGCTTCCTTGGCTAGTGGAGGGTCGTTAGCCGAACGAGTAGGATAAGACACCAATTCTCCCTCATTAAAAGCATAACGATAAATATAAAGTAACTAAACTTTTATTTAATTCCCAATATTAGTTACATTAGGAAGAATGTAAAAATGTTGCTAATCCATGAAATTACACTTTGCAACTTGTCAAGTCATTAGTGGAGCGTGTGTGGTTAACCGACATACAAATCTAGGACTGACAATGTGTGGCAAAGGGTATCTTGATGTTAATCATAGATTAATGCAGCGCATGTGGTTAACCGACACATTGATTAGGTGATTTGTAACATTAGGTGTACCATGTTAATTTGCATGGTTATTCACACCTTATTTGTGATCATCAGCATCCCAGTCACTAACTTGAAAGGCACAATCGAGATTTAAACACGCCTTTGAAAAGTTCAATGAATCTCAAAGATCTAGGAATTTCAAACTAATTAAAACTTATTAATCTATTTCGTTTTTCATAGTGGAAATTGATAAATCATCATTTACCTACCTTCAAACGTTTTACAATTGGATTACGGCATCCCTCTTCGCAATTGTAGAATATTGCCTTGGATCCTAGCCTTAATATTGTTGGAATAGTGTCTAAGGCTGCAACTATATTAGGCATGTATTTGACCAGAATGTGCATTGTCCTTTTGGGTTGCCTTCACCATAGCAACTTGACAGGATGATTTATTATGAGAGAATAAATATTATTAATATATTATGAGAATAATATAAGGAATAATAATATTGTTATTTGATTAATATAAGTCATAAATTGATTAGTATTAATTTGGCGACTTAAAGAGATTAATTAAATAAGAGGGTATAAACTGTCAATTGTTTGATAGTTACACTTTAGACTGTAAATCCTTATTGGATGAAGGGTGGACGGATTCTAGGGTTAGGGATAGCCTCAAATCGTCCAATGCTTATCTAAGGAAAGGATTTGGATTGCTTTAAGGAAAGAGTATCCAACTAGGGTTTAAGGTGAAACTCTTAAGGAGTCTACAAGTATAAATAGACCCCTTGAGCAAGGGAAATCGGCATCTCATCTAGAGTAGAGAACCCCTGGCCGATTTCCTCCTAACCTCTCTCTCAAATCATCTTCTTTGCTATTTGGTGTTTGTAAGCCATTAGAGGAGTGACAATTGTGACTCTAGAGCTCCAAGACAACAAGATCAAAACAAGAGATTGAAAGGTAAACTTCTAGATCTGATTTTGTGTTGTTCTTATACCTAATTAGTTATTAGAAGTCTTGGATTCAAAGCGTGTTTAATTAGAGAAACCTAGATCTAAGCATTAGGGTTTTGCATGCGCACATAGGAAAGTTCTTATGGCTAAAACCCATCAGTGGTATCAGAGCCTAGATTGGTTTCTATTAAATTGTTGCTTGTTTGTTTGAATCTTGTTTGCAAAATTCGAATTTTGTGTCTCTGTGTCTTGAACTCGACGAGTCCCATGGTGGACTCGACGAATTGGCCTGACTCGACGAGTCTAGTTGGGAACTCGACGAGTTCGAGCATCAGGAAAGGCCAGATTCGGGATTTTTTCATATTTATCTTATGGAAACTTGCCTTTATCATATTAGATCAACCTTAATCCGATTTTCTGATATATATGACTATACTCTTGATCTAATTAAAGATATTTATCAACTAATAAAATATTTGATATCTTTATGTGATAATTAATTAATTATTTTGATTAAATAATTATCTTGCAAGAAATCTTTAAATAAATCAAATATGGATAATTATGGAATTAATTGTTAATAAAGATTATTTGTTATTTGATCCTCCATGTTTTAAATGTTTAAAACTTGTCCTCAAGTTTTGAAATTTATGTTTTATGATTAAAAGTTTTAATTTAGAAAATTTAAATTTCAAACCCAACCCTATACTAATATATTATTACAAGATTAATATATATATATATATATATATATATATATATATCTATCTATATATATATATATATATATATATATATATATATATAGATATATGTACGACTAAAATGCTAGTCTTACCATTAGTAGACTTCATTCACGAAGCCGATCTATAAGGTGGGTATAAGGTTGCGGCCTATAAAATGGCGCTTAATGGGTGTACACTCACACCCACCGCTTGCTTGATCGGTGGAGGGTCGTTAGCCGAACGGGTAGGATAGGGCAACCTAATCCTCTCATTAAAAGTATAATATGAAATACAAAGTAACTATACATTTTTTAAAATTTCCCAATCTTAGTTACTTTAGGAAAAGTGAATTGATGCAATCCCATGAAATTACACTTTGCACCCTTGCTAAGAAGTTAGTGGAGCGTGTGTGGTTTACCGGCACACTAATTGGTTCTAAGCAAAGGTGGCAAAGGGTGATTCATTGTTTATCATAGTTCGATGGAGCGTGTGTGGTTTACCGGCACATCGAATAGGTGATTGTTAATATGAAGGCACCATGTGAATTTGCATGGTAATTCACACCCGCTTCGTGATCCTTGGTATCCCAGTCACAAACAAGAGGGGCATATCGAGATTTAAACATGCCATTGAATAGTTTCAATGAATCTCATCCGAACCTAGGAATTCTCAATACATTTAGGACTTAAAGTTATGTTTTTATGGTGGAGAATTAGTGAATCGTCATTCACTTACCTTCATATTATTTGCATATTGGATTACGGCATCCCTTTTCTAATATGTAAATATTGTTGTTGGATCCTAGCCCTAATTTTTCTTATTGGGTGATAATTAGGGATTCATATTCTAATCTATCTTTGTCCTTTCTATTTGTAGATGTCGAACGCAAACAACGCTGCTGCTAGTTCTTTCACATTGATAAGCCTTTGTCAAAAGGTCACTTTTGATGGGACGAACTTTAGCGAATGGATAAGATACATTCTCACCATTACTCTCTATGAGTATAAGGAGTATATCCTCGATGAGAAGCTCGAGAAAATCAACTCTGAAATCGCTACTCCGGCTGAAATGACCGCTTTTGAAACTCATGAGCGTGATGCAACGAAGGTACATTGCATCATGATAGCCACCATGAACTCCGAATTCCAAAAGTCCTATGAGGACATGTACCCGTACGAGATGCATCAAGACTTATTGGAGAGATACCACCAAAACGCGAGACAAGAGCGTTATGAGATTTTCACTAACATGATGTCCGCTAAGATGGGTCATGGAGAGTCTCTTACCGTGCACCTGCAAAAGATGCAAAGGTATGTCGACCGTCTTCGCAAGTTGAATGTTGACTTTGGGGAAGACTTGGCGATCGACATGGTGCTTCACTCTTTGCCTCGGAGCTACAATCAATTTAGGATAACCTACCACATGAACAAAGAGGAGGTCACCCTAAGAAAACTCCAAGGTCTCTTGAGGGTCGTTGAGAGCAACTTCAAGGACAAGTCTGTTGCACCAACTCCCAATCCGCCCACTGCTCCTGTCTTGGCTATTGGACAAGGAAAGGGAAAGAAGAGGAAGACTTCGTCTAAGAACTATCGTAAGGTTAAAGCCCAAGATGGTGCCTCTTCTAGTGGGACCAAAGTTGATCCTGCTAAACCCTGCCCTAACCCAAAGGAGGCAGAGTGCCACCACTGCCACAAGATAGGACATTGGACGAGAAGCTGCCCAAAGTACCTGCAAGCCATCAAGGAAGGAAAGATCAAGTCGTCTTTCGCAGGTATATACACAATCAAATCTAACGATTCATCTCATGCTATCTCTTGGGTTCTTGATACCAGTTGTGGTTACTACATTTGTTCTAATGTGCTGGGACTAAGAAGAAATAGGGATGTGGAGGCTAGAAGAATAAATCTAATCATGGGGAATAGAAGATCGTCGCCTGTGACCAAGATTGGAGTGTATACTTTAGTGCTTAGGAATGGTTTAAGTTTAGATTTGAAAAATTGTTGCTATTCGCCAGAAATGGCTAGAAACATCATTTCATTTCATGGTTTGTTTAGACAAGGTTTTAGATTTTCTTTTAATAATGAGAATGGTTCTATTTTAGCTTATCTAAATGGTGTCTTTTATTTTGAAGCCATACAATGTAATGGAATATATGAAACTGTTATGATTGTTGATAACTTAGGAAATGATGTTTTGAACATAGATGCTTCCAATAGTATGGATAAAGCATCCTTGTGGCATTGTCGTCTTGGACATGTCAAAAAGAAACGCATAGCCCAACTCCAAAAGGATGGAGTGTTGGAGTCATTCGACCTTAGGGAAGACGACACATGCGAATCTTGTTTACTTGGAAAGATGACTAAGTCAGCCTTCACAAGTACGTGTGAAAGGGGTGAGGGTCTATTGGACCTAATACATACCGATGTATGTGGACCGTTTAGATCAACCACGAAGGATGGGAACCGCTTCTACGTGACTTTTACCGATGACTATAGTAGATATGGGTATATCTATTTAATCAAGCAAAAGTCAGAAACCTTTGAAAAGTTCAAAGAGTTCAAGAATGAAGTGGAGAATCAATTGGGCAGGAAAATCAAGATGCTTCGATCCAATCGAGGAGGAGAGTACCTAAGTCTTGAATTCCACGATTATCTCAAGGAGTGTGGAATAGTTTCACAATTGACGCCACCTAGGACACCACAATTGAATGGTGTGGCAGAAAGGCGTAATCAAACCTTATTAGATATGGTTCGCTCTATGATGAGTTGTGCTTCAATATCAATCTCCTTTTGGGGGTATGCCTTAGAGACTGCCACCCATATCCTTAACCGAGTCCCTACTAAGAAGGTTGCCAAAACGCCTCACGACATGTGGACAGGGAAAGCTCCCTCGTTGGCACATATCGAGGTTTGGGGTTGCGAGGCTTTTGTAAGATGAGATACTCACGACAAGCTTGAACCTCGTAGTGAGCGATGTATTTTCATCGGCTACCCGCATAAATCCTTTGGATATCTCTTCTATAGACCGAAGGACAATGTTGTATTTGTTGCGAGGAGAGGAGTTTTCCGAGAACGAGAACTCATAGGCCAAGGAGACAGTGGGAGGCAAATCGAGCTTGAAGAGATTCAAGAATCGATAGATGAAGGAACCTTTACCGCTGGCACTCAACCCGAGGAGAAAACTCCGGTTGAACCAATTGAAGAGTCCTTACCTCTTAGACGTTCCGATAGAGTTAGAGTTCAACCCCAGTTGTATGGTTTTCATATTACTACCGAAGGGGATACGTATATTAGTGATGGTACACTAATAAATCTTGATGAACCTAATAGCTATAAGGAAGCCATGGCAGGCCCGGAGTCTATGAAATGGATGAGGCAATAGATAGCGAGATCCAATCCATGTATGATAACCAAGTTTGGAATTTGGTTGATTATGTGCCCGGACGTAAGACCGTTGGGTGCAAATGGATCTTCAAGAAGAAGACCGACGTGGATGGAAACGTACACACATATAAAGCACGATTGGTCGTGAAGGGCTTTACTCAGACTCCCGGAGTTGACTATGATGAGACCTTCTCACCAGTTGCGAAGATAAAGTCTATCAGAGTGATGCTAGCTATTGCCGCATTTCATGATTATGAGATTTGGCAAATGGATGTGAAGACCGCTTTCCTTAACGGAAAGTTGGCTGAGGATGTTTACATGGCTCAGCTAGAGGGGTTCATGGATCCGAAGCATTCGAATAGAGTGTGTAAGCTTGAGAAGTCCATTTATGGACTTAAGCAAGCATCTCGTAGATGAAATCTTTTCTTCGATGAGAAAGTCAAAGAGTTTGGATTTGTACGAAGCGAAGATGAATCATGTGTATATATCAAAGCCAGTGGGAGTATAGTAAGTTTCCTCGTTCTATATGTCGATGACATATTACTCATAGGAAACGACATCCCGACTCTGCAGGAAGTTAAGTCCTGGCTCGGGAAGTGCTTCGCTATGAAGGACCTCGGAGAGGCTTCCTATATTTTGGGAATAAGGATAGTAAGGAAAAGAAGTAAGAGACTAATAGGACCTAGTCAGAACACTTACTTAGAGAAGGTACTAAAACGTTTTAGTATGGAAGACTTGAAGAAGGGAGAATTACCAATACAAAGTAATGCCAAGTTGAGTAAGACTCAAAGTCCGAGTACCGAAGCAGAAATAGCAGAAATGAGCCAAGTACCATACGCTTCCGCAATTGGCTCAATCATGTATGCTATGACTTGTACTTGCCCTGATGTAGCCTTTGCTTTGAGCATGGTTAGCAGATATGAAGGAAATCCTGGCAGAGCCCATTGGATTGCGGTGAAGAATATCTTTAAGTACCTTCGGAGGACGAAGGAATGGTTGTTAGTCCTCGGAGGGAGTGATGACTTGAAGGTGCGAGGGTATAGTGATGCCAGTTTTCAGACCGACAGGGACAACTACCGTTCGCAGTCGGGCTGGGTCTTTACCCTGAATGGAGGAGTAGTGACTTGGAAAAGTTCCAAGCAGGAAACCGTAGCTGATTCAACATGAGAATCAGAGTACATTGCAGCGAGCGAAGCGTCGAAGGAGGCAATATGGCTGAAGAACTTCATCGGTGATCTTGGAGTTGTACCTGCCATAAAGGAGCCCATGGAGATTTTCTGTGATAATGAAGGAGCGGTTGCCTTGACCAAGGAACCGAGGGATCATGGTAGATCTAGACATATCGACATAAAATATCACTTTATTAGACATCGTGTAGAAGAAGGACAAATCATAGTGAAGAGGATATCATCAGAAGATAACCCAACAGATCCGCTTACGAAGGGACTGAGTAGGGTTTTGCACTTGCAGCATGCTAGGAGTATTGGGCTGAAGGATGATATTAGCATAGATTAGATAGTATTAGAAACGTGTAATAGATAAATGTAATTAACATTTGATGATTAAATAAAGGAGTTTTATTTATGAGTAATGTTAGTATCTTATGTTAATTGTTTAACTATTGTTTCATTTTGCATGTTTTGACTTCCAGAATAATTGGATTTATTAAGAATAATAGAATTATTAAAATTATCCACAACCGTTCATATGTTGGAAGTAGATATGAATGAAGATTGTCGTGAATTGGTGGGTGGATTTTCTAAATGGTATTAGACATAGCAAAAGATTGCTGCGACGTTCATGAGTGCTTATGAACTGGTTTTGAGCATTGGAACAAACTCGCGCTTGCTGGAATCACCTTATGGAGTATGATATATAAAAGGGTGATCGCAAGCCGATAATATCATATAGTCTTAAAACCTAGATATATGGTTTGTTATTTGTTAATTGGTTGTACATTGATAATGCGAAAACGCATCAGTAACTCGTTGTTATGAAACGCATTGTTGTGTATAGTTGCTTAATGAATAAGTAAATGCATATAAGTCGAAGTTTATTCGTAACTTTTATCCTAAGAAGGTAAAAGCGATATCTCGGCCACTCGATGATTTGATTTGACTTATGTGCCGGGCCCGGTCATAACTGAATTGATGTGTTCGATTAAGTTCTATGTCAAATAAATCAGAGATTGAGAAACCTAAATGCTAGACTAATCATTCCATAGAATTGTCAGCATGATATCTAACAGAGGACTGTACAATCCCTTATCTAAAGGACAAGATTGATTAGATCAGAGTTTGACAACGTCTTTGAGAGCTACGATTGCAAATCGAATTGTACTTGTGCATATAGTTACTAGACTTATCCAAGTGGGAGACTGTTGGAATAGTGTCTAAGGCTGCAACTATATTAGGCAAGTATTTGACCCGATTGTGCATGGTCCTTTTGGGTTGCCTTCACCATAGCAGCTTGACTGGATGATTTATTATGAGAGAATAAATATTATTAATATATTATGAGAATAATATACGGAATAATAATATTGTTATTTGATTAATATAAGTCATAAATTAATTAGTATTAATTTGGTGACTTAAAGAGATTAATTAAATAAGAGGGTATAAACTGTCAGTTGTTTGATAGTTACACTTTAGACTGTAAATCTTTATTGGATGAAGGGTGGATGGATTCTAGGGTTAGGGATAGCCTCAAATCGTCCAATGCTTATCTAAGGAAAGGATTTGGATTGCTTTAAGGAAAGATTATCCAACTAGGGTTTAAGGTGAAACCCTTAAGGAGTCTACAAGTATAAAGAGACCCCTTGAGCAAGGGAAATCGGCATCTCATCTAGAGTAGAGAACCCTTGGCCGATTTCCTCCTAACCTCTCTCTCAAATCATCTTCTTTGCTATTTGGTGTTTGTAAGCCATTAGAGGAGTGACAATTGTGACTCTAGAGCTCCAAGACAACAAGATCAAAACAAGAGATTCAAAGGTAAACTTCTAGATCTGATTTGGTGTTGTTCTTATACCTAATTAGTTATTAGAAGTCTTGGATTCAAAGCATGTTTAACTAGAGAAACCTAGATCCAAGCATTAGGGTTTTGCATGCGCACATAGGAAAGTTCTTATGGCTAAAACCCTTCAAATATTTCATATGGGTGTAATATTAAGGATTCTCATCTAATCTAAACTTTTTTCTTCATCTTTTTCAGATGTCTATCCCAAACAATGCTTCAACACCAATTCCTTCATGCTCTTTCTCCCTAATGAACCTATGTAGGAGGGTCATTTTTTATGGCTCGAATTTCAATGACTGGATTTGTAACATCAGAATGACTATTCATTATAAGGACAAACAATATGTCCTTGATAAAGAGCTAAAGAAGATTGATGTCATCACTGCTACTCCTGAATAAATCGTTGGACACACTACTCATGAGAGGGATGCAACAACGGTGTCGTGTCTTATGATTGCAACCATGACTGCTAAACACACTACTCATAAGGAGTACTATCCCTATGAAATGTATCATGCCTTGATGGAAAGATACCATCAAAGTGCTCGGTAGGAGAGGTATGAGATCATTGCCTCCATGATCACAACCAAAATGAAAAATGGTGAACCCATCACGACCTACTTGCAGAAGATGTAGAGATATGTGGACTGCTTGCTAAAATTGAATGTCAATTTTGATGAAGAGTTGGCCGTAGATATAATTCTATACTCTTTACCTTCTTGTTTTGATCATTTTCGTATGACTTATCTTATGAACAAGGAGGTGGTCACTCTTAGTAAGCTTCAAGGGCTATTAAGGACTGCAGAAAGAAACCTTAAAGGCAAGTCAATTGTGTCTACTGCTACTACCACTTCTGCCCATGTTCTGGCAATAGGACATGGAAAGGGAAAGAAGAGGAAGGCTCCCTCCAAGAGCCGCAAGGGAAACTCCCTTGATGGATCCTCTTCTAGTAGGACCAAAGCTCATTCTGTTAATCCCTCTTCCAATCTGAAGTATGCTGACTCCTTCCATTGTCATGAAAAAGGCACTAGAAACGGAGCTGCTCCAAGTACTTGTAGGACATAAAGGATGGGAAGATCAAACCCTCCTTTGCAGGTATTTACACCATTCAATCTAATACTCAACACATACTAATTCTTCGGTCCTTGATACAGGTTGTCGATTTCACATTTGTTATGATGATTAAGGACTAAAAAGAAGTAGGGATGTGGAGCATAGGAAGATGAATTTAATCATGGGAAATAGGAAAATATCTCCTATGACCAAGATTGAAGTTTATTCTTTATTGCTTAGTAATAGTTTAGATTTAGATTTGAATAATTGTTACTACTCGGCCGATATGGCGAGAAATATTATTTACTTTCATAGTTTGTACAAACAAGGTTTTACCTTTTCGTTTAATAATGAAGTTGGTGCTATTTATGCTTATTATAATGGTGTATTTTATTTTAAAGCATTACCTTGCAATGGTGTATATGAAACTGTGAATATTGTAGATAAATTAGGAAATAATATGTTGAATATTTATTTGCATGATGCTTTGGACAAGGCATGCTTGTGGCATTGTCGTCTTGGACATGTCAACAAGAAGCTCATAGCCCAACTCCAAAAGGATAGAGTTTTGGAGTTATTCCACTTAAATTCGGATGACACTTGCGAATCTTGTTAACTTGAATAGATGACCAAGTCACCCTGCACTGGCACTTGTTAAAGGGGTGAAGGTTTGTTGGACCTCATACACACCAATGTCTCTGAACCATTCAGAACCGCCACAAGGGATGCTAACCGCTTCTATGTGAGTTTTACTGATGATTATAGTAGGTATGGCTATATCTACTTGATTAAGCTTAAGTCAGAAACTTTTGAAAGGCTCAAAGAGTATAAGCAAGAAAAGGAGAATCAATTAGACAGGAAGAAAAAGATGCTATTATCCGATCGTGGAGGAGAGTATCTTAGTATCGAGTTCATTGACTATCTTAAGGAATGCAGAATTGTTCACAATTGACGCCACCTAGGGCACCACAACTTAATGGTGTGGCTGAGAGGTGCAACAGGACCTTGCTAGACAAGTTTCGCTCCATGATGAGTCAAGCTTCGTTACCAATCTCATTTTGGGGGTATTCCCTAGAGACTGCCAGCTATATCCTTAATCTAGTCAGTACGAAAAAGGTTTTCAAAATACCTCACAACATGTGGACACGGAAGGTTCCCACATTAGACCACATCAAGGTTTGGGGTTGCGAGGCTTACATAAGATGCAAGACTCACGACAAGGTGAAACCTCAGAGTGAGCGATGTATTTTGCAATGGCTACCTGCAGAAGTCCTTTGGATATCTCTTCTATAGAGCTAGTGACAATGTTGTCTTCGTTTCGAGGAAAAGAGTTTTTCGAGAGAGAGAACTCATATGCCAAGAAGATAGTGGGAGACAAATTGACCATGATGAACTTTAAGAGTTAAGTGATGAAGGAGCCTCAAACACTAGCACTCAACCCGATGAGGAAGCTCCTGTTGAACCAATTGATATGCCTGTAGCTTCGAGGCGTTCCAGTAGAGTTAATGTTTCACCTATGTTATATGGTTTTCATATAACAACTAAAGGTGATACATTTATCAGTGATAGCGCACTGATAAGTTTTGATGAACCTAACAACTACAAAGAAGCCACGGCAGGCCCCGAGTCTGCTAAATGAAAAGAGGCTATGGACAGCGAGATTCAGTCTACGTATGACAATCAAGTTTGGAACTAGGTTGAAAATGTACTGGGTTTTAAGACAGTCGGGTGCAAATGGATCTTCAAGAAGAAAACTGACATGGATTGGAATGTACACACATATAAGGCGCGACTAGTTGTGAAGGGCTTTACACAAACTCCGGGAGTTGACTATGATCAGACCTTCTCACCAGTAGTGAAGATTAAATCTATAAGGGTTATGTTAGCCACAGCTGCATTTCATGACAATGAAATATGGCAAATGGATGTCAAAACCACTTTCCTTAATGGAACGTTGGCTGAAGATGTTTACATGAGTCAAACAAAGGGTTTTGTCAGTGCAAAGCACCCTAATAGAGTGTGTAAGCTTGAGAAATCCATATATGGATTGAAACAAGCCTCTCGCAGATGGAGTCTTTGTTTCGGTGAGAAAGTCAAAGAGTTCGGATTTTCGAGAAGCGAGGATAAGTCCTGTGTATATGTCAAATCTAGTTGGAGAATAGTTAGCTTTCTGGTGTTGTATGTGGATGGCATAATACTCATAGGAAATGACATCCCAACCGTGCAGGAGGTCAAGTCCTGGCTTAGGAGGTGTTTCGCTTTGAAGGACCTCAGAGAAGCTGCCTATATCTGGGGGATAAGGATATTGAGAAACATAAGTAAAAGACTAATAGGAATTAGTCAAAGTACCTACTTGAACAAGGTGTTAAAACTTTTCAGGATGGAGAAATCCAAGAAAGGTGACTTACCTCTCCAAGGAAATACCAAACTGAGTAAGACTCAGTGTCTGAGTACAGAGGCTGAGATAGCAGAAATGAGTCATATACCATATGCTTCCGCAGTTGGTTCGATCATGTATGCTTTGACTTGTACTCGCCCTGATGTGGCCTTCGCTTTGAGCATGGTCAAAAGATATCAAGGGAACCCTGGTAAAGCCCATTGGACTGCGATTAAGAATATTCTTAAGTACCTATGGAGGACTAAGGACTGGGTTCTTACCCTCGGTGGGAGTGAAGACTTGGGAGTAATAGGGTATAGCGATGCGATATTTTAGACCGACAGAGTTAATTTCCGCTCTCAGTCGGGCTGGATATTTACCCTGAATGGAGGAGCACTGACATGAAAAAGTTCGAAGAAAGCGACTGTTGCTGATTCAACGTGTGAATCAGAGTACATATCAGAAAGCGAAGCAGCGAAGGAGGCTATTTGGTTGAAAATATTCATCGGAGACCTTGGAGTTATTCCATCCATAAAGGAGCATGTGGAAATTTTCTACGATAATGAAGCAACGGTTGTCTTAACCAAGGAACCAAGAGATCATGGAAGATCTATACATATCGGCAGAAAGTACCACTTCATATGACATCAAGTATAAGAAGGGCACCTCATGGTGAAGAGGATATCATTAAAGGACAACCCAGCTGATCCCTTCACAAAGAGACTGACTAGGGTTAAGCACTTGGAGCATGCAAGGGGCATTGGGCTGAAGGACAATATTTGTTTTAGTGATTAGATAAACCGAAACTTGTAATAGCTAAATTGTAATTGACATTTGATGATGAATAAAAGGAGTTTTGTTTGTAAGTAAAGTTACTGTCTTGTTTCAATTATTTAATATTGTTTCACTTTGCATCTGTTGACTTCTAGAATAAATAAGATTTATTCAAACTACCCACAGTCATTCATACTTTGGAAGTAGGTATGACAGAAGACTGTCATGAGTTGGCTTGTAGGATTATCTAAGGAGTTACACATCCAACAGGTTTGCTACACCATTCGTGAGTACTTTTGAAATAAGATTTGAGTATTGGATCAACCCGCGCTCAGTTGTATCACTTCATGGAATTTGTCACAAGTGATCGTGAGACGATAATATCATATATATATATATATATATATATATATATATATATATATATATATATATATATATCTTCAAACCTAGATATATGAGTTGTTGACTATGAATTAACGGAAAGTTGGCTGAGGATGTTTACATGGCTCAGCTAGAGGGGTTCATGGATCCGAAGCATTCGAATAGAGTGTGTAAGCTTGAGAAGTCCATTTATGGACTTAAGCAAGCATCTCGTAGATGAAATCTTTTCTTCGATGAGAAAGTCAAAGAGTTTGGATTTGTACGAAGCGAAGATGAATCATGTGTATATATCAAAGCCAGTGGGAGTATAGTAAGTTTCCTCGTTCTATATGTCGATGACATATTACTCATAGGAAACGACATCCCGACTCTGCAGGAAGTTAAGTCCTGGCTCGGGAAGTGCTTCGCTATGAAGGACCTCGGAGAGGCTTCCTATATTTTGGGAATAAGGATAGTAAGGAAAAGAAGTAAGAGACTAATAGGACCTAGTCAGAACACTTACTTAGAGAAGGTACTAAAACGTTTTAGTATGGAAGACTTGAAGAAGGGAGAATTACCAATACAAAGTAATGCCAAGTTGAGTAAGACTCAAAGTCCGAGTACCGAAGCAGAAATAGCAGAAATGAGCCGAGTACCATACGCTTCAGCAATTGGCTCAATCATGTATGCTATGACTTGTACTTGCCCTGATGTAGCCTTTGCTTTGAGCATGGTTAGCAGATATCAAGGAAATCCTGGCAGAGCCCATTGGATTGCGGTGAAGAATATCTTTAAGTACCTTCGGAGGACGAAGGAATGGTTGTTAGTCCTCGGAGGGAGTGATGACTTGAAGGTGCGAGGGTATAGTGATGCCAGTTTTCAGACCGACAGGGACAACTACCGTTCGCAGTCGGGCTGAGTCTTTACCCTGAATGGAGGAGTAGTGACTTGGAAAAGTTCCAAGCAGGAAACCGTAGCTGATTCAACATGAGAATCAGAGTACATTGCAGCGAGCGAAGCGTCGAAGGAGGCAATATGGTTGAAGAACTTCATCGGTGATCTTGGAGTTGTACCTGCCATAAAGGAGCCCATGGAGATTTTCTGTGATAATGAAGGAGCGGTTGCCTTGACCAAGGAACCGATGGATCATGGTAGATCTAGACATATCGACATAAAATATCACTTTATTAGACATCGTGTAGAAGAAGGACAAATCATAGTGAAGAGGATATCATCAGAAGATAACCCAACAGATCCGCTTACAAAGGGACTGAGTAGGGTTTTGCACTTGCAGCATGCTAGGAGTATTGGGCTGAAGGATGATATTAGCATAGATTAGATAGTATTAGAAACGTGTAATAGATAAATGTAATTAACATTTGATGATTAAATAAAGGAGTTTTATTTATGAGTAATGTTAGTATCTTATGTTAATTGTTTAACTATTGTTTCATTTTGCATGTTTTGACTTCCAGAATAATTGGATTTATTAAGAATAATAGAATTATTAAAATTATCCATAACCGTTCATAAGTTGGAAGTAGATATGAATGAAGATTGTCGTGAATTGGTGGGTGGATTTTCTAAATGGTATTAGACATAGCAAAAGATTGCTACGACGTTCATGAGTGCTTATGAACTGGTTTTGAGCATTGGAACAAACTCGCGCTTGCTGGAATCACCTTATGGAGTATGATATATAAAAGGGTGATCGCAAGCCGATAATATCATACAGTCTTAAAACATAGATATATGGTTTGTTATTTGTTAATTGGTTGTACATTGATAATGCGAAAACGCATCAGTAACTCGTTGTTATGAAACGCATTGTTGTGTATAGTTGCTTAATGAATAAGTAAATGCATATAAGTCGAAGTTTATTTGTAACTTTTATCCTAAGAAGGTAAAAGCGATATCTTGGCCACTCGATGATTTGATTTGACTTATGTGCCGGGCCCGGTCAGAACTGAATTGATGTGTTCGATTAAGTTCTATGTCAAATAAATCAGAGATTGAGAAACCTAAATGCTAGACTAATCATTCCATAGAATTGTCAGCATGATATCTAACAGAGGACTGTATAATCCCTTATCTAAAGGACAAGATTGATTAGATCAGAGTTTGACAACGTCTTTGAGAGCTACGATTGCAAATCGAATTGTACTTGTGCATATAGTTACTAGACTTATCCAAGTGGGAGACTGTTGGAATAGTGTCTAAGGCTGCAACTATATTAGGCAAGTATTTGACCCGATTGTGCATGGTCCTTTTGGGTTGCCTTCACCATAGCAACTTGACTGGATGATTTATTATGAGAGAATAAATATTATTAATATATTATGAGAATAATATACGGAATAATAATATTGTTATTTGATTAATATAAGTCATAAATTAATTAGTATTAATTTGGTGACTTAAAGAGATTAATTAAATAAGAGGGTATAAACTGTCAGTTGTTTGATAGTTACACTTTATACTGTAAATCCTTATTGGATGAAGGGTGGACGGATTCTAGGGGTTAGGGATAGCCTCAAATCGTCCAATGCTTATCAAAGGAAAGGATTTGGACTGCTTTAAGGAAAGATTATCCAACTAGGGTTTAAGGTGAAACCCTTAAGGAGTCTACAAGTATAAAGAGACCCCTTGAGCAAGGGAAATCGGCATCTCATCTAGAGTAGAGAACCCTTGGCCGATTTCCTCCTAACCTCTCTCTCAAATCATCTTCTTTGCTATTTGGTGTTTGTAAGCCATTAGAGGAGTGACAATTGTGACTCTAGAGCTCCAAGACAACAAGATCAAAACAAGAGATTCAAAGGTAAACTTCTAGATCTGATTTTGTGTTGTTCTTATACCTAATTAGTTATTAGAAGTCTTGGATTCAAAGCATGTTTAATTAGAGAAACCTAGATCCAAGCATTAGGGTTTTGTATGCGCACATAGGAAAGTTCTTATGGCTAAAACCCTTCAAATATTTCATATGGGTGTAATATTAAGGATTCTCATCTAATCTAAACTTTTTTCTTCATCTTTTTCAGATGTCTATCCCAAACAATGCTTCAACACCAATTCCTTCATGCTCTTTCTCCCTAATGAACCTATCTAGGAGGGTCATTTTTTATGGCTCGAATTTCAATGACTGGATTTGTAACATCAGAATGACTATTCATTATAAGGACAAACAATATGTCCTTGATAAAGAGCTAAAGAAGATTGATGTCATCACTGCTACTCCTGAATAAATCGTTGGACACACTACTCATGAGAGGGATGCAACAATGGTGTCGTGTCTTATGATTGCAACCGTGACTGCTAAACACACTACTCATGAGGAGTACTATCCCTATGAAATGTATCATGCCTTGATGGAAAGATACCATCAAAGTGCTCGGTAGGAGAGGTATGAGATCATTGCCTCCATGATCACAACCAAAATGAAAAATGGTGAACCCATCACGACCTACTTGCAGAAGATGTAGAGATATGTGGACTGCTTGCTAAAATTGAATGTCAATTTTGATGAACAGTTGGCCGTAGATATAATTCTACACTCTTTACCTTCTTGTTTTGATCATTTTCGTATGACTTATCTTATGAACAAGGAGGTGGTCACTCTTAGTAAGCTTCAAGGGCTATTAAGGACTGCAGAAAGAAACCTTAAAGGCAAGTCAATTGTGTCTACTGCTACTACCACTTCTGCCCATGTTCTGGCAATAGGACATGGAAAGGGAAAGAAGAGGAAGGCTCCCTCCAAGAGCCGCAAGGGAAACTCCCTTGATGGATCCTCTTCTAGTAGGACCAAAGCTCATTCTGTTAATCCCTCTTCCAATCTGAAGTATGCTGACTCCTTCCAATGTCATGAAAAAGGCACTAGAAACGGAGCTGCTCCAAGTACTTGCAGGACATAAAGGATGGGAAGATCAAACCCTCCTTTGTAGGTATTTACACCATTCAATCTAATACTCAACACATACTAATTCTTCGGTCCTTGATACAGGTTGTCGATTTCACATTTGTTATGATGATTAAGGACTAAAAAGAAGTAGGGATGTGGAGCATAGGAAGATGAATTTAATCATGGGAAATAGGAAAATATCGCCTATGACCAAGATTGAAGTTTATTCTTTATTGCTTAGTAATAGTTTAGATTTAGATTTGAATAATTGTTACTACTCGGCCGATATGGCGAGAAATATTATTTCCTTTCATAGTTTGTACAAACAAGGTTTTACCTTTTCGTTTAATAATGAAGTTGGTGCTATTTATGCTTATTATAATGGTGTATTTTATTTTAAAGCATTACCTTGCAATGGTGTATATGAAACTGTGAATGTTGTAGATAAATTAGGAAATAATATGTTGAATATTTATTTGCATGATGCTTTGGACAAGGCATGCTTGTGGCATTGTCGTCTTGAACATGTCAACAAGAAGCTCATAGCCCAACTCCAAAAGGATGGAGTTTTGGAGTTATTCCACTTAAATTCAGATGACACTTGCGAATCTTGTTAACTTGAATAGATGACTAAGTCACCCTGCACTGGCACTTGTTAAAGGGGTGAAGGTTTGTTGGACCTCATACACACCAATGTCTCTGAACCATTCAGAACCGCCACAAGGGATGCTAACCGTTTCTATGTGAGTTTTACTGATGATTATAGTAGGTATGGCTATATCTACTTGATTAAGCATAAGTCAGAAACTTTTGAAAGGCTCAAAGAGTTTAAGCAAGAAAAGGAGAATCAATTAGACAGGAAGAAAAAGATGCTATTATCCGATCGTGGAGGAGAGTATCTTAGTATCGAGTTCATTGACTATCTTAAGGAATGCAGAATTGTTCACAATTGACGCCACCTAGGGCACCACAACTTAATGGTGTGGCTGAGAGGTGCAACAGGACCTTGCTAGACAAGTTTCGCTCCATGATGAGTCAAGCTTCGTTACCAATCTCATTTTGGGGGTATTCCCTAGAGACTGCCAGCTATATCCTTAATCTAGTCACTACGAAAAAGGTTTTCAAAATACCTCATGACATGTGGACACGGAAGGTTCCCACATTAGACCACATCAAGGTTTGGGGTTGCGAGGCTTACATAAGATGCAAGACTCACGACAAGGTGAAACCTCAGAGTGAGCGATGTATTTTCAATGGCTACCTGCAGAAGTCCTTTGGATATCTCTTCTATAGAGCTAGTGACAATGTTGTCTTCGTTTCGAGGAGAAGAGTTTTTCGAGAGAGAGAACTCATATGCCAAGAAGACAGTGGGAGACAAATTGACCATGATGAACTTTAAGAGTTAAGTGATGAAGGAGCCTCAAACACTAGCACTCAACCCGATGAGGAAGCTCCTGTTGAACCAATTGATATGCCTGTAGCTTCGAGGCGTTCCAGTAGAGTTAATGTTTCACCTATGTTATATGGTTTTCATATAACAACTAAAGGTGATACATTTATCAGTGATAGCGCACTGATAAGTTTGGATGAACCTAACAACTACAAAGAAGCCACGGCAGGCCCCGAGTCTGCTAAATGAAAAGAGGCTATGGACAGCGAGATTCAGTCTATGTATGACAATCAAGTTTGGAACTAGGTTGAAAATGTACTGGGTTTTAAGACAGTCGGGTGCAAATGGATCTTCAAGAAGAAAACTGACATGGATTGGAATGTACACACATATAAGGCGCGACTAGTTGCGAAGGGCTTTACACAAACTCCAGGAGTTGACTATGATCAGACCTTCTCACCAGTAGTGAATATTAAATCTATAAGTGTTATGTTAGCCACAGCTGCATTTCATGACAATGAAATATGGCAAATGGATGTCAAAACCACTTTCCTTAATGGAACGTTGGCTGAAGATGTTTACATGAGTCAAACAAAGGGTTTTGTCAGTGCAGAGCACCCTAATAGAGTGTGTAAGCTTGAGAAATCCATATATGGATTGAAACAAGCCTCTCGCAGATGGAGTCTTTGTTTCGGTGAGAAAGTCAAAGAGTTCGGATTTTCGAGAAGCGAGGATAAGTCCTGTGTATATGTCAAAGATAGTTGGAGAATAGTTAGCTTTCTGTTGTTGTATGTGGATGGCATAGTACTCATAGGAAATGACATCCCAACCGTGCAGGAGGTCAAGTCCTGGCTTAGGAGGTGTTTCGCTTTGAAGGACCTCAGAGAAGCTGCCTATATCTGGGGGATAAGGATATTGAGAAACATAAGTAAAAGACTAATAGGAATTAGTCAAAGTACCTACTTGAACAAGGTGTTAAAACTTTTCAGGATGGAGAAATCCAAGAAAGGTGACTTACCTCTCCAAGGAAATACCAAACTGAGTAAGACTCAGTGTCCGAGTACAGAGGCTGAGATAGCAGAAATGAGTCATATACCATATGCTTCCGCAGTTGGTTCGATCATGTATGCTTTGACTTGTACTCACCCTGATGTGGCCTTCGCTTTGAGCATGGTCAAAAGATATCAAGGGAACCCTGGTAAAGCCCATTGGACCGCGATTAAGAATATTCTTAAGTACCTATGGAGGACTAAGGACTGGGTTCTTACCCTCGGTGGGAGTGAAGACTTGGGAGTAATAGGGTATAGCGATGCGATATTTCAGACCGACAGAGTTAATTTCCGCTCTCAGTCGGGCTGGATATTTACCCTGAATGGAGGAGCACTGACATGAAAAAGTTCCAAGAAAGCGACTGTTGCTGATTCAACGTGTGAATCAGAGTACATATCAGAAAGCGAAGCAGCAAAGGAGGCTATTTGGTTGAAAATATTCATCGGAGACCTTGGAGTTATTCCATCCATAAAGGAGCATGTGGAAATTTTCTACGATAATGAAGCAACAGTTGTCTTAACCAAGGAACCAAGAGATCATGGAAGATCTATACATATCGGCAGAAAGTACCACTTCATAAGACATCAAGTATAAGAAGGGCACCTCATGGTGAAGAGGATATCATTAAAGGACAACCCAGCTGATCCCTTCACAAAGAGACTGACTAGGGTTAAGCACTTGGAGCATGCAAGGGGCATTGGGCTGAAGGACGATATTTGTTTTAGTGATTAGATAAACCGAAACTTGTAATAGCTAAATTGTAATTGACATTTGATGATGAATAAAAGGAGTTTTGTTTGTAAGTAAAGTTACTGTCTTGTTTCAATTATTTAATATTGTTTCACTTTGCATCTGTTGACTTCTAGAATAAATAAGATTTATTCAAACTATCCACAGTCATTCATACTTTGGAAGTAGGTATGACAGAAGACTGTCATGAGTTGGCTTGTAGGATTATCTAAGGAGTTACGCATCCAACAGGTTTGCTACACCATTCATGAGTACTTTTGAAATAAGATTTGAGTATTGGATCAACCCGCGCTCAGTTGTATCACTTCATGGAATTTGTCACAAGTGATCGTGAGACGATAATATCATATATATATATATATATATATATATATATATATATATATATATATATATATATATATATATATATATTTTCAAACCTAGATATATGAGTTGTTGACTATGAATTAGTCATGCATTAATGGCACGAAAACGCACAGTGACTTGATGTCATAATACGTGTTGTTGTACATGATTTAATGAGCAGTTAGTACAAGCATATAATGCCGAAGTTTATCTGTTCCTTTTATCCTAAGAGGATTAAAAGCGATATATTGGGCCCCATGATGATTCTGTTTTGACTTATGTATCAGGCCCGGTCAGAACTAAATTAACGTGTTCAGTTATGTTCTATGTCAGACGAATCCTGAAGGATGCATCACTGACTGGTTCAGAGTTGACAGTGGCTTCTGGAAGCTTACAATTGCTACGTCGGATCCTGAAGTCATACTGACAGCTATAGTTATAAGACTTATCCAAGTGGGAGACTGTTGGATTTGGTGTCTAAATCCATAACTATAACTGCTATGTACTTGACCCGATAGTAGCATGGTCCTTTTGGGTTGCCTTCACCAGTGCAGTTTGATAGGATGGTTTTTTTTTTAGAATAAGGTTATTTATGATTTATTAATATATTATAAGTATAATATATTAATATGGTTATTTAATTAGTATTGTCCAAGAATAAACTTGGAAATAATTCTATGGTCAAAAGAGACTAATTAAATATGGAGGGATTGATTATGTAAATCAATGATTCTTATAGTATGGGCTCAGTGATCCATGATTATGTAGATGGGCTAAACCAATAATATAACCCATGGATAGTCCATGGAGGTTAAACCCATGGAGCATAGGAATGTGGAAAGTCATGGATCATTAGGGTTTACAAAGTGTAACCCTATCACTTGGCACAACTATAAATGGAGCCCTCCATACACCAAAATCGGTTACACCAACCATTTGAGATAAGTGACTTATTCTCTTAAAGCATCCTTTTGCATATTGGTGTTTGTGAACCATTAGAGACATCACACTTGAGGTGCTCAAGTTTCCAAAGGATAAGAACTCTACCCTACTCAAGATGTATGCATATTAACTATGTTTTAATTATATTGTTTAAATTGTATGCTAGCTAGGGTGAATGCTCTGGAAAAACAAAATGCATGTATAATTAGAGAAAACACAGATCCAAAGCATTTAGGGTTTCATGTGAACTTAGGAAGTGTTATAGTGCTCAAAACCCAACACTTCCATCCTCAAAGAATTACTGAATTCTTACCATTTTCAACCCATACGAATATAAAATTCCCCTGACACCTCCAATGATTAAACAACTCATGCAACTGTCTCCACCATCTTCTTGCTACTGCTTATTCCCTAGTGTCACACCCCAAAACCGGAATGACGGAAATGTTCCAGGGTGGAGGACGTCATGTACAATATCATAATAATGTAAAGTAGTAAACAAGCAACAACATCATCTACTGCATTAATAGCATAATTTAATACGAGTGTGTTCTTTTATAGTAATAAGACACCAAAACAAGTAATTAAAATAAAAGACGATTCTTGAACACGCTCCGTCTTCTCAAAACCTGCTTGACTGTACCTGTCTACTGATGACCTGAGAACACAAGTTATTTTGAAAGTGTTTATCAGCATTAAAGCTGGTGAGTTCATAAGTATTTAGGGTCATTGATTGTATGAAAATGTTTGTAAGTGTTTGGTGTATAAGTCTGTAAAACTTTGCAGTAAATGTTTGTATAAGTTTGAAGAAAATGTTTGTCAATTTTCAATGTAAATTTTTGTAGTAAATAATTGTATCTCCTAGAAAATCCTATATTTTCTGCTAAAAAGTAGTCTTCTACCAAGGCATCAAATGTTATGTATGTTTGTTCTTGTAAAAGTGTGTATTTTCCAAAGACTGACAATTATTAGCAAAAATATAGTTTATATATTAACGATTATGTGAGAAGATCACAATGTAAATGCAATAAGGAAAATAATGTTTTATCTCAGCAGTGACACTACTGACTATAAAGTGATAAAATAAAGACTCCAGGTGGTATTAAATGTGCTATACCCCTCGGTGAGTCTTTTTGCCTTGAATTCTTAGTCGGTTGATTAAAGGTTTTGATGTGAAGTCGTTTGTAACCATGCTAATCGACTACTGAATAACTGATGACCTTCCGGTGTCATAATATAGTAAGGTGACATTTTGTCACCCCTTGGCCTTATCGGCTGGGACTGTAGCTAGTAGTCGGGGTGTGGGAGTGTCTGTCCCATATAGATCTATACAAACAATGCATGCTCTCCCTCCAGGAGACTCTGGTTACAATATGAGACAACACTATCTTGTTGTATCCGTAAATAGTATGTCACATTCTAGTTTTCATATTCTACTATTTGTATAGTATATTCTTATGCGTAGAATTGTGTAGGTTTCCTTAGTTTCTCTTCATAGTATGTTCTATTGTATAGTGTATAGTATGTATTGTTTCTCGTTATAGTATTCTCTATCTGTTTATCATTTTAGTAAGTATTGTTTCTCATTATAGTATTGATGTATGATAGTATTCTCCTAAACTATACCTATTTTAGTTTACTAGAAAGTTTTGTAGTTTGAATGAATGAAAGTCTGCCTTTGTTATCCAATGGTATTGAACTGATTAACATTACTTTTATATCTACATACGTATAAATAATATATAACTAATATTTAAACGACATTCGCACAAATAACCGATACTCTCATACCACATCCAAACAAGGAAAAGGAAATAAAGTGAGTTATCAGTCCTAAGTCCTTCAAACATTACTTATATAATTATACATATATAGACATGCATCTGACAATATATAAGTTTAAAAATAAGTTTTGTAAAACATTTGAAGATTTTAATAATAAATATTGATGACTTGGTGTCAATTTATAAAACGATTTAAAAGAAGTTTGGTTGATAAGACAATTTAAAGTATATAAAATTCTTTGTTTGAAACACAGTTTGAAGTATATGAAATTCTTTGTTTGAAACATAGTTATAAATCACATGTGATTGATTATATAACTAAATCTTTTCTACTTGTATCCCCCCTCCCATAAAAGCATTTAAAATCATTTAAAAAGGTAAATTAAGGGGTATGAACTCACCTGTAGTAAGCGATACGAATGAACGATCGGTATAGGATGGTGAGGGTCAAGTGAAGACTTGAGCACACACGGATCCTATTTAGCATATAATGACACATATATGCATCTAATTAGTTTTTATAACATCTAATCATGAAATGGAACAACCTTAGGGACTAGGAAGCACTTGTAATTAAGGGTTAAACCACATAGGGTTGCATATAAGGGAAGTAGGACCTCACATTGGAGTTTACGGCCCAAATGGCATTACCCACATGAGTTTATGGCCGATGGGTTTACGGCCCAATGTGTTTACAGCCGTAAACTCATGGTAATTTGTACTTATGTGTGTTCTAAGGTTTTACAAGTCACAATGAAGTGTTCTAGACTCAAGTCCAAGGCTTAGGCAGAGATTAGGGCTCAATTGCTCCCTTAATTTGGGTTTAGGGCCAAAGGAGATTTCCTTGGCCGTAAACACATTTTGTTCTTGATTTCATGTTGATTTCAAGGTGTAAACTAAGTGATTCAAGCATATAACAAGCTAAGGAAGGAGTACTTACTATATAGAAGCTTGAAAGGGAGATTAAGGCCCAAGAACACTAGTGTGTGTTCGAGGAGTTCTTGGTGAAATGAAGAACACTTGAAGATCTAACCAAAAGAAGAGATTTCATGGATGAAATCATGTATCTTCACTAGATATAGAAGGACATCAACTTTAAAATGGAAAGATTACTTACTAGACTAAAGATCAAGTGAATGTTCTTGATGATAGTTGAGAGCAAAACCGAGTTCTAGGCTTGGAAGTGGTAAAAATGATTGAAAATGGCCAAGTATTACATATATAGGCTTGGAGTTTACGGCCACCATGATTTTATGGCCATAAACTCATTGGTCTTGGCCGTAAACTCTTCTTTTGATTGTTTAAGGCTTGTTTGATGGTTTGCAACTTTGGTTGACACATTCTAATACTTGATCCTTTGATGTACCAGGCTCGGAATGCTCAAACAGACTCTAAATAGTGCTAAATGATAGCAGAGACAAGTCTGACTGTGTATGGGCTGAATCACTGTATAAGATGGAAATTTTGGGTTTTCATATCATCCCCCTGTTAGAGAGAATCTCGTCCCGAAATTAAAGTTTAATCAACAATGGATAACTATGCTAAGGATGAGGATATTTCAGCTTCCTTTGATCCTTGCGTTCCCAAGCAAATTCAGGTCCACTCTTGGCATTCCGACGGACCTTTCACTATTAGGATACGACTTTGCTTCTTTTGTTTGACTTCACTGGGATGATAACTCTTCTTGATCGAATGTGTGTTGAATGTTTTTGTGGTTTGCAGAGATGGTGCTTTTTGTACCTTACAGGTAGCATCTTCCGATCTTCCGAGCAAAAACTACTGTTCTTAACTCAAGATCTGGCGCGATGTAAAAGACTTCATGTTTCTTAAGCTGGCGTGAGGCGTAGGTAATGACCCTTCCTCTTTGCTTAAGAACATAACCAATACTTTGATTGGATTGCATTGTAATACACGAAGAAACCTTCTATCTCTTCTGGGAGGGATAGTATCTGTGCGGTGCACAAGGCTTGTTTTCAGTGTTTGGAACGCCTTCTCTTGTTTCTCTTCCCAGTCAAATGCCATGCCTTTCTGGCTCAAATGAAGTAAGCGGTTTCGCGATACTAGATAAGTTCTATATGAACCTGCGATAGTAGCCAACGTGACATAGAAATTGACAAATTTCTGTACGTGTCTTCGGTGCTAACCAGTTCTCAATGGCCTTGGTTTTGGAAGGGTCCACGTAAATTCCCTCTTTTCTAAAAACATAGCCCAAGAACTTGACTCTTCGAATCCAAAACTTGTACTTGGAGAAATTCGCATAGAGCTTCTCCGATCGTAATGTTTCTAATATTCTTCGTAGGTGTTGACTATGCTCCTCCTTACTATGAGAGTAGATAAGTATGTCATTGATAAAGGCGATGGTAAAATGATCCAAGTAAGGATGGAACACCCTATTCATTAGATCCATGAATACAGTTGGTGCATTGGTTAATCCGAACGGCATCACTACAAACTCGTATTGTCCATAACGAGTTCGGAAGGCTGCCTTGAGGACATCCCCCTCTAGCACTCGTAAATGGTGATGCCTGGTTCTTAGGTCTATCTTTGAGAAGTAGTTTGCTCCTTGAAGTTAATCAAATAAGTTGCCAATGTGGGATAGATGATAACGATCCTTGACAGTAAGTTTTTTTAGTTCTGTGTAGTCAATGCACATACGAAACGGTCCATCTTTCTTCTTTATGAACAAGGCTGGTGCTCCCCATGGTGAGAAGCTTGGCCTAATGAATCCCTTTTTGAGAAGTTCGTTAAGTTGACTGGAAAGTTCCTACATCTCTGTTGGTATCAGATGATAAGGCGATTTGGCTACTGGGGTAGCTCCTGGAACTAATTCGATTTAGAAATCGACTTGATGCCATGGTGATAATCCCAGTAGTTCTATTGAAAAGATGTCGGTAAAGTCGTGTACTTTTGGAATGTTCTGAATGTCTCTCACTTCTTGTCTTGTATCAATGATGTATGCAAGGGATGCGTGATATTCCTTTCTTAAGTACTTCTAAGCTTGAATACACGAAATGATGTGAAGGTTCGTACATGATTTGTCGCCATAGATAACTAGAGTTTCGTTGTTAAGGAGGTTAAGACGAACGACTTTCTCACAACACATGATGTCGGCGTGACGTAGACTCAACCAATTCACAACGATTATGACGTCAATCTTTTTGGTGAATTAAATGTCGTGAAGACCTAAAAGAAAGTATGATTACTCATGAATTAAGGAAAAGGATATGTACTTCTGTTCCAACTGCAACTCTTATCCCGATCGGCGATAAGGGATTTTTTTGGCTTCTAAGTTTATTCGCATGGCAGCTCGATCACTCATAGTCTTGAGCACTCTCCATCCTGAAGTTCATATTAGGACTCATAATTGGTTCATCAATCACAGTCTCACGTATACGAGTCGTATATAATTAAGATTGAAAAGGCAGTCGAATAAATGATTCTTCTCTAAGCTCACATCCAAACAAGGAAAAGAAGTTAGCGCGAAATCATCAATTCTAAGCATGTAGAACCTTGATTATGTACCAACGTTGCTTATACATTCCTCTGCGATAGATTAACCATATGGGTCTTCGGATTGAACTTGACATACTGTACGAGTAGTATTCTGGGGAGGTTTGCTGAGGTTACTTCAGGGAAGCTACGAAACATAGGGCACTCTATGCCTGAGTACCTCAGAGTTCTGGAACGACAGCTTCATTAGAAAGTCGATTACGGGGAAAGAATTTTTTTCATGAAATTGGCACTGCGAGGATCGTTTTCACTCGGGTCAAATGACAATGTCAGACTACTTGGAATAATTGTTAGGGTGCAAAGTCATGCTTGGATGTATTGTTTTAGGCTTTCCTCTTTGTATGTGTAAATTGGTTGAGTCTTTACTATAAATAGGAAGTGAGTGACTCCCATTATGTAAGAGTCCATATGGAGTGTTAGACTAGAGAGAGAAACTTGTACAAACCCATTTGTATATTCTTTCTAGATCTAATATGAGCTTACAAAGAATTATTTACTCCTTGTGTTCTTGAATTTGTATGATGAATCACTAGATCTTTTCTATTCCGCACAAGCCATCAGAATCAACACCACTACAATTGGTATCAGAGTGGGTGTTCTTGAATCTCATCAAGAATTGATCCTTGATGGCTATTTTGATTTGGTGATTCCTTTTCTTCATTGATCTTCTTGTTTAGAGAGTGTTTTGTGTTCTAGAAGTCGAATTTTTCTTTGATTTGATCCATAATTCGACTTTCTCTCTCTAGAATACTTGTTTGTATCACTTTCTCTTTCTAGAAAACCCATTCATAATCACTTTCTATCTCTATAAATCTTTAAGTTCTAGTGATCAAAAATGACGGTTTTCTTGGAGCATGATTCTTGGATTGTGATCATTAAATATGTCAAATACAAAATCGGTTTAGAACAATTCCTTGGATTAATATTGAAAGGCTTAATGATTTCATGGGATACTTTGATTTCTTATGGAGGTTTGAAGGATGATCATGGAGGATTGGTTTTTCAACCACTTTCAAAGATTGAATGCTTGAATCAAATTTGCCATTATCTGAAGAATGAAAGAGATAAAAAGGAAAGAAAGGAAAAAGAATTGTTTGATGAGTATTTCATTTCTCTTGTTGAAAAACCAAGTGATCTTCATGCTCTTATGTTTTTTGAAGATGTTCTTGATGATCATCATGTTCTTGATGTTCAAGAAAAAGGAGTTCAAGTTGATTTTCATGATGAAAAAGTTTTTTGCTCAATTGGAGTTCAAACCGATGATGTTTTGTGTTCTTGTGATTCGTTTGAAGGAATGATTCCTTATCGGAAGCCGGTGGTTCAAGAAAATCACAAATATCAAACTCCAAAAGATTTGATTCAAACTCAAAATGTTCATGTTGTTGAAAGTGGGTTTGTTCATGAAGTCAAGTCTTCAAGATGCAAAAAGATGAGAAAGAAAAAGAAGAAGAAGATGAATCGGAAGAACAAGCGGGTTTACCCACAAAAATCGTCAAATTATGTGAAGCTGAAATCCGTGAAACAAATTTGGGTTCCAAAGCAACAATCTCCAAAAGTTTCATTGAATTTGAAGTCAAAACCCAAATGTGTTGATGGCTCTTTTGAAGATGTTCTTGGTTTGATGAAGAACACGAAGAACACGAAGAACGAGTTGTACATCTCGCATGGTGGGTGGTACAATGTTCGATTTGGAGATTTTTTCATTCCGACAAAAGAACCAAGATCTTCCAAATTTGATTCGTTCGTTGATAATGGATCTCGATTCGTCAAAAAGGTATCTCAAATTCTCAAATGGATTCCAAAACGTCCATGATTTCAATTCGTACTTTGCGTTTTTCATTTTTGATCGATTTGCCTCGTTGGATCAAATCCGTTTAAACCCCATTGTTGATCCAATATTTTTTTTAATGATCAATCGTATTCGTTTCGTGCCTAATTCTTGTTGATCAAACTCATATTTTTTTTGATTCAGCCCAATTCATATTACATTAGCCCAAATGAATTTAAATTCGAGAATTACTGTTCATTAAACCCAAACCAAATTCTCGAATACTGTTCATCCTTTCATGAGCCCAAATTCCAATCTTACTATTCATTCTTTAATTGAGCCCATTGATTCATCAATCACAGTCGATACGATATATATGTTGTTCTTCATCTTACGCATCGCCGACTTGTACGTTCTTGAATCTCATTGTGGTTATCGTTCTTATGTTCCAGTTTCATCAACCTTTCTGAATAATCGATTGATGCTTGTTTTGATCAATAAAATAGCATTCTGAATCGATTTTATGTTTTTTGTTCATCCTTAATATCGATTTTGTTCAAGTCTTGTTTAGAAGTCGACAATTGAGTCTTTAAGTTTGAAGAAATTGATCAAGAAATCTCAAATTCTTGTCAAGAACATGTTTAGATCAGGTCTTTGAACATGTTTTGATCTGGAATTTGGTGAAGGAATCCTCGATTTCGTGTTTATTATTCCTTGACTTCGAAAAGTCAATTTTAGAAAAAGTCAAACTCAACTTCTATTGGTTGATTCGTTGAATTGGAAGTTGAAATTGGTTAATACAACTTGATTTCGGATGTAAATGTCAAAATCAAGTTTAATTTGGAGAATAATTTCGAATTTGGATGAGTTATCTTCGTGATGAATGTCGACACTGTGATTGAAGTTTTTTTGGAAGAACTGGAAAACAGAATGATTTTTGAAATCGTTTTGGGATATTTGATATTCGATTCGACTGAAATTGTGTTGGAGAAAGAAGAATGCGAAATCGATTGAGAACGAAAGAAGTACCAACAGGTTTTGGTTGGCACGCTAAAAGCAATGGAACGAAGTTTTTTTTTTTAATCGATGATTTTGAAGTTGCAATTTTGATTTTGGTGTCGACGACTTGGAATCATTAACAAAGGAATAACGATCGATTTGAGTTAAGCTTCAAAGATTTGAAATCGATGTTAGTCTAATTTCGCGAATTTTGGAATCGATTGCTGGGTTCATTTGTGTATACAGGGAAGAATGTTGTTAAAGTGATTCGCATATGGATGAATCAACATCAAGTTTGAAATCTGGAATGTTTTTTTTGGTGATATTCGCATAAAAGAACAACAAGATTCGCATATTGTTTTTTTTTGGTTCGCATCTGCAATGATGATTTAGTTCGCATTTGGAGCAGTTCACTTGTAAAAGCAAAAGTATTCGCATTTGGGTGTGTCAAACATGGTTCGCATTTGATGTTTCATTCGCATTTGGTGAAGATGCGAAACATTTGTAGAAAATGCGAAGTAAAGAATGTGCGAAGTCTGTGATTTGGGAAAGAACACAAAGCTTTTACAGTAAAATACGAATTGGGGAAGAAACACACATATTTCGCATTTGATCCCTGATTTTTTCAAGAAATGACAAAATTGACCCAGCTTCGCAAGTTTAAAGAACATACAGAAATTGTCAAAACGAGTACCTGTAGTTTCGCATTTTTGACAGTTTATACCCAACTTCGCAAATGGGGTCATAAAATGCTGAAATTGCAGAATTTTCAGTTTTGGTCCCTGCAGTTTGTGCGAATTTACGCTTTATGCCCGGTTTCGCAAATGGGCTAGAGTTTCGCATATTTGACTGTTTTTGGCGCAACGGGTCCCTGCAAGTTTCAGAAAGTGACAATATCTACCCGGATTTTGAAAAATCTTGCAACTTTCACTCAAAAAGTCAAAATTTTTCATAAATTGGAAATATTTTGTGGCTTTTTCGTGATTGTTTTTCCATGCAAGATTTTGGTGATTCATTTTTGGTACACATCAAGGGGGAGTATTGTGAAGACTATTCCTCAGGCGCTTCTCATCCTTAGTGGGTTTTATAATCAATTTTTGATTATAAAAAGGGGGAGAATGATGGGTATTCTGTAACAACTCAAATTTTCAAGCTAATTTTTCATTTTAAAACATAATTATTTTTCCATTAAAACAAGACATAAACAGTTTAATCATTCGGTCAATACAATTATTCAAACTCCCAAGATCATGAAACATCCTTCAGTGTGTATCGATCATGCCGGCGCCTTCCCACGGTCCTCGCTAGTACCTGAAACACATACATTCATAACAACTGTAAGCATAAATGCTTAGTGAGTTCCCCAATATACAACTTACGCACATACGCCTTTCCAGGCCCGACCTTCCGGTTCATGTGTCTCAGGGGACTTCCGTCCCTGCTGGGTAAACCTTCCGGCCTTACCCACGCCGACCTTCCGGTCCATCACACATCCTCCGGTCCATGTGTCTCAGGGGACTTCCGTCCCTGCTGGGTAAACCTTCCGGCCTTACCCACGCCGACCTTCCAGTCCATCACACATCATATCGCCTTCCGGCCCATAATACATAGCACATATAACATATAACATACCACATATAGCATACATATTACATATCATATCCGACCTCCCGGTCACACAGTCAAACCCTTCCGGGTACAGTATAGTGAGAAGACTCACCTCGTAAGCGCTGAAAGCTAGCAACTCCTGAAATCACTCGCGCACAAACCAGCGAGCTACAACCCTCCTATATCATTATATAACTCATTAACACTCATATCATCTAAGTGTGACTATCCCTAAAAAGTCAGACTTAGGTCAACTCTGGTCAACGGTCAACGGTCAACTCGACTGGACTCGGCGAGTACCATGGCGACTCGGCGAGTCTAGTCGTCCTCACAAAATCCTGAATATTCCCTTTCTACTCGTCGAGTATCCCTCATGACTCGACGAGGTCCTCGTGGAAGAATCGCGGGGCCACCCCGACTCCACTCGCCGAGTCTGATGAACAACTCGGCGAGTTCCAGCAAATCTTCAAGCTACTCGCCGAGTCTGAAGAACAACTCGGCGAGTCCATGCCATGCAGACGAGTAACTGCTTTCTGAGATAGGTCTCGTCCCAAGGTACACATGCATGGGACCTTCTGGACCTCTAAGGGTCCTAATACAAGACTATAATCGTGGGATAACAAGGCATTACTTCATCAAATCACTAAATGGGTTCTATAAACCCTAATTTCATCAATACATCAAAATAACAGATTTGATCCGAGTATTACCTGGAAACGCACTCTCTGTGTCCCTCAAATCTCAGGACTCAATCCTCCTTGATATTCCTTTAGCCAAATCCCTCTTCTTCTTGCCTAACCAATTCTTCCAAGTTCCAAAGCTTCCTCCCTTGCTCTAGGCGTCCACAGCGATTAGGGTTCCTCTCAATTGATCAAAAGACTGAAAATGACGGCCTAAGAGGCGTTAAATACGATCCAAACTGAACGGTTAGGGTTTCTGCCGAACAGCGTCGACTCGCCGAGTCCATATCTGGACTCGTCGAGTCCAGTCGCGAACCCGCGACCAAGTCCGCGCTCCTACTCGGCGAGTCTAGGCTCCAACTCGCCGAGTCCCCTCTTAAATCACCCCAAAAACATAATTTTTAATAATACCTGGGATTCCGGGCTGTTACAATTCTCCCCCACTTGGATTAGACTTCGCCCTCGAAGTCTCATTCTGCAAATAGTTCCGGATGCTGCTCCCGCATTTCGCGCTCCGGTTCCCAAGTCATTTCTGATCCCTTACGGTGTTGCCATTGAACCAACACCAGAGGTACCTCTTTGTCCCTCAGAACCTTGATCTTCCGATCCCTGAAACGTCATAAGGCCTCGACTATCCTTGACAAACTCTGAGATTAACCCCACAACCCGCTCTTTCTTCTGCATTTCTGGTCGCACGGCCTCCGCCTGGGCCCCACGAATAGCGTCCAATACTGGAGTCATCACAGTCAGTCTCAAGCATACGTCTCGCAATTGAGTGCTCTCCGCCCTGCGACTCAATGCATCGGCTACCACATTAGCCTTGCCTGGGTGGTACAGGATCTCACAATCATAATCCTTGACCACATCCAACCACCTCCTCTGTCGCATATTTAGGTTGGGTTGATCCATCAAGTACTTCAAACTCTTATGGTCCGTGTATATCGTACATCGAACCCCATACAAGTAGTGACGCCAAATCTTGAGAGCGAACACCACTGCCCCCAACTCTAAATCATGCGTGGGATATCTCGCCTCATGAGGCTTCAGCTGCCTCGACGCATAAGCTATCACATGACCCCTCTGCATTAACACTGCACCCAATCCCGAAATCGATGCGTCGCAATATACCACGAAATCTTCCATTCCTTCTGGAAGAGCTAATACCGGGGCTTCGCACAATCTTTGGCGAAGTGTCTCAAAGGAGGTCTGCTGTTCGGGTCCCCATGAGAACGTGACACCCTTCCGGGTCAATCTGGTGAGTGGCACTGCGATCTTGGAGAAATCCTTGATAAATCTCCGATAATACCCTGCCAACCCAAGGAAACTTCTGATCTCGGAGGGTGACTTCGGCACCTCCCAACTCATCACCGCCTCAACCTTGGCCGGATCGACCAATATCCCTTTCTGATTAACCACATGTCCTAGAAACTGGACCTCCCGCAACCAGAAGTCACATTTGGAGAACTTTGCATAAAGTTTCTCCGACCTCAATACCTCAAGGACCTCCCTCAAATGCTCCTCATGCTGCTCTCTCGATCTCGAATACACCAGAATGTCGTCGATAAATACGATCACCGACCGATCCAACATCGGCCTGCATACCCTGTTCATGAGATCCATGAACACAGCCGGGGCATTGGTGAGTCCAAAAGGCATCACCACAAACTCATAATGTCCATATCGCGTCCTAAACGCTGTCTTCTGGACGTCTTCATCCCGTACTCTCACCTGATGGTATCCTGACCTCAGATCGATTTTGGAAAACCAAGATGCTCCCTGCAACTGATCGAATAAATCATCGATCCTCGGCAACGGGTAACGGTTCTTGACCGTTAGCTTGTTCAACTCCCGGTAATCAATGCACATCCGGTGTGAACCATCCTTCTTTTTGACGAACAGAATAGGTGCTCCCCATGGCGAGCTGCTCGGCCGAATGAATCCCTTTCCCAGCAACTCCTGGAGTTGCGAGGACAACTCTTGCATCTCTGGAGGTGCAAGACGATAGGGCACCTTGGCAATAGGCGCTGCCCCCGGAACCAGATCGATACTAAACTCTACTTGCCTCACAGGCGGTACTCCCGGCAACTCCTCGGGAAAGACATCTGAAAACTCGCGCACCACCGGAACTTCCTCAACTGACTTCGGTTTCTCAGAAACCTCCCGCGTATCCATCACATACGCCACGAAACCCTTACAGCCCTGACGTAGACACTGCCTCGCCCTAGCGGCCGAACAAAAAGCTGATCCCGAACGGGTACCCTCGCCGTATACCGAAAGAACTCCCCCACTTGGGTCTCGTATAGTCACCAACTGACGCTCACAGTCGATGACAGCGCCGAACCGGCTCAACCAGTCCATGCCCACGATGACACAGACGTCCCCCATCGCGATAGGAATCAGGTCAATCTGGAATCCAACCCCGAAAATCTCTAATACACATCCCCGAAGAACCTCCGTAGCACAAATCACCTTCTCGTCAGCTATAGAGACTCTCAAAGGTCGACTCAACGACTCACGACTAACGCCGATATGCTGACTAAAGGCCAAGGACACAAAGGACCTACTCGCACCCGAGTCAAATAACACTAAGGCAGGCACAGAGTTCACAAGGAAAGTACCTACGCGCATAACAACATAAGCATAACATATCAACATTAAAATAATTACATGAATTACGACATACCTGCCACAACATCGGGCGCAGCGCGGACCTCTTCCGCTGTCAGCTGAAAGGCTCTTCCCCGAGCCCTCGGGGCCTCGGCCTTCACCGGCCGAGTCGCAGTAACTCCGGCAGCAGGTGCAGATCCCTGAAGAAGCTGAGGGCACTCGGCCTTCCTATGGCCAGTCTGGTTGCAATGAAAGCAAACCGAAAATCCCTTGGGGCACTCCCTGGCAATGTGCCCCTCCTTGCCACACTTGTAGCAAGCACCAGATCGACATGCTCCATCATGACTCTTGCCGCACTTCCCGCAAGTGCGACCCTTCGAACCTCCTGTCCTCGAATCAGCGGACTTGGTCCGCTTGGCTGCCGGCTGGAACTGAGCCGGTCGCCGATCCACCCGCTGAGACTCGGCCTCCTCCCTAGCCTGAGTCTCCAACTCGATCTCGCGCTTCCTGGCATTCGCCTGAAGCTCAGCAAAAGTGTGGTAAGTGGAGTTTGACACAAACTCCCGAATATCCCTCCTCAAGACACCCAAGTATCGGCTCATCCGAGCCTGCTCTGAGGACACCAGCTCAGGGCAAAACATCGCCCTCTCATGAAACTTCCGTGTAATCACCGCAACAGAATCGGTACCCTGCTTGAGGGTCAAGAACTCCTGCACCAATCGTTCCCTCTCCACCGGGGGAACGTACTCATCCCTGAACATGGCAGTAAATCCCTCCCATGTCACCGCTGTAGTCTCTGCCAAAGTGAAATTCGCTGTCACGAACTTCCACCAGTCTTTCGCTCCCAGACGGAGCTGGTTCAACGCGAACCGTACCCTCAGGTGCTCCGGGCATGAACAAGTATAGAAGCACCCCTCTATATCTGCGATCCACCTCATCGCAGCAATCGGATCCTGCGTCCCATCGAACTCTGGTGGCTTCGTGTTGCTGAACTCTCGGAACAGCAATGAATCACCCCCCTGTGGCTTAGCAGCGGCCACAGCTGCGGTAGCTGCAGCAGTTGCAGCCTCAGTCAATGCGGCGTACCGCTCGTCGAACGTCTCCATCAGGGTGGTCTTGATAGACCCAAACATCTCCGGGATCTCAGCCCGGATCGCCGCCGCCACCTCCTCGTGGATCATCTGACGAATATCTTCGTCACTCATACCGCTCGAACTTGCCCCGTGCCGCGGTCTAACCATGATATCTCCGAAATACAACAAAAACTATCAGAGATTCTACCGAGTATAATCGTACTCGACACGCAACCCTACTCAGTCCCAGATATCCAGGGATTCTTACTTGGGTCTCCCACTGACCCGGTGTCCTCGGTAGTACGGGCCCAATACTACCGACCACACCGCATCAATGTTCATCCCAAGTCCTCCTCCCCAAACTCCAGATAGTGAGTACTCTACTTCTGATACGCTCTATCTACCCGCATACTAGCAAAGCATCTCATATAGGCAACTTCCCTAGACTAAGGCATCACAATTCAGGCCACTCTAGTCCTATCATGAATACCTAGTCTTCTGGCATGCATAACAATTCATATCATATAATATTGTAAGGTATTTTGGGGATCTTTACCGTTCGGGCGCTGACTGATCGTACACACTGCTTCTTTCTTGCTTACCACAAAACCATTTACAAAAGTTTATGCCTTTATTTGAAAAGTTTCCTCAAATCCTCGGTTTGAGTTCAGTTACCCCCGAAGGTGCACCCGAATCCCTCAAACCAAGGCTCTGATACCAATTGTAACAACTCAAATTTTCAAGCTAATTTTTCATTTTAAAACATAATTATTTTTCCATTAAAACAAGACATAAACAGTTTAATCATTCGGTCAATACAATTATTCAAACTCCCAAGATCATGAAACATCCTTCAGTGTGTATCGATCATGCCGGCGCCTTCCCACGGTCCTCGCTAGTACCTGAAACACATACATTCATAACAACTGTAAGCATAAATGCTTAGTGAGTTCCCCAATATACAACTTACGCACATACGCCTTTCCAGGCCCGACCTTCCGGTTCATGTGTCTCAGGGGACTTCCGTCCCTGCTGGGTAAACCTTCCGGCCTTACCCACGCCGACCTTCCGGTCCATCACACATCCTCCGGTCCATGTGTCTCAGGGGACTTCCGTCCCTGCTGGGTAAACCTTCCGGCCTTACCCACGCCGACCTTCCGGTCCATCACACATCATATCGCCTTCCGGCCCATAATACATAGCACATATAACATATAACATACCACATATAGCATACATATTACATATCATATCCGACCTCCCGGTCACACAGTCAAACCCTTCCGGGTACAGTATAGTGAGAAGACTCACCTCGTAAGCGCTGAAAGCTAGCAACTCCTGAAATCACTCGCGCACAAACCAACGAGCTACAACCCTCCTATATCATTATATAACTCATTAACACTCATATCATCTAAGTGTGACTATCCCTAAAAAGTCAGACTTAGGTCAACTCTGGTCAACGGTCAACGGTCAACTCGACTGGACTCGGCGAGTACCATGGCGACTCGGCGAGTCTAGTCGTCCTCACAAAATCCTGAATATTCCCTTTCTACTCGTCGAGTATCCCTCATGACTCGACGAGGTCCTCGTGGAAGAATCGCGGGGCCACCCCGACTCCACTCGCCGAGTCTGATGAACAACTCGGCGAGTTCCAGCAAATCTTCAAGCTACTCGCCGAGTCTGAAGAACAACTCGGCGAGTCCATGCCATGCAGACGAGTAACTGCTTTCTGAGATAGGTCTCGTCCCAAGGTACACATGCATGGGACCTTCTGGACCTCTAAGGGTCCTAATACAAGACTATAATCGTGGGATAACAAGGCATTACTTCATCAAATCACTAAATGGGTTCTATAAACCCTAATTTCATCAATACATCAAAATAACAGATTTGATCCGAGTATTACCTGGAAACGCACTCTCTGTGTCCCTCAAATCTCAGGACTCAATCCTCCTTGATATTCCTTTAGCCAAATCCCTCTTCTTCTTGCCTAACCAATTCTTCCAAGTTCCAAAGCTTCCTCCCTTGCTCTAGGCGTCCACAGCGATTAGGGTTCCTCTCAATTGATCAAAAGACTGAAAATGACGGCCTAAGAGGCGTTAAATACGATCCAAACTGAACGGTTAGGGTTTCTGCCGAACAGCGTCGACTCGCCGAGTCCATATCTGGACTCGTCGAGTCCAGTCGCGAACCCGCGACCAAGTCCGCGCTCCTACTCGGCGAGTCTAGGCTCCAACTCGCCGAGTCCCCTCTTAAATCACCCCAAAAACATAATTTTTAATAATACCTGGGATTCCGGGCTGTTACATATTCGAAGCTTCTCGGGTTTGTCGAATATTCATTTGCGGATTTGAAGACCGGTGTTACTTCGAGGGGGAGTTTGGTCTTGATCGCGCTAGCTCGTTGGAGATTAAAGCCGGACATCCAATCCTAACTTTGAGGGGGAGAATGTTAGGGTGCAAATTCATGCTTGGATGTATTATTTTAGGCTTTCCTCTTTGTATGTGTAAATGGGTTGAGTCTTTCTTATAAATAGGAAGTGAGTGACTCCCATTATGTAAGAGTCCATATGGCGTGTTAGACTAGAGAGAGAAACTTGTACAAACCCATTTGTATATTCTTTCTAGATCTAATATGAGCTTACAAAGAATTATTTACTCCTTGTGTTCTTGAATTTGTATGATGAATCACTAGATCTTTTTCTATTCCGCACAAGCCATCAGAATCAACACCATTACAATAATTGGCGTTAGACTAGTTCAGAACGGGGTTTATAAGAATACAGCGGTGCAAGATATGCAAGAGTTTCAGTACTTTTGTTTTACCTATGATACTGCTTCTGAGAACAAGGTATACTGCAAAAAGCAAGTACAAGCAGCACGAGAGTCCCTAGAACCGATGGGACCTCGCAGAATGATATGATTCGAGTTGCACAAGCAGTTTGAAACTTTATAAGTCTATCTTTATCGCTAGGGAACGTACCAGTATTTCAATGTGGGTCCGATGTAGTCTCTCCTGTGGCGCTAATCCTTAGTATCTTCCCATCCGCGCCAGAGTTCTTTGTTATCGGACAATCCTCCTTAAGATGTCCTATCTCACCGCACATATGACATATCTGGCTTACACCAGCATCGGTGGTGGAAGTGATGCGTAGGGTCGGAGTTATGTGGACACGAGCGCTTTCGTTGTTCCGCCTTTTTGGACAACTCCTTTTATGGTGTTCGGTTTCACCATGACCATAGCAAGCCTGGTTGGCTCCGATGCCAGTGATTTGGGAGGTGGTTCGTGTCGGCGTTCTACAGACACTAGCAGTGTGCCCTATTCTGTTGCAATCGCTGCATTGCAATTGACGACAATCTCCGTTATGATGAAAGTTACACTTCTTACACTTCGGGAGTGTTCCCTCATATCGTTTTATCGGTGCTGAAGTGGCAGGGGTCGCCACTTGTTGTTGTTGCATGGCAAGTCCTTGAGATTCCTTGTGCTCCTTTTGGGCTTGACGCTTTCGTTTCCTATATTCAGATTTGTGGCTTTGGGTGTTTGTGGTTGTTATCATTTGATGATTTCCCGAATTGTTACAACGATTTGAATTGTCAACACCGTTTCCACCCTTGTTTGCGTTATCAGCGTTGAGTTGTGCTAGGACATCTGTCACGGCAGTTGTTACTGCGGTTTGGAAAGTAGCGGCGTCTATATGCAGGGTCGGGGTTTCGTCGTTCGCCTGGCTATTTCTGGATGACGACATGATTCTGTTATACGATAAGAAAGTGAGTTCGTGAGCGATTATGGTCGGCCCTAAATGTATACTAATCATTCATGTAAATGTAATTTTTTTGTTTTGTTAAACTGTTCTTGATGGTTTGACCTACACCCCTATGATGCAGTATTGGTAAAGAATAGAAGTAAGTTCATAGAATGGTCACAAGATGATTGTCATCCGAACTAGGTTATCATTGGTTGGTGGATAACCTGATCCAACTTTCGAAAAGAATCGAAAGTTATCCATGAGCGAAGTTACAATAGTTCAATAAATTTGACGAGAGTGAGATTTAGATAGAATTCTAACGCTAGTAGAATGAAAGTATTTGGACAAGGATTGTCACAGGGATTAGCTGACTGTCAATATCATTGATATTTAAGATGTAATAATTTCGAGAAAATTAACCTTGGAGTAGGTCTTACATCATATCTGAAGTAGAAATGTTTTGACAGAACAAAGGCCTATGAAAGAAAAGTACTTACAGTACAGGGGTAGTTACATAGGGAAGTGCTACTCAGAGCATAGATAGGAAGACTATTCCTTATATCAAAAGGAAGAAAGGTAGAGTATCTCCTCCTGGTGACGGGTATCCCTCGGATCAACGCTTAGTTCATCTAGTTGATGCTCCACATCAAGTAGGTGTCTTTCGTACACCCTCTGGCGTACTCTGAGCTCTATGACTTCGGCCTGAGTTTCAGCTAGTGCTTGCAGAAAAGTTTCATTGTCTCTCCTTAGAGTAAGTTAAAGATTGTGAATACTATTCGTATTGGAATTTGTGTCTACCTCGAGTTCTACGGTTTGTTGAATGGCTGCTACATTTGTTCAACATTTGAAGTCACTCTGCGAACCAGAATGGGAAGAATACTGTCTGCGGATCGTCCTTCACTTATGTTGAAGAAGCTTCAATCTCCGTTGTATGGTAAGGGTTGGCCCCCCTCATGGCCCCACCTTTCCAGGTACTCAGCCCATAAAGGTGTCGGGCCTTGAAAAGACGGACGAAGGTTAGGGTTTTGGATTGGAGCAACTGGGGGTAGATTCTCAACTTCTGGTTCGGGATCAGGATCCTCTGGAAAGTCTTCTGCCAGATCATTATTTAGAGGAAGTTCAGGTTCTGCTTCTGGTTTTCCGTTTAGCCCTCCTCCATTCTCTTGGCCGGGAAAGTAATGGTCTCCGAGGAGGTGGAATCCAACCATTTATCTAGACGAGAAATATGGGCAAGGAATTTATTTAACGATTCTAAATAAAGTGATAAAGAAATAAAAAGTTTCTATAAGAGAAACTTACTGCTAATCCTTATAAGTTTGTTATTTGAATGAATAGTGCATAAAATGTCCCTATAATATTTTACTTTATGTTTTGTTCTAATGACTTCTTTAGACCTAGAATTTGGTAAGTTTTAGGTTTGTTGCAACACCCCAATCGCCCCTGAACACACGTTCACCGTATTTCAAATTAATATTGTTGATCAGGCTATATTCATCCCATATATGATTACATAACTGCCCAGGTTTGACTGTTGTGTCCAATAATTAAATACTTTTGTTATGATCTATTATGACGTTGTTCTGTAGTAAGTGTGTAGGTACGTAATTATGTATACTTTTAGTTAAGTATTTTAGCATTTAAAAGTATAAACTCTTGGTCAGAGTATTTTAATCCCTATGTGTTTATAGTTTGTATATCTTTTATGGGTTGATACACTCGTTTCACTATAAACAATGCTCTGATACCAATCTGTCACACCCCAAAGCCGGAATGACGGAAACGTTTTGGGGTGGAGGATGTCATGTACAGTGTCATAACAATGTAAAGTAGTAAAAAAGAAACAACATCATCCATTGCATTAATAGCATAATTTAATACAAGTGTGTTCTTTCATAGTAATAAGACACAAAAACAAGTAATCAAAATAAAAGACGAGTCTTGAACACGCTCCGTCTTCTCAAAATTTGGTTGACTGTACCTGTCTACTGATGACCTGAGAATACAAGTTCTTTTGAAAGAGTTTACCAGCATTAAAGCCGGTGAGTGCATAAGTATTTAGTGTCATTGATTGTATGAAAATGTTTGTAAGTGTTTGATGTATAAGTCTGTAAGACTTTGCATTAAATGTTTGTATAAGTTTGAAGAAAATGTTTATAGTAAATAATTGTATCTCCTAGAAAATACTATATTTTCTACTAAAAGTATCCTTCTACCAAGGCATCAAATGTTATGTATGTTTGTTCTTGTAACAGTGTGTATTTTCCAAAGTACGACTATTATTAGCAAAATATAGTTTATACATTAACGATTATGTGAGAAGATCACAATGTAAATGCAATAAGGAAATTAATGTTTTATCTCAGTAGTGACACTGCTGACTATAAAGTGATAAAATAAAGACTCCAGGTGGTATTAAATGTGCTATACCCCTCAGGGAGTCTTTTTGTCTTTGATTCTTAGTCGGTTGATTAAAGTTTTAGTTGTGAACATGTTTGTAACCATGCTAATCGACGACTGAACAACTGATGACCTTCCGGTGTCATAATATAGTAAGGTGACATTTTGTCTCCCCTTGGCCTTATCGGTTGGGACTGTAGCTAGCAGTCCGGGTGTGGGAGTGTCTGTCCCGTATAGATCTATACACATGATGCCCGCTCTCCCTTCAAGAGACTCTGGTTACAATATTATTCAACACTGTCTTGTTGTATCTGTAAATCGTATGTCACATTCTAGTTATCGTATTCTAATGTTTATATACTATATTCTTATGTATAGTATTGTGTAAGTTTCCTTAGATTCTCTTCATAGTATGTTCTATTGTATAGTGTATAGTATGTATTGTTTCTCGTTATAGTATTCTCTATCTGCTTCTCTTTTTAGTAAGTATTTTTTCTCATTAGAGTATTGATGTATGATAGTGTTTTCCTAAACAATACCTGTTATAGATTACTAGAAATTTCTGTAGTTTGAATGAATGAATGTATGCCTTTGTTATCCAAAGGTATTGAACTGATTAATAGTAGTTTTATATATACATATGTATACATAATATATAACTAATATTGAAACGACATTTGGACAAATAACCGATATTCTTAGACCACATCCAAACAAGGAAAATGAAATAAAGCGAGTTATCAGTCCTCAGTTCTTTAAACATTACTTATACAACTATATATATAGACATGAATCTGACAATATATAAGTTTAAATATAAGTGTTGTAAAACATTTGAAGAGTTTAATAATAAATATTGACGACTTGGTGTCAATTTATAAAACTATTTAAAAGCAGTTTGGTTGATAAGACAATTTCAAGTATATAAAATTATTTGTTTGAAACACAGTTTGAAGTATATAAAATTCTTTGTTTGAAACACAGTTATAAATCACATGTGATTGATTATATAACTAAATCTTTTCTACTTGTATCCCCCTCCCATAAAAGCATTTAAAATCATTTAAAAAGGTAAATTAAGGGGTATGAACTCACCTGTAGTAAGCGATACGAATGAACGATCAGTATAGGATGGTGAGGGTCAAGTGAAGACTTGAGCACACACGGATCCTATTTAGCATATAATGACACATATATGCATCTAATTAGTGTTTATAACATCTAATCATGAAATGGAACAACCTTAGGGACTAGGAAGCACTTGTAATTAAGGGTTAAACCACATAGGGTTGCATATAGGGGAAGTAGGGCCTCACATTGGATTTTACGAACCAAATGGCATTACCCACATGAGTTTACGGCCCATGGGTTTACTGCACAATGAGTTTACAACCGTAAAATCATGGTAATTTGTACTTATGTGTGTTTTGAGGAGTTAGAAGTCACAATGAAGTGTTCTAGACTCAAGTCCAAGGTTTAGGAAGAGGTTAGGGCTCAATTGCACCCTTAATTAGGGTTTACGGCCAAAGGAGATTGCCTTGGCCGTAAGTACCTTTTGTTCTGGATTTATTGATGATTTCAAGGTGTAAACTAAGTGATTTAAGCATATAACAAGCTAAGGAAGGAGTACTTACTATATAGAATCTTGAAAGGGTGATTTAGGCCAAAGAACACTAGTATGTGTTCTTGGTGTTCTTGGTGAAATGAAGAACACTTGAAGATCTAACCAAAAGAAGAGATTTCATGGATGAAATCATGTATCTTTGCTAGATATAGAAGGATATCAACTTTAAAATGGAAAGATTATTTACTAGATTGAAGATCAAGTGAAAGTTCTAGATGAAAGTTGACAGCAAAACCGAGTTCTAAGCTTGGAAATGGTAAAAATGGTTGAAAACGGCCAAGTATTGCAAATATAGGCATGGATTTTATGGCCACCATGAGTTACAGCCGTAAACTCATTGGTCTTGGCCATAAACTCCTCTTTTGAGGCTTTAAGGCTTTCTTGATGGTTTGCAACTTTGGTTGACACATTCTAATACTTGATCCTTTGATGTACCAGGCTCGGAATGCTCTAACAGACCCTAAATAGTGCTAAATGATAGTAGAGACAAGTTTGATTGTGTATGGGTTCAATAACTGTATAAGATGGAATTTCGGGTTGTCACACCTAGCGAGGTTTGTGATTGAACCCAAAGGATCTTCCATGGATAACTGACGCTTATTATAGAACACTCACTAACACGACTAAACTCTGACTTCATTAGAGAACTATCCAGCTAATCCGATGATAGACCCTTGAATTGAATCTGAAAAAGAACCGTAATAGCAACTGAACACGCTGAAACCCTCTCAGCAAGATATGACCCACTAATGATTCATGGCACGTAGAAAAACATATAACAATTCTTGATGATATAATACAAACAATAGTAGAGAACCAAACTAGAGATAAAGCTTACCCAAACCAGAACAAATTTCCAAGGTAAAATAAATTCTGAAAATAACCCAGAAGAAAGCAAAAGATAACATACCTGCAATATTGTCTGAAGAAACCCTGACCTTCTCTTCCTGCCGAAGTACCTACGATGGAAGTTGAGCTGCCCCAACCGCTAAGTGGGGGCAATTCTACGTGATATGACTCGACTGATGATAACGATGGCACCATTCTACTTTCAGTGTGCATTCATGGTTGAAGTGGCCCTTTCTTCTTCACCTTCCGCACTTAGACCTACTGCACACATCCTCCTATGATCCTTTATCCTTCATGCAACCACCCCGACATCTTGATTCTGTAACCATAACTATGACAACGTCCAACTGCTCTGATCGCCGAGCTGGACTATGAGTCTGCCTCCTCTTCCCCAGCTGCCTATCTGAACCAATCTCCTACTGCTAGGTTACCCCGACCATGCCATCAACCGCCTAAACAGTCCCACGAGCCTGGCGACTAATGTATCAGCTACATGCCCAGAGATTTCAGGTAATTCCTTGCATAATGTTAGCTAAACCTCTGCGGAAATCTAATCATGGAATCGACACTCCTGAAAACATGGTGTATAACCCACCTCCGATCACAAATGACGAGAACTAGAAATGGGATACTCCTTCCGGAAGGATCCTAGAGATCCACAAGCTTTGGGCTACAAATGAGCCCCTAACTGCCCTGATATAATCTCGGCCCAAAAGGCCACGAGATGACCATCCAATAGCTCCAAAATCCCTTCCTTGACTGAACGAAAAATCACTAGAGCCCATTCTAGAATATTGCAAGTAATCTTCGATGAGAAGAATTCCCGCATGGGCTCATCGATCGACCTAGTACATGTACCTAGGCCAGAACCAGAACTAGAACCCCCTCCTTGGTCCCTCAACACTATATTGAAAAACAATGAGCAAAAGATCAGAACATACCCAAGAATCCTCATCCCACAAGCTTCCTAGATTCTCCAAGACTCTTCCCGATTCAAGTATGGACCGTGCGCTTTCAGTAGCACGGGCCCAATACTACCTTCCACACCTATCCATACTTTCCTCAAGAGTCATCCCGATTCCTCTAAGTCACCATCTCAAATCCATACTCCAATCACTGACTAACCTGCGCAAAAGAAACCCACTGAAGCATTCCATAGGCTTTCCTAGGTTCCTGACCTCACCCTGCCATCAGCTGCAGAAGAACTCCTCATAATGTCAGTTAGCTACTTCGTGAACAAAATCACATGCAACAAATCTCAGATAATCCTTATAGTAAAAGACGAATTGCTAAAACGGTTAGACTCAAACAAGAGCTGCACAACAAGGTGAAATCTATCACTCTGAGATTATTCAATCTTTATTACATGTGTCTTAACATGTTCACTTACCCACAAAGCACAAATCAAGTAGCATTTGAGCAACAACACTCCAATCCATATAATTATCAAAGAACATTCAAATTCACACACCATAACTCATGCTAGGAACTTCCACCCTCACTGATGGATGCCTTAAATTATACATTGAGCAGGATTAAATAGACTGTCGAATAAAAGATCTACCCTAGGACCACAACCAAACAAGAAACAGTAAATAAGGCCAAATCAATTATTCTAGGGCAATAAGATCCTAACTGTATACAATTTTTAAAACATACACTTAGCAATTACTGATACTAAAATCCATTCTCATTCCAACATAGCAACTAATACTTCCAATGCTACAAAGCATCACATATCAGGACAATCTATCACCGACTAATCAACACTAGCATGCAAGTCTACCAGCTCATATAATAGGCATATAAAGGAATCTATCCTAGCATTCTATCATGCAAAAATTGTGTAGATCCTTAGCCCTAACTAGCATTTGACACTACAAGAAAAATAGCCTTTAATGATGCGCAAATAATGACACTCGCTGATTCACGTTACGCATTTTTGGGCGTCCTTAAAAATAATGTCAGACTTCCAAAATTTGAATGATATTGGACACGTATTTTTGCGTGCCCTTAAATTAGTGTCTCAAGAAAAAAAATTAAAAACACAGAGGGCGCTTTATCTTAAATGTGCGTCTTCTGTACGTGTCGCTTTATAATTATAAGGAAACGCGCTTTGAGAAGATAACGGGGGAAAACGAAACCCTAAAATTTTGAAAACCCGCCTTTCTTTTCTACCTTCTTTTCTTCATCTTCACAATCGACTCTCCCTTTTGTTTATCTATTTCGTTGGTTGTTTCCCTCTTGCTCTAATCACATCGTCGTCACGAATCATACACCGCCAGGCAGTGGAAGAAGATGATGAAGTTTGTCGTTGTCATATGCCTCCCTCCCTCGCTATCTCTAACTATCTCTGCCCTTTCTTTATTCATCGCTTCTATGATCTCAGCCTCCTATTCACCCCTCTAAAGCCTTACTTGTAAGTCCACACCACGCTTGTTCTTATCTCTTTCTGGAAAATCAAGAAACATTCGAAAAACCTAATGGTTTCGCTGTGAGGCCTCGTTTCTTCTTATCAGTATTGAATTTCTTCTTGGCTCTCTCATTCTTTCTTCTAATCAGTGACATCTAAGGAACAAATGATCCCAGCTTTCATTTAGTTTGTATTGTCCCCCTTAATGCAGTCTAGGTCTCTCTCTTTCTTTCTCTCTCTCTCTCTCTACTTAGTTAAATATAATTATATCTTATCTTGTTACTATAATATGTTTTTCCATTGACATGGTAGCTATTAAGAGACCTCGAATAACTGTTGATGAACATCAAGCTTCAGTTCATGTCATTTATATATCTTTTAAAAGGTATAAAGGAAAAACACAATATTGTTTAATGATTCATAATAACATGTTTATATATTCTAAATTTATTTAAACACCACACATTTTTATATACATTGGTTAAAGATATTTCTATATAAAGTTTTAAGTGTATAACATGTTTGTATCAGAGAGAGTAAACAGAAACTTGAGGATTTATTATAGAAGTGGTTTGAATGGCATAATCGACATCAATCTTCATCTAATGTAAATTGCTTGTATTTTTATTTTTTATTTTTATTTATGTTTGTAAATATCTAAATTTCTCAATTGTTCAGGATTTAAACGTTGAGGTGGAATCTGGTGAATGGATGTATTTTTCAGCTCTTAATGTTGGTCTAGATAAACCTTCTAACTGGTATCAATTCAATATCACCACCTTGTTAAAAAGACTAAAACAGTACCCCCTATGTTGCCATCTGAAACATGTGTATTGTTTTGTGTAGTCGTTCTGGATGGATGGGCAAACTAGTAATTTAATATTGCTATTATGAATGTATGATGTTGCTATTATGAATGTATGCCACTCCGGTTGTCTTTTTCACATAAGTGACAAGGATCTGTTGTATCTTTTCAGACTAGGCTTAAAGAAATGGTTGCCAGAGATGAGTTCAGAAGAAGAAGAAGAAGAAACAAGGCTGAAACTATAGTCAAGGTACCATGGATGAATTATGTTTGTAAAGTATTTACGAAAATGGTTAGAACAAGGGTGAATTTGTAAAGATTAGTTAGCTACTTGCAGGTTGATCTTGAATAAGCAAAGGGGCAATAGATTGTATTTTTCATATCTAATTAGTTTGTAAATTTTTGTTACAACTTCTATTGATTTGTTTTATCTTTCCATGGAACGATTATTTGTATGATATTAAATTTTATGCAATGGATTGTATTTTTTGTATATGATATTTTATTTTATATTATGAGACATTAAATACAAATTTAATTTAAAAATTGGTAAATCTATAAATAACATTTTTTTTAAACATTTAAAATTACGATACACAAAAATCTGTGTCATCTTTATTTATGACATTACCTTTCTTGACAGGGGCTTTCTAGATACGCATTGCGTGTCATTAACATGCGCGTCGTAAGGTTACGACACGCGAATGCGTGTCATCTTCCTTTATGACAGGGCCTTCCTTGATACGTATTGCGTGTCATAAACACGCGTCGTAATTGCGCGTCATAAATGAGCGTCGTAAATGCGCGTCGTAAATAGATGACGCGCAAATGCGCGTCGTCTCTCTTTATGACAGGGCCTTCCTTGAAGCGCATTTGTGCGTCGTCTGAGCCTTTTACGATGCGAAATGAGCGTCGTAAAAGGCTGTTTTTATAGTAGTGTGATTTACAGATTCACGGATCAAATCATAACAAATAACATGTATGGGTATTTTAGGATAACTTACTTGAGCTCGGCTAATTGCATGCATCATACCCCTTTTATCTTTACAAAAATCTTTTTTGGTAGTTTCTTTCCTTTTACAAAAATCTTTTCCAAACCCCTTTTCTTTTTAAGAAATTCATCAACTCCTTAGTTTGAGTTTAGGCACACTCAACGGTTTGCCCAAATCCCTCAAACCAAGGCTCTGATACAAACTTGTAATGTCCAAAAAATAAGACTCAAAACTTTCATTTTAGATTAATAAAAACAGTATTCCTGAAATATCAATATAAAACTCCAGTTAAAACAAATGTGTCATTTATCACATTACATCAGAGATAGTTAAGAAAATGAGGAACGAGGTGGTGAGTGCTCTGCAATCATCCCATGCTCTTCCCTTTGAAAACAGAAGTACCTGAAACATAAATTGAAAACTATCGCATAAAGCTTAGTGAGTTCACCAAAATACCACATACCAATCATACAAATGGGCACAGCCCTGGGGTTCGTTCCAACAGAAAAAGCAAGTATGGGCCCCGCCCTAGGGCCTCATGCTAGGGTATATTTCAACATGAACATATCATAGTGGTGTTGGAATAGTGTCTGAGGCTGCAACTATATTAGGCAAGTATTTGACCCGATTGTGCATGGTCCTTTTGGGTTGCCTTCACCATAGCAACTTGGTAGGATGATTTATTATGAGAGAATAAATATTATTAATATATTATGAGAATAATATAAGGAATAATAATATTGTTATTTGATTAATATAAGTCATAAATTAATTAGTATTAATTTGGTGGCTTAAAGAGATTAATTAAATAAGAAGGTATAAACTGTCAATTGTTTGATAGTTACACTTTAGACTGTAAATCCTTATGGGATGAAGAGTGGACGGATTCTAGGGCTAGGGATAGCCTCAAATCATCCAATGCTTATCTAAGGAAAGGATTTGGATTGCTTTAAGAGAAGATTATCCAACTAGGGTTTAAGGTGAAACCCTTAAGGAGTCTACAAGTATAAATAGACCCCATGGCCATGGGAAATCGACATCTCATCTAAAGTAGAGAACCTCTAGCCGATTTCCTCCTACCCCCTCTCTCTTAAATCATCTTCTTTGCTATTTGGTGTTTGTAAGCCATTAGATGAGTGACTATTGTGACTCTAGAGCTCCAAGATAACAAGATCAAAACAAGAGATTCAAAGCTAAACTTCTAGATCTGATTTTGTATTGTTTTATACCTAATTAGTTATTAGATATCTTGGATTCAAAGCATGTTTAATTAGAAAGCCTAGATCCAAGCATTAAGGTTTTGCATGCGCACATATGAAAGTTTTTATGGCTAAAACCCATTAGTGGTATCAGAGCCTAGATTGGTTTCTATTAAATTGTTGCTTGTTTGTTTGAATCTTGTTTGCAAAATTCGAATTTTGTGTCTCTGTGTCATGAACTCGACGAGTCCCATGGTGGACTCGACGAGTTGGCCTGACTCGATGAGTCTAGTTGGGAACTCGACGAGTTCGAGCGTCAGGATGGGCCAGATTCGGGATTTTTTCATATTTATCTTATGGAAACTTACCTTTATCATATTAGATCAACCCTAATCCGATTTTCTGATATATATGACTATAATCTTGATCTAATTAAAGATATTTATCAACTAATAAAATATTTAATTTCCTTATGTGATAATTAATTAATTATTTTGATTAAATTGGTAATTATCTTGCAAGAAATAATTAAATAAATCAAATATGGATAATTATTGAATTAATTGTTAATTGAGATGATTTGTTATTTGATCCTCCATGTTTTAAATGTTTAAAACTTGTCCTCAAGTTTTGAAATTTATGTTTGTGATTAAAAGTTTTAATTTAGACAATTTAAATTTCAAACCCTACTTTTTTAAAAGTTTAAAATACAACCCTATACTAATATAATATTACAAGATTAATATATATATATATATATATATATATATATATATATATATATATATATATATATATAACTAAATGCTAGTCTTACCGTTAGTAGGCCTCATTCACGAAGCCGATCTATAAGGTGGGTATAAGGTTGCGGCCTATAAAATGGCGCTTAATGGGTGTACACTCACACCCACCGCTTGCTTGATCGGTGGAGGGTCGTTAGCCGAACGGGTAGGATAGGGCAACCTCATCCTCTCATTAAAAGTATAATATGAAATACAAAGTAACTACACATTTTTTAAAAATTTCCAATCTTAGTTACATTAGGAAAAGTGAATTGATGCAATCCTATGAAATTACACTTTGCACCCTTGCTAAGAAATTAGTGGAGCGTGTGTGGTTTACCGGCACACTAATTGGTTCTAAGCAAAGGTGGCAAAGGGTGATTCATTGTTTATCATAGTTCGATGGAGCGTGTGTGGTTTACCGGCACATCGAATAGGTGATCGTTACAATGAAGGCACCGTGTGAATTTGCATGGTAATTCACACCCGCTTTGTGATCCTCGGTATCCCAGTCACAAACAAGAGGGGCATATCGAGATTTAAACATGCCATTGAATAGTTTCAATGAATCTCATCCGAACCTAGGAATTCTCAATACCTTTTGGACTTATAGTTATGTTTTTATGGTGGAGAATTAGTGAATCGTCATTCACTTACCTTCATAATATTTGCATGTTAGATTACGGCATCCCTTTTCTAATGTGTAAATATTGTTGTTGGATCCTAGCCCTAATTTTTCTTATTGGGTGATAATTAGGGATTCATATTCTAATCTATCTTTGTCCTTTCTATTTGTAGATGTCGAATGCAAACAACGCTGCTGCTAGTTCTTTCACATTGATGAGCCTTTGTCAAAAGGTCACTTTCGATGGGACGAACTTTAGCGAATGGATAAGATACATTCGCACCATTGCTCGCTATGAGGATAAGGAGTATGTCCTCGATGAGAAGCCCGAGAAAATGAACCCTGAAATCGCTACTCCGGCTGAAATGATCGCTTTTGAAACTCATGAGCACGATGCAACGAAGGTACATTGCATCATGATAGCCACCATGAACTCCGAATTCCAAAAGTCCTATGAGGACATGTACCCGTACGAAATACATCAAGACTTATTGGAGAGATACCACCAAAACGCGATACAAGAGCATTATGAGATTTTCACTAACATGATTTCCGCTAAGATGGGTCATGGAGAGTCTGTTACCGTGCACCTGCAAAATATGCAAAGGTATGTCGACCGTCTTCGCAAGTTGAATGTTGACTTTGGGGAAGACTTGGCGATCGACATGTTGCTTCACTCTTTGCCTCTGAGCTACAATCAATTTAGGATGACCTACCACATGAACAAAGAGGAGGTCACCCTAAGCAAACTCCAAGGTCTCTTGAGGGTCGCTGAGAGCAACTTCAAGAACAAGTCTGTTGCACCAACTCCCAATCCGCCCGCGGCTCCTGTCTTGGCTATTGGACAAGGAAAGGGAAAGAAGAGGAAGGCTTCGTCTAAGAACTATCGTAAGGTTAAAGGCCGAGATGGTGCCTCTTCTAGTGGGACCAAAGTTGATCCTGCTAAACCCTGCCCTAACCCGAAGGAGGCAGAGTGCCACCACTGCCACAAGATAGGACATTAGAAGAGAAGCTGCCCAGAGTACCTGCAAGCCATCAAGGAAGGAAAGATCAAGCCATCTTTCGCAGGTATATACATAATTAAATCTAACAAATCATCTCATGCTATTTCTTGGGTTCTTGATACCGGTTGTGGTTACCACATTTGTTCTAATGTGCAGGGACTAAGAAGAAATAGGGATGTGGAGGCTGGAAGAATAAATCTAATCATGGGGAATAGAAGATCGTCGCCTGTGACTAAGATTGGAGTGTATTCTTTAGTACTTAGGAATGGTTTAAGTTTAGATTTGAACAATTGTTGCTATTCACCAGAAATGGCTAGAAACATCATTTCATTTCATGGTTTGTTTAGACAAGGTTTTAGATTTTCTTTTAATAATGAGCATGGTTCTATTTTTGCTTATCTAAATGGTGTCTTTTATTTTGAAGCTATACCATGTAATGGAATTTATGAAACTGTTATGATTGTTGATAACTTAGGAAATTATGTTTTGAACATAGATTCTTCCAATAGTATGGATAGAGCATCCTTGTGGCATTGTCGTCTTGGACATGTCAACAAGAAGCGCATAGGCCAACTCCAAAACGATGGAGTGTTGGAGTCATTTGACCTTAGGGAAGATGACACGTGCGAGTCTTGTTTACTTGGAAAGATGACTAAGTCACCCTTCACAAGTACTTGTGAAAGAGGTGAGGGTCTATTGGACCTAATACATACCGATGTATGTGGACCGTTTAGATCAACCACGAAGGATGGGAACCACTTCTACGTGACTTTTACCGATGACTATAGTAGATATGGGTATATCTATTTGATCAAGCAAAAGTCAGAAACTTTTGAAAAGTTCAAAGAGTTCAAGAATGAAGTGGAGAATCAATTGGGCAGGAAAATCATGATGCTTCGATCCGATCGAGGAGGAGAGTACCTAAGTCTTGAATTCCACGATTATCTCAAGGAGTGTGGAATAGTTTCACAATTGACGCCACCTAGGACACCACAATTGAATGGTGTGGCAGAAAGGCGTAATCGAACCTTATTGGATATGGTTCGCTCTATGATGAGTCGTGCTTCACTACCTATCTCTTTTTGGGGGTATGCCTTAGAGACTGCCGCCCATATCCTTAACCGAGTCTCTACTAAGAAGGTTGCCAAAACACCTCACGAGATGTGGACAGGGAAAGCTCCCTCGTTAGCACATACCAAGGTTTGGGGTTGCGAGGCTTTCGTAAGATGAGATACTCACGACAAGCTCGAACCTCGAAGTGAGCGATGTATTTTCATCGGCTACCCGCAGAAAACCTTTGGATATTTCTTCTATAGACCGAAGGACAATGTTGTCTTCGTTGCGAGGATAGGAGTTTTCCGAGAGCGAGAACTCATAAGCCAAGGAGACAGTGGGAGGCAAATTGAACTTGAAGAGATTCAAGATTCGATAGATGAAGTAACCTCTACATCTGGCACTCAACCCGAGGAGGAAACTTCGGTTGAACCAATTGACGAGTCCTTACCTCTTAGACGTTCCGAAAGAGTTAGAGTTCAACCCCATTTTTATGGTATTCATATTACTACCGAAGGGGACACGTATATTAGTGATGGTACACTAATAAAACTTGATGAACCTAATAGCTATAAGGAAGCCATGGCAGGCTCGGAGTCTGCGAAATGGAAAGAGGCAATGGATAGCAAGATCCAATCCATGTATGATAAACAAGTTTGGAATTTGGTTGGTTATGTGCCCGGACGTAAGACCGTTGGGTGCAAATGGATCTTCAAGAAGAAGACCGACGTGGATGGAAACGTACACACATATAAAGCGCGATTGGTTGCGAAGGGCTTTACTCAAACTCCCGGAGTTGACTATGATGAGACCTTCTCACCAGTTGCGAAGATAAAATCTATTAGAGTGATGCTAGCTATTGCCGCATTTCATGATTATGAGATTTGGCAAATGGATGTCAAGACCGCTTTCCTTAACGGAAAGTTGGCTGAGGATGTTTACATGGCTTAGCCAGAGGGGTTTGTGGATCCGAAGCATCCAAATAGAGTGTGTAAGCTTGAGAAGTCCATTTATGGACTTAAGCAAGCGTCTCGCAGATGGAATCTTTGCTTCGATTAGAAAGTCAAAGAGTTTGGATTTGTACGAAGCACTACAAGAAAAAAGGCCTTTTACGACGCGCAAAACACGACGCTCTTTGATTTATGTTACGCATTAGAGAGCGACATTAAAAAAGTGTCATCTCTTCAAAAAATTTACGGATTTAGGTCGCGCATTACTGAGTGCCCTTAAATTAGTGTCTCATGTAAAAATATTAAAAACACGGAGGTCACCTATAATAAAAAGGGCGTCCTCTACAAATGTCGCTTTATAATTTTAAAAACGCGCATTTCTGGGACTCAGGGGGGAAACTAAATCCCCCAAAATTTTGAACACCCGCTTCCTCTTCCTCTCTACTCTCTACACCCGCCAAATCGACTTCATTCTCTCCCTTCTTTCTCTCTGCAAACCCCTTCTTCTCCGATCGACTTTCACTTCCTTCTATGTGCAAACCCTAATCAAACATAACACATTTGAAATAGTAATATCTTCTTTCATTTTCTCCCCTGCTACTCTCTGTAAAACCTAGCAGCCGCCACCACTAGAAACATGGAAAATCCCCCAAAATTTTGAAGTACCCCGCTCACTCCTCTTCACCTCTACCCTACTCCATCTACAATGACTCCCCACGTTACAAACCCTAGTCTAGTTGTGCTTCTATCCTTGGTCCGATTTCTTCATCCATTCAGCAAATTAAGGGAACACGACTTCTCATTCATCCCTCAACTTCATCTTCTCAATCAAGAAAAAAGGATTCTGGTTTTTTTCGTGCATCTGCATCATCTTGGTGGCGATAAACTCTCTAAGGTTCGTTAATTGGATCAATATTGTTTATTCTCAAAGTGTTGGATGTGGGGGTAAATTTGTTATATGTGAACAAACACAACATCACCAACATTCGATTGACGGGTTCGATTCTCCTCTTCTGGTTACACAAAGGTATGTTGTGCTTACCATCGTTCTTCTCCCTGTTACCTAATATGCGACTCCCATGAAACCGAGTTGCTCAACAGGATGAAACTCAACATCTCCGATCCGATCTTTATCTGATTTCGATTATTAAAAGCCAACTATAAACATCACACCACATGGTCGACAATCGACATACTCTCTTTCTCCATGTTGACTCCCTTTCTATCTCTATCAAGTTTCTGTCTCTATCAAGTTTTAAGGGCGTACAAAAGGGATATCAATATTGATTTTTTTTTTAACATTCACTTGATTCTTGGAGCTTTTTCACTAAAATATAGGAGAAGATGAGTAATCTATTTCGAAGGGCTGCATCACAGGTTAGGCCCTCTTATTAGTTATTCCTCCCATTCATGCACACAATCAGAATCAAAATCAGTTTAATACACGAATTAAATCAGGAATATATGTTATTGAAGTATATATGATCCTTATTAAAATTAGTATTCTGCTAATATGATATCGGCTAGATTTATATTCTCCATCATAATTAAACCTAATAGCTTATGAAACATTGAAATTTCCTTGGGGCGTGGGACCTGTTTATCTAAATAAATAGAGAAGCTATTAAATTTTTAGCATTGCAAAAGTATGAAAGTTTATAACTTGTTTGTTTTCATAATTCATAGCGTATTTTCCACTTACTTTTTTTTTCCATTGCTTCATGTGACTTGTAGTTACTGACACTCAGATGAAAACAGGCTTTATGATTACAACTCTAATGATTTGAATTTAATAAGATGTTATATGTTATAGATTGGTTCACATAGAAAAAATGTTGGAGGTTCTAGAAGTGTGATGGTGAGGTGGACTAGTATAGAAGCTGTACAAACTGATGATTCTGCAGTTGATCGTAAGGGGTATGTTATAGCAATGCATCATTAATACTATGCATCAAAATATTGGATTTCTTTTAAAAAAATCGTTTTCTGATTGCTTCTATTCCAATATTAGGTATAAGGGACATGACATGTTGGCTCCTTTCACTGCTAGATGGCAGCCTGATGAATTGCATCCATTGGTAATAGATAAATCTGAGGTAAAGATTATTAACATTTATAAGTATTGGAATTTTGTATATTCTATGTCTATTGTGAAAAAGGTTTGATTCTTGTTATGATAGGGTTCATATGTGTATGACATAAATGGGAAAAAGTATCTTGATTCTCTTGCTGGTTTATGTTGCACAACTTTAGTATACACAAAACCCTTTTCTAGATTAAACAGTTTCTGAAAAATGTTTGTTTTTTATATTTCTTTTTGTAACTTTTAGGGGGGAGTGAATCAAGGCTTGTTGATGCTGCAACTAAACAGCTAAATATTACAGAGGTGGGACCTTATCTAGCTTCAATCGTCAATAATACATGACTTGTAACACTCTCTTGTTGTCATCCAGCTTTTGCATCTTTCCACCATCTTGAGGTCTTGGATTTGAGTTCTAACAGTCTTGTTGGGAGCATCCCTTCAGCAATACATGCATTATCTTCCCTAAGAGCTGTCCCATTCGCTCACAATAATCTTAATGGCTCATTATCAAATCATGGTAAGTTATATATCTAAAGCATGCACATTTCATTTTTGTGAGTATTTTGTAACATTAACTTTTGTCCTTTCCTTGATGCTTAATCTTTTTGAACTTGTATAACCATGAAAATGCAAGTAATATAGTTCTTGAAGGTTAATCTTTTATAACTTAATTACCTTTTGAGTTTCATGGCTTATGCATATTTTTTTATTTTTATTTTTGTCGTTTGACAGGGTTCTGTGAGTCGAAGAATCTCGGTGAATTGGATCTTAGTAACAACATCTCTTAAGTTGTTTGATATTTCTTCAAACAATTTTTGTGAGTACATTGATTTTAGTCATAACATATTTGAAGGTTCATTCTCCTTTAGCTGTTCCCCTGTTCCTGCTGTTCCCCTGTTCCTACTGGTGTAACTCTTTTAGTATGTCAAGCACCAATATTACCACTGTGGCATGCTGAAATAACTCGGTAAACCTCAACTACTATTACTATTGATTGATTTAGCTTTATTGTATATATATGCATGCTAATTAGTAATTACTATCTAATTATTTATAGAATCCATGGACTTTTGAGTTTTGAGGTTACACTGTTTCAGTTTTCACTGCACAAAACTTAGATATTGCAATAGCCACATCTGATGGAATTAAGTGGTATTTACTTTTTACTAATTAGTAATTACTAGATTATTCTTTCTACCATGTTTTTGTACAAAAGCTTCTAGGTTGTTACAGCTTTATTGATGAGATGTCAGCATTAGATCCCAAACTTTATAATTCATTCTTCTTTTCTTGATATATTATTGCAGCATTATGATAGTGATGTGAAGGATATGTGTCTAGATTTTACAGTTAATGAAGAGTTATCTGGAAAACGACATGTTGTTTAACTTAAAACTGGGGGTAAAGATGTCATTGTCACAAATGATAATAAGTTGCAGTATATATATGCTATGGTAGATTATAAACTTAACCGACAGGTATAATCATCTCTCTAAAATGACCTTTTTACCCTTTCATTTCGGAAAAAGAAACAAAATTTGCTATATTTGATGCCACTAATTATTTACAGCTATTACCACTTTCAAATGCGTTTTATAGAGGATTAACATATCTTATATCCCCATCTTGATTGAAATTGTTTAATGCCAGTGAATTTAATCAGGTATTAAGTATTGCTTAAATTGATTTATCTTAATTTTTTTAATTAAATCAACTAAAGTTTTTAATATTAAAAAAAAGCTTCTTTCTGGTGGAAACCATGACATTTGATGTTGATGATTTGAGGAATAACACACGATACACTGGTGGTTACACTGAAGGAAGCTGGACAGTTAAGCTCTTTTGGGAGGTATGCATAAATTACATTTATGGTCCCTGTAATTTTAATTTTCCGGAATTACACATTTGGTCCTTTCACTTTTTAATTTACAAAAAGGAAATCACAAAATTTTAATTTATTTTAAATAGTTTATGGGTAATTTGGTAATTTGATGATACATATAGGTTCAGGAAGTTTTGGATGAAATTGGTGCTCCTTCTATTCTTATTTATAATAATTCACTCTTGTATTTTTTTGTCTAGTACTTTATCTAATCTGTTAACTTTACTTGCTTTCTTTTTTTAGAGTTTATACAGGGTCATTCATGACTTCTCTTGATTTTCAGGTTTGTTAAGTTCATTTTGTTTTCTGATGCAAAAAAAGTGGCTAATATCTTTATGTTAGTTGTGTTGTGGTTTAGTTGATATTGATTATTGATTAGTTAATATTGTACAACTGACATGATTATTGATTAGTTGATATTGATTTGAATATGGTTGATTCCACTCTCATACATACCATGTGTATTATTAATTAGTTGATATTGATATTGTACAACTGACATGATTATTGTGTAAGATTTCCGTGTTGTTCTTGATAAAGAGTTGGGATTGATATTGAAGCTAAGAGACATGATGAAGGGTTTTAGAGCTTCTTCAGACACCTTAATGACAAGTTACAGAAACAAGAAGGTGCCCCTTTATTATAGCAATGTAGTATTAGGTTATATTGTTAGGGAAAACCTCTTAATAACAATGTAAATTTAATTTATATATTGTAAGAAAATAGAATTGTATGACATTAAATTTTATGCAATGTATTGTATTTTTTGTATATGGTATTTTCTTTTTATTATGAGACATTAAATGAAAATTTAATTTAAAAACTAATAAATATATAAATATTTTTTTTAAACATTTAAATTTACGATACGCAAAAATGTGTGTCATCTTCATTTATGACATGGCCTTTCTTGACAGGGGCTTTCTTGATACGCATTGCGTGTCATTAACACGCGCGTCGTAAGGTCACGACATGAGAATGCGTGTCGTCTTTCTTTATGACAGTGCTTTCCTTGATACGCATTGCGTGTCGTAAACGCGCGTCGTAATTGCGCGTCGTAAATGAGCGTCGTAAATGCGCGCCGTCTCTAGACGACGCGCAAAAGCGCGTCGTCTCTCTTTATGACAGGGCCTTCCTTGACGCGCATTTGCGCGTCGTCTGAGCCTTTTACGACCCGCAATGAGCGTCGTAAAAGGCCTTTTTTCTAGTAGTGAAGCGAAGATGAATCGTGTGTAAATGTCAAAGCAGTGGGAGTATAGTAAGCTTCCTCGTTCTATATGTCGATGACATATTACTCATAGGAAACGACATCCCGACTCTGTAAGAGGTTAAGTCGTGGCTCGGGAAGTGCTTCGCTATGAAGGACCTCGGAGAGGCTTCTTACATTTTGGGAATAAGGATAGTGAGAGAAAGAAGTAAGAGACTAATAGGACTTAGTCAGAACACTTACTTAGAGAAGGTACTAAAACGTTTTAGTATGGAAAACTCGAAGAAGGGAGAATTACAGATACAAAATAATGCCAAGTTGAGTAAGACTCAAAGTCCGAGTACCGAAGCTGAAATAGCAGAAATGAGTCGAGTACCATACGCTTCCGCAGTTGGCTCAATCATGTATGCTACGACTTGTACTCGCCCTGATGTAGCCTTTGCTTTGAGCATGGTTAGCAGATATCAAGGGAATCCTTGCAGAGCCCATTGGATTGCGGTGAAGAATATCCTTAAGTACCTTCGGAGGACGAAGGAATGGTTCTTAGTCCTCGGAGGGAGTGATGACTTGAAGGTGCGAGGGTATAGTGACGCCAGCTTTCAGACTAACAGGGACAACTACCGTTTGCAGTCGGGCTGGGTCTTTACCCTAAATGGAGGAGCAGTGACATGGAAAAGTTCCAAACAGGAAATCATAGCTGATTCAACGTGCGCATAAGAGTACATTGCAGCGAGCAAAGCATCGAAGGAGGCAATATGGCTGAAGAACTTCATCGGTGATCTTGGAGTTGTACCCGCCATAAAGGAGCCCATGGAGATTTTTTGTGATAATGAAGGAACGGTTGCCTTTACCAAGGAACCAAGGGATCATGGTAGATCTAGACATATTGAACGAAAATATCACTTTATTAGAGATCGTGTAGAAGAAGGACAACTCATAGTAAAGAGGATATCATCAGAAGATAACCCAGCAGATCCGTTTACGAAAGGACTGAGTAAGGTTAAGCACTTGCAGCATGCTAGGAGTATTGGGCTGAAGGATGATATTAGCATAGATTAGATAGTAATAGAAACGTGTAATAGATAAATGTAATTAACATTTGATGATTAAATATAGGAGTTTTATTTATGAGTAATGTTACTGTCTTATGTTAATTGTTTAACTATTGTTTCATTTTGCATGTTTTGACTTCCAGAATAATTGAATTTATTAAGAATAATCGAATTATTCAAATTGTCCACAATCGTTCATATGTTGGAAGTAGATATGAATTAAGATTGTCGTGAATTGGTTCGTAGACTGTCTAAATGGTATTGGACATAGTAAAGGTTTGCTGCGACGTTCATGAGTGCTTATGAACTGGTTTTGAGCATTGGAACAAACCTGTGCTTGCTGGAATCACCTTATGGAATATGATATAAAAAGGGTGATTGCAAGACGATAATATCATATAGTCTTAAAACCTAGATATATGGTTTGTTATTTGTTAATTGATTGTACATTGATAATGCGAAAACGCATCAGTAACTCGATGTTGTAAAACGCATTGTTGTGTATAGTTGATTAATGAATAAGTAAATGCATATAAGTCGAAGTTTATCTGTAACTTTTATCCTAAGTAGGTAAAAGCGATATCTCGGCCGCTCGATGATGTGATTTGACTTATGTGCCGGGCCCGGTCAGAACTGAATTGATGTGCTCGATTAAGTTCTATGTCAAATAAATCAGAGATCGAGAAACCTAAATGCTTGACTAATCATTCCATAGAATTGTCAGCATGATATCTAACAGAGGACTGTATGATCCCTTATCTAAAGGACAAGATTGATTAGATCAGAGTTTCACAACATCTTTGAGAGCTATGATTGCGAATCAGATTGTACTTGTGCATATAGTTACTAGACTTATCCAAGTGGGAGACTGATGGAATAGTGTCTAAGGCTGCCACTATATTAGGCAAGTATTTGACCCGATTGTGCATGGTCCTTTTGGGTTGCCTTCACCGTAGCAACTTGTTAGGATGATTTATTATGAGAGAATAAATATTATTAATATATTATGAGAATAATATAAGGAATAATAATATTTTTATTTGATTAATATAAGTCATAAATTAATTAGTATTAATTTGGTGACTTAAAGAGATTAATTAAATAAGAGGGTATAAACTGTCAATTGTTTGATAGTTACACTTTAGACTGTAAATCCTTATTGGATGAAGAGTGGACGGATTCTAGGGCTAGGGATAGGCTCAACTCGTCCAATGCTTATCTAATGAAAGGATTTGGATTGCTTTAAGAGAAGATTATCCAACTAGGGTTTAAGGTGAAACCCTTAAGGAGTCTACAAGTATAAATAGACCCCATGGCCAAGGGAAATCGGCATCTCATCTATAGTAGAGAACCCCTGGACGATTTCCTCCTACCCCCTCTCTCTCAAATCAACTTCTTTGCTATTTGGTGTTTGTAAGCCATTAGAGGAGTGACAATTGTGACTCTAGAGCTCCAAGATAACAAGATCAAAACAAGAGATTCAAAGGTAAACTTCTAGATCTGATTTTGTATGGTTTTATACCTAATTAGTTATTAGAAGTCTTAGATTCAAAGCATGTTTAATTAGAAAGCTTAGATCCAAGCATTAGGGTTTTGCATACACACATAGGAAAGTTCTTATGGCTAAAACCCATTAAGTGGGCCCCGCCCTGGGGCATATTTCAACCTGAGCATGTCATAGTGGGCCCTACCAGTGGGTATATTTCAACGCGATCACGACATGTATCATACAACATTACCAGATACTGGGCCGACCTTGGTGCCTTCGATCCGGAATACTGGGAAGCGACTCACCTCACACTGTTGAATCAGATTGTTAATTCCCTGGCTGCTGGTCCAGTAAATCGCCAAGCTAAATATCAAATAACATCTAATTAACAATTAGATTCCAATCCATAACCATCAGACCAAAATTAGGGTAAATGGCCACTTTACCCCTTACCTTGTTTGGACCAAGACTTGTGCCCAAACATAGTAATCTAAAAGGCCCAATTACCATATAATCAGACAAGGCCCAACCATAGCCCACTTTTCCAAATTGGGCCTAAATCCCTTCCGTGGGCCTTAATCCAAGGTTCAAAAACATTCTTAGCCCAAAACACTTAAATTCTGATGGACCAACAACGCCCTAAACATCTAAGCCAAAACTACGGGCCAGAGCGAAGACCAAAAGATTTGAGGCCTACTCTATTGAGTACGCGGGGAATAGTCAGCTCGTACACACACCATACATGCCTTAGGGATTATACGTTAAGTGTACCTTCCTGTACGCTCAACGTACCCTCACATTAATCCAAGTTCCATATTTATCTCTTATTCCATAAAGACTTTGCTCCAAAACGTAGATATGACATCGCTGAATTGGATTATCACGTAAATTTGCTAACTTTACATGTGTGCATCTCTAAATGAATATCTTAAGCTTAAAATGGACTTAATCTGTGATTTAATGTGTGGATGAGACCCAATACCGCATAAAGTTGGCACCTTTATGCTTAAGGAACTCCTAATAAGCTCAAATCTACAAGAATAAGTCCCTCAAATGTCTTAACTCAACAACCAACCAAAAAGGGACCATAAACCTAACAAATCAAGCCATCAAGAGATCTAAACATCTACAAGCCAAGGTATGAACTTGATAACTCCAAAGTCTTGGAAAAAGGGTGGTAATTCTGGATCTATAGGCTCCTCACCAAGCAAAGGACCTTCAATCTTCTTTACTTCCTCCACAAAGAGAAAATAACCACCAAAATTTTCTCAAGAGCTCAAAAACACGACAAAGAAGGCTTAAGGGTTGATTTAGGGTTTTAGGAGGTTTAGGAGCTGGTAAAGAGACCATCCCTAGGGACTTATGGTCCTTAAATAGGGTACAACACACTTAAATTAAGGTTTCTTTCACTCCTCGTACGCTCAATTTACGAGGCATTGGCCTTGCAAACATTCCCTCCTGGTACGCTAAGCATACACTAGTGTACGCACCACGTACTTCACTTCACACTAGTACGCCCCGCGTACTAGGGTTAACCTTAAACCATAAAATACTCTGAAGTCCATAACATCTTTATTATAAATCGGATTTTGATGATCCTCATATCCATAAAAAGGTAACGAGAAGCTCTACACCTTTATCAAAACATACGCACCTTAAGATTTCCTGAACAAAAATCCAATTTCTATAACACCCGAGCTGACACTTTACTAAAATACCCCTTTGCTCTAAAATACAAACCGAACACCCGAATTATCTTAATCATGTCACTCACACCTAAATGAGAAACGATCTGGGACAAGGCGTTACAGTCAACATAATTTTGGTGAGTGCATGAGTTTTTATTTTTGAATCTTTTTAAGAATCCTTTTATTTGAGAAAACCATGCTTAATTATTAACCTAGCTTTCTATCCTAACACACTTTAATTAGGATATCTTTTATTAACCCAAATTTACAACATTTTTAGGATATCTAACGATCCTAACTTATTTTAATTAGGATATCATTTATTAATCGTAATTTACTATCTTTTTAGGATATCTATCGATCCTAACGTATTTTAATTTCGATATCTTTTATTAATCCTAATTTACTATCTTTTTACGATATCTGACGATCTTAATGTATTTTAATTAGGATATCTTTTATTAATCCTAATTTATTGAATTTTTAGCATATCTATCGATCGCAACGTATTTTAATTAGGGTATCTTTAATTAATCCTAAGTTACTATCTCTTGAGGTTATCTAACGATCCTAATGTTTTCTAATTACCATTCCAGGCCTCCGTAATGGTATTTTAAACTCTTAGGAAAAATTTAATATGTTATTGTGAGCCCAATAATCGACGTTATCACCATAAATGTACCCCAAATCATGACTCTTCAACGGACGTCAAATAGTAACTTTTATGGAAGGTATCCCACCGGGAATATAGCTAGAAATTGCAGGTGGGGTTTTTTTGGCTCCGTATAGATCTATACATTACTTCCTAGCGCTCACAAGGGTATCCATTATAGGAATTAGGGATATGCCGAATTTAATCAAGGCTTTAGGATGAATAACCAACTCATTAACACATTAACCCTAGGCATTTATCTTTTATCTTTTAGTCTTTAATCTTACCATATATATAAATACATAAATATATATAAATATATATATATATATATATATATATATATATATATATATATATATATATATATGTGTGTGTATATATACACCCCAATTTTGGTTACTTTAACAAGATATTTGGGCAGAGTAACAACTAAGTACTAAGCGTATCCTAAATCTTGTCTAGCATAAATCCTAGATACTAAGGTTTCCTAGGGATTTAGTCATTATAACATCTGGGTAACACTTAATCCTAAATTATTGGACATTATAACCTATAGGTAACACCTACTCCTTGATTACTTGGCATTATAATCTCTAGACATAAGATCATAGCTTAAAAGTAAGCATAGTATCTACCATTATATTATCCTAAGGCATCTAGCTTATTATAAAATGATTTGATATTTATAAAATAATTTTTTTATAAAAACAATTAATAAGCATGTAGTCCCCCCCCCCCCCCCTCTTAAAACATTTAAACAAGTAAAATAGGGGTCGGGAACTCATTCTAGTAGGTATCGAGAAGCACCCGGACTACTACAACTAGTGTCTCTTGTTATCGAGAGTGTATTGAAGTATCGAGAGAGAGAGAGAGAGAGAGAGAGAGAGAGAGAGAGAGAGTGTATTGAGTGTATTGAGGTACAAAATCCTTTCTACTTTCATGACCACTGGCTACTCTTGGCCTATCATTTAAAGTGTCATTTCCTCAACACCAAGATGAACAAATACCCTACACGAATCAACAAAAAATAAAGATGTATAACTAAAACCAAAATCCTTCTTCAACCATGGTGAAAGAAAATGGAAATACATAACCTTCTTCGTAATTAGGACAGGGACAGGTAGACGTAGAGGGCAAACTGACAACACATGATGAAGCCAACATAAAAAGATTCAAAACTAAATTGGAGAAAATAAGTAAAGTAGGCACAAGTTGAACTAATTACCTGCTTTGCATTCTTTTAGGAGCATCAAAGAGCTTTCCTGAACAATAAGTTTAGGGAAATTGAGAGAAGAGGAGGGCCACCAGATTCTTTCACCACCAAAACTTAACCCTAATCTTAGAGAAAATAGTAGAATGGGCAGCCATATGGAGTTTTTTGCATTAGTGCCATTGATGGATGACCATCTGACGCTTCACTTGCTCCAGCACTGTGGAGATGAGGCGACGAAGAAGAATGTGTTTTGAAGTAAACAGGTGATTCTAATGCTTTTTTTGAATCCATATTTTGGATTATTTGGAATTTATCTACTTTTAAAATTAGAAAAATCATAGTTGGGAGATGGAGAGTGGAGATGGAAGCAACTGTAAACGAGAGAAGGAGATTAATAAACCCTAAATCGTCAATGCAGCTTTTTTTGGGATTTTCTTTTCTGACGAGCTGCTAAAGTATGAAGACGTGTGTTACATAAAAAATAATATAACACAACACTTAATTTAGGACACTCAATAATGTGTATCCTAAACTCTGTAAATTCTAGGAGATATGACATTCTTTTTAAACACGTACTTTTGCATATCATAAATCACTGCTAGTCATGGTTTGCGTGTTATATGAAAGCCATATAACACAACTGGAACAATAACTCTACCGGAACACCTCAGAGGCATGGACTTGTCAATTGGTTCAACCGAAGTTTCCTCCTCGAGTTGAGTGCTAGTGTTTGAGGTTCCTTCATCGCTTAACTCTTGAAGCTCTTCAACGTCAATTTGTATCCAACTCTCCTCTTGGCATATGAGTTCTCTCTCTTGAAAGACTCCGCTCCTCTCTACAACGAAAACATCATCACTCGGTCTATAGAAGAGGTATCCAAAGGACTTATGTGGGTAGCCGATGAAAATATACTGCTCACTCTGAGGTTCGAGCTTGTCATGAGTCTCGCGTCTTACGAAAGCCTCGCAACCTCAATCCTTGATGTGGTCTAACGAGGGAAACTTCCCTATCCACATCTCGTGAGGTGTTTTGGAAAACTTTTTGGTAGGGGCTAGATTAAGGATATGGGCGGCAGTCTCGAAGGCATACCCCCAGAATGAGATAGGTAATGAAGCTCGACTCATCGTAGAACGGACCATGTCTAGCAAGGTTCTATTGCGCCTCTCAGCCACACTATTAAGATGTGGTGTCCTAGGTGGCGTCAGTTGTGAAACAATTCCATATTCCTTAAGATAGTCAAGGAACTCGATACTAAGATGCTCTCCTCCACGATCTGATTGCAACATCTTTATCTTCCTGCCTAATTGATTCTCCACTTCTTGCTTAAACTCCTTAAACTTTTCAAAAGTTTCTCACTTATACTTAATCAAGTAGATATATCCATATCTACTATAATCATTAGTAAAGGTCACATAGAAGTGGTTAGCATCCCTTGTGCCGGTTCTGAAGGGTCCACACACATCAGTGTGTATGAGATCAAACAAACCATCACCCCTTTCACAAGTACCAGTGAAGGGTGACTTGGTCATCCTTCCAAGAAAACAAGATTCGCAAGTTCCATCCAACTTTAAGTTGAATGACTCCAAGTCTCCATGCTTTTGGAGTTGAGCTATGCGCTTCTTGTTGACATGTCCAAGACGGCATTGCTAGAAGCATGCCTTGTCCAAAACATTGGAAGAATCAGTATTCAACACATTATTTCCTACGTTCTCTACAACATTTACAGTTTCCTATACACCATTGCAAGGTAATGCTTCAAAATAAAATACACCATTGTAATAAGCATTAATATCACCAATTTCATTATTAAATGAAAAAGTAAAACCTTGTTTATACAAACTGAGAAAGGAAATAGTATTTCTCACCATATCGGCTGAGCAACAACAATTATTCAAATCTAGATTTAATCCATTCCTAAGAAATAAATAATAAATTCCAATCTTGGTCACAAGAGACATTTTGCTATTTCTCATGATTAAGTTTAACTTCCCGTGCTCCACATCCCTACTTCTTTTTAGTCCCTGGAAATCAGAACAAATGTGAAATCCACAACCTGTATCAAGGACCCAAGAATTAGCATGTGATGAGTTATTAGATTGAATAGTGTAAATACCTGCAAAGGAGGGTTTGATAATCCCATCCTTTATGTCCTGCAAGTACTTGGGGCAACTTCGTTTCCAGTGCCCGTTTTCATGACAATGGAAGCTGTCTGCATCCTTCGGATTGGAAGAAGGATTAGCATAACCAGATTTGGTCCCAGTAGAAGAGGATCCATCAAGAGACTTTCCCTTGAAGCTCTTGGAGGGAGCCTTCCTCTTCTTTCCCTTTCCATGTCCTATTGCCAGAACATGGGCAAAAGTAGTAGTGGTAGGAGTAGACACAACCGGTTTGACTTCCAGGTTGCTTTCTACAGCCCATAGGACTTAGTGCTTGCTAAAAGTGATCTTCTCCTTGTTCATATGATAGGTCATACGAAACTTAACATAATAAGAAGGTAAAGAGTGTAGAATAATGTCTATGGCCAACTCTTCATCAAAATTGACATTCAGTTTAAGCAAGTAGTCCACAAATCTTTGGATCTTTTGCAAGTGGGTTGTGATGGGTTCACCATCATTCATTTTGGTTGTGATCATGGAGGCAATGATATCATACTTCTCATGCCGAGCACTTTGATGGTATCTTTCCATCAAATCCTGATACACTTTATAGGGATAGTAGTTCTCATAGGACTTCTGTAGCTCTACAGTAATGGTAGCGACCATAAGACACAACACCTTTGTCGCATCCCTCTCATGAGTAGTGTGTTCAGTAATTTGTTCAGGAGTGGCAGTAGTTACATCAATCTCCTAATGCTATTTATCAAGGACATATTCTTTGTCCTCATAACAAATAGCTATTCAGATTTTACGATTCCATTCATTGAAGTTCAAGCCATCGAAAATGACCCTCCCACATAAGTTCATTAGGGAGAAAGAGCCCGAAGGAATTGGTGTTGAAGCGTTGCTTGGGATAGACATCTGAAAAAGAAGAAGAACAAAGTTTAGATTAGATGAGAATCCATAATATTACACCCAAATGAAATATTAAGGCTATGAACCAACAAAATATTCTACAATTGCTAAGAAGGATGCCGTAGTCCAATTGTAAAATATTTGAAGGTAGGTAAATGACGATTTACCAATTTCCACCATGAAAAATGAAACAAATTATTAAATTTTAATTAGATTTGAAATTCCTAGATCTTCGAGATTCATTGAACGTTTCAATGGCATGTTTAAATCTCGATTGTGCCCTTAAATTTTGTGAATGGGATGTTGAGGATCACAAACAAGGTGTGAATAACTATGCAAATTAACTTGGTACACCCAATGTTACAAATCAACTAATCAATGTGTTGGTTCTCCACACACGCTCCATTAATCTATGATTAACATCATGCTACCCTTTGATACACTTTGTCAGTCCCAGATTAGTGTGCTGGTTAACCACGCGCGCTCCACTAACGACTTAACAAGATGCAAAGTGTAATTTCAAGGATTAGCACCATTTTAACATTTTTCCTAAAGTAACTAAGATTGGGAATTTAATAAAAGCTTAGTTACTTTATATTTATCATTATACTTTTAATGAGGGAGAATTAGTGTCCTATCCTACCCGTACGGCTGACAACCCTCCATCAGTCAAAGAAGCGGTGGGTGAGAGTGGAAACCCATTAGACCACCATTTTATAGGTAGTAACCTTATACCGCCTTATAGACTGGCTTCGTGAATGAGGCCTACTAATAGTAAGACAGACTAGTCTTATATATATATATATATATATATATATATATATATATATATATATATATATATATATATACATATATTAAACTTATTATATTATAAAGTATAAGGGTTGAATTTTAACATTAAAAACTCTAGTGTTTGGAACTAAAGTCTCATTGATGAGACTTTAGAAATTCAAAAACATGAGGGGAAGTTTTGAAACATGTCAAAACTCTTCACGTTTGTAACTTATGAGTTTAATTGGATTTTAATGTATGAGAACTTTCATTTTCCATAACTTGAGGTAAAGTTATGGAGTTCATTAAAATTCATTTAGATAATTTTCTAACAACTGAAATTATCACATAATTTTTGATCTAACTACACTCATAATCAAGATAATTCTACATCAAAAATTGGGATATATACAGTAAAGTCCCAATATTTTCATCGATTTGACAAGAAAATCCTAAACTTTATTTTTTTGACAGTAAAGTCCAAATTACCGGCAATTTTTGACACTTTTTCCCTTTTTCCCCGGTTAGCCGGTAATTAGGACTTTTTTGTCAACAAAATAAAGTTTAGGACTTTCTTGTCAAATTGTCAATTAGGACTTTAGTGTAAAAAAGTAAAGTTTAGGACTTTTTTGTCAAATCGTTGAAAATATTGGGACTTTAGTGTATATATAATTTTTTTTTTGAGAAATTTAATGGTATAATACTCTTTAAGCATAAGAGTTATTGAAACCGTCTCTAATCAGATAGATCCTATTGAAATCCTTTACGACTGCATCTTGTTAAATCGTTTTTTTAATCTCAACAAACCGACATTGAAAACAATTGAGATAATCAAGAAAGAAAGAAAGAACCAATGTTGTGTTGGCTTATTGTAGTCTCAAAAATGGATAAATTAGAAACCTAAAAAAAGAAATTTCCCTGGCTTTATACAAACACAAACAACATATGCCTAGTCAAAAGGCTGTGAATGGGTGTAACACCGAAATTTTTAAACAAAATTTTCATTTAAAATAGTTGATCTCTTTAACACTTTTAATAAAAATCTCCTTTTTGTTTTAATTACAAGACATGACTCTTTTGTTCAATCACTTAATAAACCAGGATCCTTAAAACAAACTTTTCCCTTGGTGTGTACAATCGAGTCGGTGCCATCCCGTGATCCTGATAAAACCTGAAACACATAACACAAAACATTGTAAGCACGAAGCTTAGTGAGTTCCCTAAAATACCACATTCAACACATACGCCACTCAAGGCTACAATATGAACCTCCGGTCGGTGTGTCTCAGTGGAACCCTCTAGTTCCGTATCGTTGGACCCTCCGGTCCGATCTATATCATTGGACTCTCCGGTCCGGTCTATATCGTTGGACCCTCCGGTCTGATCTATAAACTCCGCATAGCATAAATCACAAAGACATGATGCATAGCATATCACATGTTACATAATACTCAATGTAAGAACATAAGACCCTCCGGTAACACATAACTACCACTCAAGATAACGTATAGTGAGGAGACTCACTTGCTACTGCCGACTGAAGAACAAGATCACGCTGCTCCGACCACCGTCACGAACTCCACCACTGAATCACCAAAACCAATAAATACCAATAACAACCAAAATACCCCTGGAAGTCAACTGGTCAACTCTTGGTCAAAGCCAACCCTCCTGACTGACTTTACTCGCCGAGTCAAACCACTGACTCGTCGAGTCTCCATGCTCTGAAACTCCCCTAACACGACTCAACTCGCCGAGTCGCCCCAAGACTCGCCGAGTCCCACAACTCTGAGTCAAACCGTACTCAACTCACTGAGTCATCCCTTGACTCGCCGATTCTCAGCTTAACCAAAAAAGGTTAGGACCTCAAGACCAGACTCGTAGAGTTCAAGAACAGATTCGCCGAGTCTAAGGCTATCTTCAACCAACTCGCCGAGTTTCTGCCTATCTTCATGCAAGTCGCCGAGTCCACCCATGTGACTCGCCGAGTACTACTAGCTCTTAACCCATATAGAGGATTTCCAAGCCATGCAAGGTTTCCAATCCATAGATCTACTCTTATACAGACCATCCATCACGTAAAGTGGCAAAATTTACATGAATCCAAGGAGATCTAAGCATAATACACTCTTGGGCTAAGGTTTAGGGCCAAAAGACTTCATCAACAGCTCTTGAACAGGGACTTTATGCTCTTTTGGATCATCACTACTCTAGATCTGAGGTAGCAACCTCAGATCTAACCTCGAAACTCAAGATAACACTAGATATACACCCAAAAATGCCACAAATGATAGATCTAGATGGATAACAGCTCAAGCAACGAATCATTACCTTAAAAGAAGGCTCCAACAGAAGAATAAGTCAAAACCTTGAAAAGCCCCTTGCTCTAAGCCTCTTAATCTTCAAAGATCTCTTCAACAAACACTCCTTCAAGATCCAAATGTTCTCTAATTCTCTCACAATGAATATTATGGTTTCTAGACTTCAAGGGAGAGCAAAGAGGCTGGGGAGAGGGCATTATGTTCTTTATATAGGGCCTAATCCATGGGATTAGGGTTTTCTCCACACATCACCAACTTGCCGAGTCCAGCGACCGACTCGCCGAGTTGGACACTAGACATACGACCAGAATCGCGACCGTACTCGCCGAGTCTACCCATGGACTCACCGAGTTGGCCATTCACATTTTCACATTGAACCCTGAACTCGGGATGTTCCAATGGGGAGAAGGGAAAGAAGGGCAATTTCGTTTTTTTCGGTTTCTTATTTCTCCATTTTTGGGGCTGCAAAAAGCCAACACAACCCTGGTTCTTTCTTTCTTTCTTTCTTGATTATCTAAAAATTTTCAATATCAGTTTGTTGAGATTAAAAACACGTTTAACAAGAAACAAACGTTAAGGATTTCAATAGGATCTAGCATATTAGTGAATGTTTCAATAACTTTTATGCTTAAAGAGTATCATAGCATTAAATTTCTAACAAAAAAAATATATATACACTAAAGTCCGAATATTTTCAACGATTTAACAAAAAAGTCCTAAACTTTATTTTTTTGACAGTAAAGTCCTAATTGACGATTTAACAAGAAAGTCCTAAACTTTATTTTTTTGACAAAAGAGTCCTAATTACCGGCTAACCGGGAAAAAGGGTAAAAGTGTCAAAAACTGCCGGTAATTTGGACTTTACTGTCAAAAAAATAAAGTTTAGGACTTTCTTTTCAAACCGATGAAAATATTGGGACTTTACTGTATATACCCCTCAAAATTTTGCAAGAAATTTTGTTTATCATATAAAACAAAAATTATTTTAAAACTTTGACAATTATCTTGTGGTTGGATGAGTACAAGCACTACCATATCATAAAAAACATTTCCAATGATCCAAAATAGTTTTTGGTAGTGTTCCTAATCCAAACAAGGCCAAGAAACTCGAAATTATGCAAAGAGAGCCTTCAATTCATCGATTTCTTGTACTGACTCGGTGAGTTGCTATGTTACTAAGTTGACTCATGGAGTATGTTCATGGAGTCGGTGAGTTCACTAGTCAGTGGCCAAAATTTCGACTTTTTCAGCTTTGAAAAACTAGTAAGCGTCAAATATAATAGAAAACAATCCTAGGCTCTGATACCACGTCTGTTAGGTTTTGGGCACTATAACACTTATATGGTGCACATGCAAACCTAAATGCTTTGGTTCTATGTTTTCTCTATTTATACATGCATTTTGTTTTTCCAAAGCATTCACCCTAGCTAGCATACAATTGAAGCTATAAAATATAAAACTTATTTTGGATGCTTACCTCTTGAGTAGGGTAGAGTTCTTGACCTTTGAAAGCTTTAGCACCTTAAGTGTGATGCCTTTAATGGTTCACAAACACCAATATGCAAGATGAGGCTTTAAGAGAATAAGTTACTTATCTTAAAGGATGGTGTAACCGATTTTGGTTCATGAGGGTTCTATATATAGTGTGGAAAATGCTAGGGTTACATTTTGTATACCCTAATGCTCCACGACTTTCCACATTCTTATGCTCCGTGGGTTTAACCTCCATGCACTATCCTAGGGCTTTCAAATTGGGCAGTCGTGTTGTGTTTTTGTCTTAGACGACACGACACAACATGGTTTTGTATAACACGAACACGACACGACACGATGTCGTGTTTTTTTCATTAACACAAAAACGAACCAATTAAAACACGACAACACGACACGACACGACAAATATAAAATTACATAACCATTAGTGTATTCGATCCATACTTAAAGATATATAACACGATAAAAACGACAAACACAAAAAACCCGACAACCACAAGCTTAATCGTGTCAATTTTGTGTCGATTTATGAACACGAACATGACATGACATGACATCGTGTTTTTTAATCTTCACACGAACACGACACGAACACGAATTCGAATTTTAATTTCATCCCGATTTCATTTCATTTCGTGTATTTTTGTCGTGTCGTTTCATAAATTGACACCCCTAGACTATCCATAGGTTATCTTATTGGTTTATCCTATATAAATAATCATGGATCATTGGCCCACACTATAGAATCATTGATTTACATAATCAATCCCCATATATTTAATTAGTCTCTTTTGACCACAACATTAATTCCAAATTAATTCTTGATCAACACTAATTAAATAATATGATTTCATATTAATATATTATACTTGTAAAGTACATCCCAGTTATAGTTCTGGGCTTAGACACCAAATCCAACATTAAGGTGTTAAGAAATTAGGATTGTGTGCATTAAGTACTTATTGGGCATGCAAAGTCATAAAGTTGGGAACTTTATTACCATCAGTGGTGTTTTAGCCTTTGATCTGAATTTAGGACGTAAGAGATTAATGCATTAAGCTCTTATTGAGGAAAATGAGATATTGTGCGTATATCGTGCGTAACCTAGCATACACCATGCGTATGAAATCAAACACTGGAATCTGGTCAAATCCAGGGCACACCTAGCGAAGGAGCTGAGTACGCCTCACATACTCAGCATAATGGACCGTGTTGATTTGTTAACCCGTTGACCTTGACCATGGACTTTGACTTTGACTGGAGTTGACCAAGTTTGACTTAAGGGTGTTTTCAGTATTTGAAGCCATTGTTAAGCCTTGGTCTCTATCAGTTGGTTAGGTGATCGTTGAGCCGATTGTTGGAATCAAGATTTATTCAGCTTGCATTTAGATTGTAAGGTGAGTTTTTCTTACGGTACCGTGGGTCAAAGGTACCAATTCTAGCCCACTATGCATCCTGGTTATAGGATAATGATGTACAGGTACTTGGCTGAGTAGTAGATCTACATGATTATCTATATTTGCTAGTTCTATGTTTATGTTTATTTGTTTCATATGTTGACATATTGTGTTGGCTTGAGATTGCATTGCTTTGTGTTGTAGCCAACAAACCCAAGAGAATTGCTAATATGAGTGGAGGGTCCGATTATCATGCCAGACTCATACTAAGGGCTCAGGAGCATTTCAGATACGAGTTGTGGGCTCGATAGGCATGCCAAACTCTTACTAAGGGCTCAGGGTATTCCAGACTTATGTTGAGGACCTTCTAGGTGTATTCCAGACATAGGTTGAGGACCCAATATATGATGTTATATGTTGTATGTATGGTACTTTGGGGGAAATCACTAAGAGTTAGCATATAATTTTGGTTTATGGTTTCAGGTACTTAAGAGGATCGTGGGAAGGCGAAGGTGTGATCGTACACATCTTCGTGTTTTTATGTCTTCGCGTCTTTGGAAAACTCTGATTTGAATTAATGCTTTTGAAACAATCACTCGTTTTGTAAAAAATATTGATTCATGGTTGGTTTGAAAATTTTAAGTTTTTGGTGATTTTTTTAGTTTTACAAAAATGTAAGTGGAAGGTCAGAGAAAGTAAGGTGGACATCATGTTTTTATTAATGTGAATCTTACGTTCAAACATCTTGTTTGGTTGAAGGTGTGAGGACAAGAGAAATAAAAAGTAGTTCCATGAGAGACGAAGTGATCCTGAAATAAGTTTTTGCCTTATTCACGCCTGTTATCACATTGGAATTGTTTGATAATGCCGTAAATTGAGTTTTTATTCTATTAGAAATGAAGGAATTATTCAAATGATTCACGTTGTAACATCCCATTTCCTGTTATTTCTGAGCCATGAACTGAAAGTCGATTGTGTAATGTTTTGGGCCTTAAGGAGGCAAGGTTTAGCCCTTGTGGAAGGAGGTAATGATAGTTGAGAGATTTTACCGTTGAATTTTTGTTTTGGGCCAAATGGTAGAAAGGGAAAAGTCAAAGGTCGGGTTATTGCATGAAATACAGATTTCGTTTGAGAAGTTACTAGTATAAGATATCTAGATAATATTATAGAGCTCGTCAACACCTTTTTGTGTATATAAAGAATGTTGGAAACATAGTTGGAACAAAGAAGTTAGGACCGTTTGAAGTTAGGTCAGTTTTAGGATGAGTCGTCTATTCTGGGCATATTCAAACGTATATGTTGGGCGTACTACGACATCCCTAGTATGTTGGGTGTAGTTTTAGTACGTTGGGTGTACGCGATCAGTGCCCAAACACTATTTTCATGGTTTAAATCATATTTAAGCTCCTTAACTTCCCCAAACCCATTTCATTCTCAGACTCCACTCTCCAACACCCTCTCTTCAAACCCTAGCCCTAGATTGGGCCTTGAGAGCAAAAACAAGGTTTTTTAAGTGCTTTGGAGCGTTATTGGTGCACCTTGGAGAAAAAGGAACTTATTGAAGAAGTTTTGGTTGCATTGGAGCTTGTAGATCCAGACTTTGTTCACCTTGATTTTTCTTCTAGAAGTATAAAGTTTGAACTTGATGATGAATTTATTAGATCCAACTAGTTTTAGGTGTTATGAGCCTTTGGTCACTTTATATGCATAAAGTTTAAATCTTCAAAGTTTGTGACCTTGTTATGGATAAAGTTGGAAGCATTATCCATGTAAACATCATTTTGATTTAGATATGAAGGTTGGAGAAGTGGACTCAATGTATTAAGTTGAAAATATGCACTTTTGGGTCATTTTGAGACTTAAAGACTAGATTTTATTTGTTGGGACCATTCTAATGGATAAAGTTTGAAACTTTATCCATTATGGAGCTATTATGAACCATAAAAATGTGATCTTAGCCCTTATGTGCCTTTCATGCAAGAGTCGTGATGTCTTATCGGGTTAAGAACTTTGGATTTTGCATATTAAGCACTTTATAGCCATGCAAAGTCATAAAGTTGGAAACTTGATGACTTAGGACATCATTTTGGGATTGGATCTGAGTTTTGGATGTAAAGGCTTAATGTAATAAGCTCTTAACTGAGTTTTAGGATTGGGCTGTATATGTTGGGTGTTCCTAGAGGTGTGTTGTGTGGACGCAGTCAGCGCCCCGGTTTTTGGTCAACATCAGAGTACGTTAGGCATACTCTCTTGGTACACAATACTTACTCTATTGGAAATGGATATTGACTTTTGGGACCTTGACCGTTAACTTTGAATCTGACCAGGGTTAACCAAGTTTGACCTAATGGTATTTTGGGTATTTTGGATTGTGTTTCAGAAATGGTCATTTGGATGGATAGGTGATGGTTAGAGCTAAGATTCATAGTCGGGACCATATTAACTGTCGTTCGGAGTAAGAGGTGAGTTTTCCTCACTGTACTTACGGGTCAAAAGCACCAAGGTTGGCCCATTGGATTGATATCCTACAATACATTGATATGCTGAGTATGGGATAGATTTGTATGAATATATGTTAGTTGTTGGAATGCTTAGATCGGTAGACCTGTAAGACTACATATGACTTCTGTGTGCATGATTATTTCTTTGTTGAATGCATTTGTTATATGTTCTATGTCGACATATTGGGTTGGTTTGAGGTTGTACTACTTTGTGTTGTAGGCAAGAAACCTAGGATCATTCCTGATACGAGCTGAGGGCCGGTCGGCATGCCAGACTCGTACTACGGGCCTGAGGGTATTCCAGTCTGGTGACTCAGTGCACCTGTTGTATGTTGGCATTCCAGTCCGATGATTAATTGGGCCAAAATTAAGCCCGACATAAATTGTGGGCCCTAAGGGCAAGCCCGACTTATGTTATATGCTTAGGAGCAAGAAAAATATGAGATGTGGGCCCGATAGGCAAGCCAAACTCGTACTGTGGCCTCAAGGGTAATCTAATCTTTCTGTTGTGGATCCAACACATGTTGTTATTTGTTATGTTTACGTGGTGGTACTTTGGGGGATCACATTAATCTTTGCGCTTACAATTTGATTTTATGGTTTCAGGTACTTCAGAGGACCGTGGCAAGGAGTAGGCGTGACTGTACACATCATGATTTTTATGTTGTTGATATTGGGAGACTCTGATTTTAAATAATGTTTTGGAAACAGTGGTTTTGTAAACACTTTTATTAGTAAATGGGTTGCTTTGAAAACTTTAAATTGGTTGTGATTTTTGAGATGTTACAAGCTGGTATCAGAGCAATGGTTTGAGCGAATTGGAGGAACATTCGTATGAATTGAGCACTAAACTAAGGAATTACAAAGGTTTTCAAATGATTTTCAAAATTGATTTAAAAAAATAACTAAGGAATGATGTGATTTGTACGATCAGCCAGAGCAAGTATGTATACCCCAAGTTACACATTGTTATTTGATGTTATGTTACAGTAGAATAGCATTCTAGTTGTACGACGGGGATCTTTAGGAATTGCATGATAGAAATGCCTAATACATGATGCCTTACTTCCTATAGACATTTGTTGTTGATAGTTGTATGACTCTTTCGGGTGTGAACTAAAAACTAATTGAATATGTTAAGTCACATGTTGTATGGGTTAAATAATTTTAGGGTAAAGGATTTGGTGCTACTGCACAACTCTTGTCTGAGTCTAACGTGGTAGGGCTGAATCTTTTAATCTATAATTTTTTAAGTTATGTTGCATGTGATTGTATTCATGCAGTGGTTGACTGGAACCAATGTGGGTCGTTTGGCGGTTAACGGTAGGGTGAGATGTGGATCCTAGGGTAGCCTAGGGAGTATGTAGTGCTTGTTACATGCTCTTGTTGGAAGTTTTATGGACAAGTTTGTGTATGAGGAACTGGTTTGAGGAGTAATGATTAGCCACTCTTGAGAAGGCGAGGACAGGATGAACGTGTATCCAAGATTCTTGGGCCTAGATGTCAGGGATTTCATATGAGGATCTACCTGATTGTAGTTTGTCTTAGTTCCAGTTGACTCCACTGCTTGAATGCTGCTTGATTTGTGCTTTATGGAACTCATATTTATGTGAGTTAACTATCAAATGAATACATTAAATTACATGCTATGAAGGTTAAATAATCTTATAGTGAAGGATTTGGTCCTATTGCGTAGCTCTTGTTTATCTCTAACTGTTTTAGGGTTGAGTCCTTTAGTCAAAAGATTATTTAAGCTTTCTTGCATGTAATTGTATTCACGAAGTGGTTAGCTGACATTAGTAGGGATTGTTCAACAACTGATGGCAGGGGAGGTGAGGGAATCCTAGGGGAGTCTAATAAGTATTTGATGGGTTTTGATCACTATAACATCCCTATAGTGCACATACAACCCTAATGCTTTGGATTTAACTTTTCTCTAGTTATACATGCAACTAAGAATTATCCAAAGCATGAAGTATAACTAGCATGCAACTTGGTATTTGAATCATAAAAAACTAGTTAGAAGATTACCTCTTGTTATAGCTTGTTGAATTTGGCCTTTCAAGAGCTTAGCACCTCATGTGTGATGTCTTAAATGTTTCACAAAACACCATGAACAAATGGAGGATAATGAGAGAAATCTTAGGGAACCTAAACTCGGGTATACACTTCTTAGAATCCTTGTATCCAATTTTTAGGGCTTGGGGTTATATATATAGTGTAGAATTCCAAGGGTCAATTGTAAACCCTAATTCATACACTTAGGCTTATGATCCATTAACTCATTTGGACTAACACTTCATGGACTCTCACATAAACTTAGTCCATCACAAATTAATCATGGATCATTAACCCAAACCAAATGTATCACTGATTTACATAATCAGTCCTTGATAATTTAATTAGACTCTTTTGATCACTAAATTAATTCAAAATTAATTCTTGATCAATACTAATTAAATAATATGGTTTCTCAATTAATATATTATACTTATAATATATTAATAAATCACAAATAACCTGTTTCTTAAATATCCATCCTATCAAATTGTTCCCGTGAAAGCAACCGAAAATGGACCGTGTTACTATCGGGTCAAGTACATACCAATTATAGTTATGGGTTTATACACCTAATCTAACAGTCTCCCACTTGGATAAGTCTAATAACTATTATTTCCAGTACAACTCTAGAATCCCATTAGCAATCGTAGCTCTCATAAGTCGTTGTCGACTCTGATCAATAATACGTCATTTAGAAAAGGGATCATATATTCCTCCATTCTAGATGTCGTATGAACATGAGACATGGATTATAATCATTCTCCTTGTCCCTTTGTTTTTTCCCGATTTCCAATTTATTACGACCGACTAATTGAACAAATCAAATCAGTCTAGGCTTGGCCAAACAATTAGGGTTGCCAGCACTAAATCATCGAGGGCCCACAAATATCGCTTTTATCCTTCTTAGGGTAAAAGGAACAGAAAAAATTCGAAACATATGCTTGCTCTATTTACTCATAAAATCACACACAACAATATGTTTTATAACACCAAGTTACTGGTCCATTTACATGTCATCAATGTGCCACAGAGTTGTAAACTGTGACTCATATGTCTCTGTTTCAATAATATAAGAAATTATCGTCTCACAATCAATCGTGATAAAATCCATGAAGTGATTCATGTGAGAATGAGTTTAATCCTATACTTAAACCTTATTATAGGAGTACTCATGAATACTGTAGCAAACTTTTGCTATGTCTAAGACTTAGACAATCTATACACGGATTCATGATAGTCTTAACTCATTAACTACTTCCAAAGTATGATTGATTGTGGATGTTTGAATAATCTTATTATTCAGGAAGTCAAAACATGCGAAGTGAAACACAAGAATAAATAAAACACTTATTATTTAATCTCCATATTGATTATACATTATTCATTGTATAATGTTTCAATTAACCAACTTAATAGTAGAATTAAAACAATAGTTATCCCATGCTCCAAGCATGCACACTATGTTTGCCTATGGTCCTTTCTTTGTGAAATAGGTCAATTGTACCCATTTTTCAATGTAACTCATTCCAAAATTCCAAATCTTTATCACAAGTGTAAGAATGCCAAATTCTTGTGTTAGATTCTAAACTATCATACAATCATTCCTTTTGTAATGTCACGATACCAAACTCACAGAGACTTTGCCAATGATATTACAAAACTTTCCATTGGAAATTGATAATCCAAGGAAGCGAAGTCTCAAATTCAAAGTACATTCATTTGAACATCCTTCCTGCATAAATAGATTCTAAGTATCCATCTCCCATTATGGAAATATTTCCATATGTGCCATATGACAACTCATTATTAATAGAATCCTTTCTATTCATAATAATTTCAATATGGTTCATCCATTACTATACTTCCAACTACAAGCGATCAATCCTTAGCGAACCACAGATTGTCCTTGATAGTTGTTTAATAACTTTAGTTATATCTTTTTCTAGTCCTCTTAATGCCCTAGGCATTTGGAAAATTAGAACACGTGAATATTATAGCATATGTAATTGATCCTATACCCGAAGAATATGGGATACGATTCATAATGTCTTACATAAAGACATGATACTTTACCAGTCTTTTGCTATAACATTTCCACATATAGAATTCCCATGTTGAAACATTCCAATATGGTAATCATATATGTTTATGACTAATTATAATTAATATTTCAATCTAAGCTTTCAGATTTGAAATAAAGTATAAGTATCCTTTCCCTTATCATAGCGAAACAACTGTTTCAAAATCTGCAACTTTGCAATTTAAAACTTTGTTTCCGATAAGCAGTATTGCCAACTTGCAACACTTCACATAATAATCATGCTCCCACTATCATGATAATTATGTTCTTTCCAGCATTACACTTAAGCCCCTAATAGCTTTGACATTTACCCAAAAATCAGCTGGACTTCTAAAAATCAATACTTATTGACTTTCTTACCAAAGTTTAGATTTCTAATACGAGATGCTTTGATAAGTCTTTATCTAAGCTCATACACCTTTTATAAGAAAGCTCATATGTGTGTCTAGACTATTTCAGAAATTACCTCAGTTAGTCCCGAATGTTCAAACTATTTGCCATTTCTCACAATTCGAACTATGAAGAGGGATGTCATAATCATAATCGAATTTAAGAATGCAATTAACACAACTGCTATCTCCTCAAAATATTCTTAGTGGAAGTGTTTCCTCACAATTATTTTCATGAATTAGAGAGAAACCTTTGTCACCTAGATTTTATGGTGTATGTGTTCCTATCCATGTGAATTTGTCATTTCCAACCATTATCATAGGATAAGATATATGACAAATTCAAACTCAAGTGGACCGAACCTGTTCAATATTAATTTCTTGCCACTTAGCAGCACAAGGGCCTAACATGTCTTCCAAGTTGTTGAGCTGCTCACATTTACAGATCAATGTACTTTCATTGATCCAGGTGCATTGCCATATGCAAACAAATGAGAGCTGATAGAAATCACATGCATAGTCATCTTTAACTGGAATGAGCACAAAAACAAGAATATGTCAACACAATAGGTTGCAAACCTCAAGTCGCGTGCTAGCGATGGACAATAGGTTTATTCTTGATTAGTTCTTGAAAGTTATCAAGATCATTAAGACTCTCTCTGACCTCTTGACATATAAGATTCTCTTGTCAAGATACATTCCTTGACAAACAAATATTCAAGAGTTAGTGGGGATTCTTATCAAGAATAACACTTCATATAATTGGTATTGGTCTTTGTTTTTTCCAAAACATCACAACTACCAATTTTAAATGTGCATGATCAATAACAATTTCTTGCTCCACATTTCATGATGTGTTCTAAACCTACTTAAGATATGACACTCATGGAACAATCTTGGAGTATGACTCTAATACTTGATTTTGGAACAAGTATGATTTACCTTAATTGATTTAACCATTTCAACAATTCCCGATTCCTCTTCTTAGCCATACAAGTGCACCAAGGTGTCCTTAGAGGATCAATCATGATATCTTTTCATATTCATTAAGATGATCATAAAACAAGATACTTAAGTACTCTCCATTCCTTTCATATTGGAGAAACTTTTATTTTTCTGCCTAATTGATTCTTCTTATTCGTTCTGCTATACATTGAAACTTTTTCAATGATTTAGAATTTAACATAATCATGTAAGCATTACCATATTTACTAAAGTTTTTGTAAATCATGATGAATAGTCTTACCCTTCTTTGTGGTGGACCTGACTAGTGCACAACAATGTGTACTAGATCCTTCAGTCCTTCACTTGACTCACACATACATGTGAACAAGGAATTAGTCTTAATTTCCCAAAGACAAAAGTTCTCATTCATCATACAATACAAGTTGCATGATTCCATGTCTCTGTCCAGCTGAAACTTTGGTGATGAGAATCTTTCCTTATTTGGTAAATTTAGACACTACCACAAACGAAAGAATCAAATCGATATTGCTAAAAATAGATACATACAAACATCAATTTTCATAAATGCCATTGCAAGGAAATATAAGATAAAATCAATATTTTTCTTTATTTATAAAATGAGGAAAACTTGTCCTTACAATGAAATGACAAATGAAAACTTTGTTACTAAATATTTCTAAGCAATCTATCATAACTCCTAAGTAGAAGTTGAAAGTTCTGATCATCGAATCATGTGATCGAAATCCATCTCTTCGTGATCAAACTCATCTTGCTCTTTCTTTAAGCTTCCTTTCTCTTCTTCGATCCTACAAAACAACAAAATGCAATATTATCACATCATGTATTAAGAGTCTAGAAATAGGAACTTAATAGAGTTAGATAGTGGACATACCTGAAGCAGAGTCATACATTTTGACCTTTCCATCCTTGTGATCCTTCAGGTAGAAACGACAGCTTCACATTCAATTCCCCTTCTCTTGGCAATAGAAGCAAACAGATTCTTTTGCAATGGCACACGGGACAATCTCAGACTTAGCCTTTCTCTTTTCCATTTGGTCAAACGGTTCGACCATGGCCGATCCCTTTCTATTGGGAAGAGAAGACTTTTCCGGACTTCCAATGTTTCCATTGTTAATGTCCTTGGATGTTTTGGGAATTAGATATTCCAATCAAATTTGCATTACCACTACACGAAATCATTTCTGATTCAGCAACAATTAGCAAATAGGTAAGATCAATAAGGGCCACGTTGCGGTGTGTGATATAGTAATCTTTAATGAACTCACTTAATGAATTAGGAAGTGATTGAAGAACCAAATCAACATCCAACTTCCTCGACACAATAACTCCTAACATTCCCATCCTGTCAATGTGTGGCTTCATCTCAAAGACATGTGCACACATAGACCTTTCATCTTGGTGTTTGCTTGCCAATAGGGTTTGAGTGACCTTGAACTTTTCAAGTCGATGAACATGTGTGAAAGACCCCAACTTTCGTATTTCTGAAAGACCCAAAATTTCATACTTGACAATATTGATACTCCAAAACATGATACTTGCATATTCATAAAAGCAATATTTTACATTGATAAAGAGGTTACAAACTATTGGATACAAACCAACTATTACAAAGTGTTATATATTACATAACTACCCAGGATATTGTAATTTAGACAAACATAAACTGAAGTACAAAAGTACTATTATAAACAATTATAAATCTTTCAACAATATACGATCATACTAGTTACTTATCTCCTGCAATTGTTCAACATTAATAGGGTAAGCGGTGACGCTTCGTGAGTTCAATAATAGATACAATATAACGTTATGCCATATATATACTTCAATATGGCAGAACCAAAGAGAAACAAGGAACAACAAAGGCATATGTGAATCATGTGTTAAGCTTTCCATATCATTCAATGACTTGATTCAAAGATATACAATCAATGAGACATAACAATTTCCATACTTGATATAAATCAATAAAGCTTCGGCCCAAATGGCACAGAAGACATAAGATATCTAATTAACATCTTGGTAGATTTTAGGTTTATAGCCCTGTCTAACCATTTGCCAATGCAATAGAATAGAAGTCATTCACTTACGGAGACATGCTCTACATGGCTAGAGGCTACGTACCAGTACCAACGTGAATCTAAGTCCTTTCACTGATCACATGGTCAAATGTATTACTTTTGCTATAAAAATAGCGAATAAAATAACATGGGAAAATAACCCGCAATAATAACACTGAAAATCAGATAGCACATATGACACATAACATACAATTGTTCCTCTATATTGAACTCACTTTGATATATCCGGGGGTTAAAATAGTAATTTGGGCAGCACTTCGGCTTTAAATAAGACTTTCTATGTTGAAAACCAGAAGCTTTCTTGAAAACCGGGCTCTACAAAGGTAGAGCTTCAAAACCAAAAATAAAACTTTTTTTTGGGCTTCCGGGCACTTCGGAGCGTGTTTCGAGTGTTGGAAATAATCTCGGGCTTCGGGGGATGTCAAAATACTTAAAATACGGAGAAAGGGGTCAAAGTTGGCAAATTTGACATTTTACTCGGGAAGGTTCGTAACCCTCCTATTCATAGGGTGGGAGGGCTCGAATCCGGAGCAATCAGAAGCAAGTACATGGCGTGCATGCGAGCCTCCAGGTGGCTCGCTTCGCAGGTCAACACGAGAAGGGCAGATGGCGATCTTGGATTGGCCCAGCCTTCGGTGCGAGGGGGTTGCAACACGAGGCTACACGCGTCATCTGCTGAATGGACCGAACCTAGGACTCAAGAAGAATATGACACGCGGGTCGGGCACGGGGCATGCATGCGAGAATCCGGTGACGTGGCCAATTTTGGACCTTATCCTTGCGAGAATCCTCGGAAACTGAGCCCCAAACTTCTAAAATCCATAACTTTTGCATACGAGCTCCGTTTTTGACGTTGATTATATGCACGCGTAGTCAGGAATATATTCTCTAACTTTCGTTAGACTTTGTCCGCTAATTTTGAATTTATTTTTAATATTATTATTTTTAACAGACCGGGACTAGTAAATCCGTTAAAAATTCATAACTTCTTCATCCGACATCCGTTTTCGTCAGACTTTTTACCGTTGTACTACTATTGACGAGATCGTCAATTCTCGTTTAGGTTGTGTCGGCTAAAAATCACTCATTGTAAGATTCGAGTTTTTAGCAAGTAATGATATACTTCCCGCAGTATCTACGTGAAATGGTTGCGCGAGTGCATAGCAAGCAGTTTGAAAAGAATGCACAAATTCATAAGATACAAAAGAATCTAAGGCACCAGAATCAAATAAGATTTGAGCAAGTCTACAGTTGACAAGAAATGTACCCGTCACAACATTCGAATCCTCGCGTGCTTCCTCTGTGGTAATCAGGAATGCATGACCCTTAGCTTTTGGCACCTCCTCCTTTTTAGCTGGAGTATTCTTTGGTTGTTGGACGGAAGCTTGACTTCCCGTCACTTGGCTGGTAAGAGTAGGGCAGACACGCTTCTTGTGGCCAGTAATACCACAAGAATTGCAAGTCACATCCTTCCGTGGGCAAGATGGCTTTATATGACCAGTTTCTCCACACTCATAACAGACAATGGATTCCTTGTCTATTTTGCATTGACCCGGATGATTCCTTCCACAAACGCAACATGAAGGCGATTAAATAGAAAAAGATTATGACCTGTCGCGGCCACGGAAAGCACTCTGAGACTGTGCTTGCTTGCAAGGATCAGTTTGAACATATTGAGCCGGTGGAATAGTGAAAACAGGAGTAGTTCTTTCAGCATGTAGATGCTTTGGAACAGTAAGAGTGGCAACAAGTATCTCTAAGTCATGCTCACGCCTTCGAGCATACTCAACAAGTTTATCAAATGATAGAGCATCCTGATTAGCTACAAAATCATGGATTTCATGTCGTAGTCCTTCTAAGAATAACTGAATTTTCACAACTTCAGTTGGAATATACTTTGTAGCAAACCGTGCTTTTTGATTGAACTGAGTTTCATACTCATTCACAGTCATTCCTCGCTGTTTAAGCTCGAGGAATTCCTTCTGCAATCTCCTCCTCATGTCTAGAGGACAATACTTCTCTAGTAAACGAGTTTTGAACATTTCCCAGGCTAAATTCTCCTGGTCAAACCCTTTGAGAGCTTCATATGTTGCTTCCCACCAGTCTAAGGCTTCTCCGATGAGCATTGCAGAAGCATAGATAGCATTGTCTTGATTATCCACATAAGAGACACAAAATACTTTCTCAGTCTTGTGAATCCAAGTTAGAAAAACTATGATATTAAGGACACTAGAAAACTCCTTAGCACCATTACTCTTGAAATCTTTGAATGAGGGACGCTTCACTTTTCCGTTTGAAGATTCTCCAATGGCTTTCTCTTTTCCTTTATAACCATTCTTTTGTGTTCTTCGAGAGTCTGTCAAATAACACCAATAAGTTTATACAAGAGTCGCTCCTCACGAGGAGATACTGGAGTATTCACTTCCTTGGGTTGAGGACCTCAACCAACCTCAGGGGTATGGCTACTTATTTGTTCAACCATCGTTCTAAAATTTAGGAGTATTATAGTATTTTAGAATATTAGGATTTATTATAACCTAATACTTCACTTAAGTCTTTCCTATGGTTTGTATCCATATACTTATAATGATTCAGTTCATTTATTGAACTTCCAATACCTTAAGTTTAAATACCAATCCATGGCATTTAGCTTGCTTAAACTACTGCTCTGGTACCACGATTTAAGTTTAAATACCAATCAATGAGACATAACAATTTCCATACTTGATATAAATCAATAAAGCTTCGGCCCAAATGGCACAGAAGACATAAGATTTCTGATTAACATCTTGGTAAATTTCAAGCTTATAGCCCTGTCTAACCATTTGCCAATGCCATAGAATAGAAGTTGTTCTCTTACGGAGACATGCTCTACATGGCCAGAGGCTACGTACCAGTACCAATGTGAATCTAAGTCCTTTCACTGATCACATGGTCAAAGGTATTATTTTTGCTATAAAATAGCCAATAAAATAAGATGGGAAAATAACCCGGAATAATAACACTGAAAAGCACATAGCACATATAACACACTACATACAATTGTTCCTATATATTGAACTCACTTTGATATAACCGACGGTTAAAATAGTAATTTGGGCAACACTTCGGCTTTAAATACGACTTTCTATGTTGAAAACTGGGAGCTTTCTTGAAAACTGGGCTCTGCGAAGGTAGAGCTTCATAACCGAAAAGATAATTATTTTCGGGCGTCTGGACACTTTGGGGCATGTTTCGGGTGTTGGAAATAATCCCGAGGCTTCGGGGATGTCAAAATACTAAAAATATGGGAAAAAGGGGTCAAAATTGGCAAATTTCACATTTTACTCGGGAGGGTTCTGATGAGAATTGTTACCAAGATTTGAGAAAGAAAAGTTTGATTTGAGTAATTGAAGATTTAGAACACGAAGAGTAAATATTAATCAGATCTCATATTGATAGAGACTGATTACAACATAAGCAGAAAAGAGATATTTTACGAAAAGTCTCTCTCTACTTCTAACCTCAGTCCCTATTTATAGGGAACATGAGTGTACAAAAAATATACTAAGTCTAGACATTTAACTTCGCATAAAGATGACTTAGTAAAATAACATAAAATGCGAAACTATACAAAACACTATATTCGACTTTTACAATTTTACATCTACATTCTCCCCCTTTGTAAACAGTCGAAGCTATTCATCCGATAAGCTTTTTAACAGCTTAGTGGATTGTCTTTCGCACTTCTCCATACCAGGAGATCACCTTCTTGAGATCTTTCTTGTCTCCTTCATTTTTCTTCTTGCAATTGTTCATACGAACAATAAAGTGCGTATATTGCGAAGAATTATATCTTTCCACCTCTGACACTTTAAACAAGAACTTCTTAGGTTTCCCTTTTGTATCTCTTCCAGAAAATACCATGCCGAACGGTTTCAGACATATTTCTCCAACAACATATTTCGATAATGCTGATTGAGATAAAGTTTCATCCCAAGGAACGTTTACTTCTCTTCCCAACACATTAGCCAGTTCTTCATCTGTAAGGGCCAAACAATCGAAGTAATTATCGATGTATGTCTTAACATGTGCGAAACCTATGTTGAACACTTCAGTATCAGAGCCTTTGAGATTATTTTCTTCCATATGCTTCAAAATCAGATCCACTTGAATTAAATCATTGCAGTTCATCAGAGGAAAATCTGCTACAGTGAAGTCATACTGCTTGTTGTCTGCTCGGATAACAAAATAACAAAAATTTTGAAGCATGTCTTCAAACAATATGTCTTTCTTGATTGTCAGCACCTTTTTGATCTTCATTAAAGACCAAACTTCATCTGGATTCTTCCCCAAAACAGCATGAAATCTGATTTTCATGTGTATATAATCATCAGGATTATCAAACTTCTCACTAATCTTGTACTGAGCAGTGATGAATAGCATTTCATTTATTGGAAAATCCAGCTGACAATTGTCTGAATTCGCAATATCATAACTTCTCTTTGGCTTCTTCTCGAATTCGTACATTTCCCTCCCACCACTTTTGACTCTATAGTTTCGTAAGAGTAAAGCTTTGCAGGATCTCCTTTGTTCATCGTGGGAGGATCACTTGCCCTCTGCCTCATGATGCTTTGTACTTGCCTCATCCTTTCCAACTCTGCTTCAGCCTCAGCTTTCTTCTCCTCCTTTGATTTTTCATATAAAATCCCTTTTCCTTTTCCCACCATATCTGTTTGAGGTTTTGAACTTGAACCTCCTTCTTTTTCTCTAATAACGATTCCTTTGGCAATCGTTTTTGTGGTTACTGTGGTTGAGGAAATTGGCTTCGTAAGTATGGGAAGAGTAGTTATAAGCTGAGTAGATATAACTTTTCCAACTGTCTTCGCATCCTTTTCTTTACTTAAACTTTTCTCTCCCCCTTGCACCCCTGTGAAAGCAGGTGGGGCACCCTTTGGTAGTAAAGAAGTAAAATTGGCGAGTGGAGCAAGAGCTTCCAGAATTGCTTGTTCTAAAGTATTAATCTTTAGAGACAAGAACTCAGGAGTGAGAATTTGTGTAGTTGAAGATTGCGAAACAACCATTTTAAGCTCAGACACCAAGTTGGTTAGCTGATCAAGCTTCTCCTTTGTTTCTTTGTTATGGGCTTCAAGAATAGGAACATCAACAAACTTTTGTACTCTTGAAGAAACCTCCGCAATCTACTTTTGAACATCAGTATTTTGAGTATGAATATCCTGAAGCTCCTTCGCAAGTTTAGATTTCAAATTAAATTTTTGACATCACATCCTGTACAAAAAGAACATGACGTTCTTTTGTAACAGCTTTCAAATCCTTGACCACTAAAGAAAAATTGCTCCCTTGTGCTTGAATGCGAAGCTCATTATTCTTGTCAGATTGATCAACCTTCTCCATAATACGCTTCTCAGCACCTTTGATCATTACATCAATCTCCATTGCTGATATAGAAGACATCCTGCCGGAATCAGCTTGCGACTGAATAATAGCATTCAACTTCTGATTCAGGATTTTAAATTGTTTTCCTGTCATAAGCATATGATCAGGAATATCCTCCTCCTCTGAATCAAAATGAATGTCTTCAATTATCCCTCCAAAGGAATCTCCTTCAGCTTCATTATCAGATAAAGGTTACGAAAGTTGAGGATTTTCGGGTGATTGAGATGGAAAAAGTGTTGTAAATGGGTTTTGAAGAGCATGATCAAAAATTGATGAAGTGGTGGCTAAAGTTGTAAATTGAATTGAAACAATTGGTAAAGAAATAGGTAAGGAGATTGGGATTGTGGTTGCAACACTCAGGATAGGTGCCCCCGTATCAAATACATTGACAACCATATCAGAAATAGGTACCTCCTCAGAAACTGATTTGGTAGTGACTATTTCGAGTGGTTTGGTGAGTGGTAAGGTGGTAGAGATTTGCGAAGTATGGATGATAGGTAATGAAACATTTACCGTAGATGTTACTGGTGGAGTTTCTGGTACTATTTCTTCATCAGATGATTCATTGCGAATCACCATCTTCCTTATTTTGATGATAGTATGTTGCATGTTCTTGGTAACATCTTCAGCTCTTTGCCTCTTCTTTCTTGGAGAAACCGGAGCTGGAATACTACGAATAGTAACGCCTTTACTGCTCACCTCAGCCTTGCGAATTTTCTTCAATACCCCAGACTTAGAAGGTATTATTTCTTTCTTTGACTTAGATGAAGTTTCTTCAATCTGAATATCTTCATCTTGAACTTGTTGGGTAGATGAACCTTTCGCATCCTTCTTTATGAGCTTCTTCTTCTTTGACGGAGCAGCAACATCCAATAGTACTCCAGTCTGCTCTGATTGATCAACTGTTCGCAAATATCTCACCAATACTTTGTGAGTTTGAGATACCTTGCGAAGCATCGCATCTGGAATGCGAGCCACATGAGTAAAGATTTCTTCATCATCTTCTACTGCCTTTGGAAACTGATACAAAGAAAATTCATCAACTTCAACATCCTCCATTACTGGAATTGCTTCTTTTTCATAGACCTTCTCCAGAATCAAGCTCCATTATCTTGCACACGAAATCCCCTTTTCTGAATTTGTGTTTTCTAGACTCTTAACAAATTCCTTCCATAATTGGGTTCCATAATCAACGTTTATATCATAGTATATGCCCATAACCATGGCATATACTTCCATTCGTCCTCAATCCAGTCCAACTGATCTTCCTGTAAGACATCTGAGAAAAATTCCAAATAAGAAATTCCATATGCACGGCAACCCAGACTTTCGAAAGTCACTGATCTTCTCAAACTCTGGTTGATGACCCATCTCGTTGAACATGTGAATGATTTGAGAGTTAACAGGTTCGACAAATGGAGGGTTGTTTGGAATCAGCAAGAATTCAACAAACATCTTCTTGGACAGTTTGACCCGTTTGTTGTTGATTAAGTTGAATGTTATCACATCCGCTATATGATTGTATGATGCCGTTGAAGCTGCCAAGGATAACCATGTCATCGGAACAGAGAAGGAACTAAACATGGCAGTTGACAGAGGTGATCGTTTCAGGGCAACGATAAGCATCTTCAAGCCTTCAGGATAAGAATATACATTTGGATCAACTTGATAGTTTGTGCTTTGGATTTTCATCAGGGATTGAGAAAGAACTTCATCAGTGTTGGATTGAGTGGCTGCCATTTTTAGGGTTTGAAAAAGATGAAGTTTGATCAAGGTTGAAACTTTGGATGTTTGTGAAAGTTCTGTTTGCGTAACCGTAGATAGTGTTCTTGATCCCACTTTTTATAGTTTACTCAAATTGATTTGAAGTTAAAGCGGGATGCATTTAATGTTATCCGATGTGGCACCTTGAAAATCGGATCATGACTGCAAAAGATAACCATGCTTCAAAAAGTAACTGTCACATCTCCTTGAAAACCGGATAGAATACCAACCATCTTGAGTACACAGCCTGTCAAGTTTCCCGTTATAGAATCTGAACCGTTAAAACCCTTCGCATGGAGTCAAGGCTCTTTCACTTTTGGGATATAAAGTGAAGTCATATGCCAGATTTGCGAAATCATCAGTCTGAGTTGGTTTTACTCAGAACCTCAAGGATTTTGTGTGTGCATTGTGTCAACAGAATAAGATGAGAAACAAAAAATTTGGTATTTTGTGATGTCAAAAATTTAATTTGACATGAATGCAGTGAAACCCCAGGCAATGGTTGCTTCGTTAATCATCAAGAGAGATAATCAACAGCTTGTGTAGTTTCCCGTGAATTACAATCGAATACTTGTAGAGAAGTATCGAAGGGCTTCTTTTAAAAGACATTTTGGATTGGTTTTAAATTTCATTACATATCAGCCTTAACATAAGGTGAGAAATTGTAAATGAAATTAATTGTTTGACCAGTGTAGTCAGTGACAAGTTGGCTTGTGAAAATATTTATCATGACTAGGATTTGCGAATGAAACTTACACAGAAATCATATTCAAAAAAAATTTGTTTTGGATCTTGTTGGGTAACAAACATTTTTGGTTGTAAATATTTGATCAAGACCACACATGCGAACTGAATATGATTTGAAGTTTCGAAATTTTTGATACTGAAACAAAGGTTTCGTAAAAATCTGGAACAAAGTTCCCCGTCAATTCCTTAAGGTTTATGATTTTTGGGTTTCACTTCCATCACGGACTCATGATGTTAGATCATAAACACAGACTTGTGATTTGTCTAGGTTTTGATTGGTTTGATCAAAGACCTCAAGGACAAATCTTTTCAAAAATTTGGAGTGTAAAAATTATTTGGTAAAAAAAGATTGGATAAGAATCGAAGTATACCTCTGTTATAATGGACAAAACAGAAAAATCTTAACTCATTTTAGAAGAGTAAGGTAGCTCTGTTGACTTATGTGAATATAAGCCTTTTTGGGAAGAAATTTTCATGTGATAATTTCATTAAGGCTTTATTTTCACACATAGAGTCTTGTTGAGGCTTTTGGTCTACATACAGTAGCATGCTTCTAGGGATATCCTAACTAGTTTTTAAAAGAAAATTAATACCTTCCCATAGAAACACATAAGTATGACTTCTTCGCATTTTAGCCCTGTATTAAATTCTCAGCACACAAAGTTTAAAGAACAAAGAAAACAGAAATATTTTTGTGATTTTTGAATTTTTCATAATTAAAAACATAACAAAATAAAATCTTTTTGGATTTTTAATTTTTCAAAATTAAGAACATAACAAAATAAAATCTTTTTGGATTTTTGATTTTTCAAAAGTTAAAAAAAAATTCAAAATTAGTCGTAAACCTTACCTTAGTTGATATGATCTCAGATGCGAAAAGATGTGGATGCGAAGCCATGCGAAGCTTCTGAATGAACAGTAACCTCTGAACAAATTTGACTCATAACTGCTGAACCAAACTTTTAGGCATGAGTTTTTGAAATTGAATTCGCATTAATCATCCCCAAACCTGCTAAAATTCTAACAAATGATTTTTCATCAAGAGGTTTTGTAAAAATATCAGCAAGCTGTTCAGTTGTTTTAACAAAATGAATTTCAATATTCCCATCTTCCACATGATCTTTGATAAAATGATATCGAAGAGCAATGTGTTTTGTCTTTGAATGTTGTACTGGATTATGACAAATGCGAATTGCACTTTGCGAATCACAATACAAAGGAATATTTTTCATGTTTATTGCATTTTCACGAAGTTGACTCTGAATCCAAATAATTTGCGAAGTGCAAGCAGCAGCAGCAATGTATTCTGCCTCAACGGTTGATATAGCCACACAAGTTAGTTTCTTTGATTGCCAACTCACCAATTCCCATCCAATAGTTGACATCCACCACTCGTACTTTTCCTATCCAAAGTACATCCTCCTAGATCAGAATCTGAAAAAGCTTGAATGAAAAACCCAGTTTTTGTAGGATACCAAAGTCCTAAAGAAATTGTTCCCTTAAGATAGCGAAAAATATTTTTCACTGCAGTCAAATGAGGTTCTCTTGGATTAGCTTGATATCTAGCACAATTGCAAACTGAAAACATAATATCAGGTCTACTTGCAGTTAAGTACAATAAAGACCCTATCATGCTTCGATAAAGTGTTAAATCAACAGCAGGAGCATCTAACGAAGGAGTTAGTCTTGTTCCTACTGCCATTGGTACTCTGATTTTTGTGCTATTAGACATTCCAAACTTTTCAAGCAAATTCTTCGTATATTTTTCTTGATTGATTAAGATTCCATCCCTGTTCTGTCTTATGTTTAAGCCAAGAAAATTATTAATTTTTCCCATCATGCTCATTTCAAACTGACTTTTCATTAGATTTTCAAATTTAATTGACAATGCTGGATCAGTTGAGCCAAAGATAATATCATCAACATAAATTTGAACAAGCATTAGATGACACCCAACTTTCTTGCGAAATAATGTGGGGTCAACTGATCTTTCTTTAAATTTAGATTGTTTCAAGAAATTTGTAAGTGTTGCGTATCAGGCTCTTGGTGCTTGTTTTAATCCGTATACAACCTTATATAGGATGTAAACATGATTAGGATGTTCACTGCTTATAAATCCTGGTGGTTGTTCAACATACACTGTTTCTTCTAGTTCTCAATTTAAGAATGCACATTTAACATCCATTTGATAAACATCAAAGTCTTTGTGAGCTGCATAGGCTAAAAATATGCGAACTGCTTCTAGTCTTGCAACAGGTGCAAATGTTTCTTCATAGTCTATCCCTTCTGGTTGCGAATAACCTTTAACCACTAGTCTAGCTTTATTTTGAATAATATTTCCATCTTTGTCGGTTTTGTTTTTAAAAATCCATTTTAATCCAACAATTGAAACATCAGAAGGTTTAGATACTAATCTCCAAACCTTGTTTCGTTCAAATTCAGCCAGTTCAGATTGCATAGCAACAACCCAATCTGAGTGTTCCATAGCATCCTTTACTGTTTTTGGCTCTATTTTCGAAATAAAAACATTAAACATACATAGTTCTTGGTTCGCATTCAGTACCTCATTTTTCGCACGAATTTGAGCTCTAGTCAACACACCATCTTGTGGATTACCAATTACCTATTCTTTTGGATGATTTCTTGTCCATTTCTCAAGTGGTGGAAAATTAGGATCAAATTCTAATGGTGCATCTTCATACATATCTTCATTTTCAGATCCTGCAACAGAAAAGTTATTATTTAGTTCATGAAATTCATCATTTTCATCAAGATTAATTGTCTCTATTTCATCATGCTCCCCCTCAACATGATCTTCATCTTGATGCTCCCTCTCAAAATGATGTTCCTATTGATTTTGCGAATGCTCCCCCTGAACTTGATGCTCCTGTTGATTCTGTGAATGCTCCCTCTCAACTTGATGTTCCTGTTGATTCTGCGAATGCTCCCCCTCAACTTGATGATTTATAATTTCATTCTCCCCTTCGAAAGTTGGCTGACTATCTTCATGAATACTCGTATGTTCCTCCTCCATACGAATACCAGTCGTACTTTCACAATTTATTGATGTTGTAGTTGTTGTCGAATCATCAGTATGTTTTGAGGATTCTGATGTTTGATTATCAGGAGCCTTATTTTCTGCATCAATTCCCCTGTCAGGAATTCCGAAAATTAAGTCATAATCAAAATCATTGATTTTAGAATTATCAATTTGAGTATTTGAATCCACAAGTACTGATTTATTTTCAAATTGACTATCCATTTGTTTAAGATAGTAATCATCAAACGTTAAATTGAAAGTTTCTTCAACTTTTCTTGTTCTTTTATTAATCACTCTGTATGCAACTGAATTATGTGAATATCCTAAGAATATGCCTTCATCAGCTTTAGCTTGGAACTTGGACAAATTATCTTTGAGATTCATGATAAAGCACCTACAACCAAAAACATGAAAGAATTTTATAGTAGGTTTCCGATTATTGATTATTTCATATGGAGTAACATTGAATCTTCGATGAATGAATGATCGATTCTGAGTAAAACATGCAGTGGACATTGCTTTTGCCCAAAGATATTGAGGTAGATTCGCATATGTTAACATGGTCCTGGCCGCTTCGCATAAAGATCGATTTCTTCTTTCAACAACACCATTTTGTTGTGGAGTATATGGTGATGAGAAATTATGCGAAATGTCTTTGCTTGTGAGAAAAATATCAAGAGTTTGATTTTTAAACTCAGAACCATTATCACTTTTAATTTTTCGTACATTCTTCTTCAGACTAAGTTCAATCTTTTTGATAAAATCAATCATCGTCTGAGCAACTTCAGATTTCAACCTGAGAAAAAACACCCATGTGAATCGAGAGAAATCATCTACAACAACTAAAATATACCGCTTTTTATTGATTGTTGCAACAGTCGACGGTCCACATAAGTCAATGTGAAGAAGTTCCAATGGTTCTACGATTTTTGAATCTATCACAATCGGATGACCTTTTCGATGTTGTTTTCCTTGTTCGCAAGCTGCACACAAAGAATCATTGTCAAATTTTAGTACTGGTAACCCTCGAACTAAATCTTCAGTGACAAGTTTATTAATATTTCGAAAGTTCAAGTGTGACAATCTTCTATGCCAAAGCCAGCTGAGATCATTAGATGCTTTTGATCGTAAACACACAACAGGTTTTCCCACAATTGGTTTGATGTCCAGTGTAAGCATATCACCATATCTTTTGGATTTGAGAACTATTTCATTTGACTTCGCATTTGAAATGATACTTCCTTCTTCATTAAATACAACTTGATTTCCAGTACTAACAACAAGTTGTGACACGCTTATCAAATTATGTTGAAGTCCTTCAACATAAGCAACTCTGTTCACAGTGGATTTTCCATTTGTGACTTTCCCATAGCCTTTCACTTGACACTTGTGATTATTCCCAAATTTAACTACTCCTGCATTTTCCAAGCTTCTATAATCTCGCAAGTTTTCCTTTCTTCCAGTCATATGACGAGAGCAACCACTATCAATATACCATTTTGAATCATATTTCTCGTCACACATCACCTGCATTTATTGAAAGAATTTAGGAACCCAAGACTTGTTGGGTCCATCATTAGTAGAATGAAACAAATTCTTGGAATTTAAAAACCATGTTATCACTTTGTTTGTGACAGAATCCATTATATCAACATCATCAGATCTAGATATTGAGATATATTCATTCAATAGTTTTGGATTTCCATTGATTGTAATCTTATCCTTCGCAACATTCACATTTTTGATAACTGGTTTCCATTTTTGAACTGGAACTTGCGAATGATGAGATGATGAACTAGCAGTGGAAGAGTTATTTGCGAACATGTCAAATGCATTCTTGATTTGTTGCTCTGAAAACTTCCCACTTTGATATTTTCTTCCTTTCCCTTCAAACCATCGATTGATTGTACTTACATCAGATTTTCCTTTTGTATATGAAACTTTGGTCTGTTTTGAAACTGAAGGATTTGGAAAATTTGGTTGTTTTGGTGAAAATTTTATTTTTGCTTGAGTTGAATCTGTCAAACTTGATGAAGTTTTCGTGAATTTGCCAACATTTTGAAACTTTTGATTATTTGCAAATTTTTGCGAATTCTCAAATTTTCGATTGTTGTCATATTTGCGAACATATGGACTTTTATCAACAAAATTTGTTTGTTTATTATTGCTCTGAAATTTAGATGATTTTGTTTTTGAAATTTGTTCTTTTTCATCTCTTGGTTTTTCATTTGACACAACTTGCCAGAAAACTGCTTTTCTTTTTGGAACATTATTTTCTGTTGAATAATTTCCAACCATCAATTTGAATTCATGAGAATTTAATTTCACTTCAGCCTTTGATTTTTCAACTTTTTCAAAAAATTTGTTTGGTTTTTCACCTTTAACCACCCATTTTTGTAATGATTTTTGTTTTTGAAACACATAAGAATTTTGAGTTAAATTGTTTTCTTCTGTGTTTTGATTTGCGAAAAAACCTTCTGTGGTTGACTTTAGATTATCTTTTTCAATCATTTTGTTGAATTCAGGATGAACTTTCTCAGCATTTCCAGTAGTGACAAAAACTTGATTTGGAAAAATGGTTATATCAGTACATACAAAATTTGGATATACCACTGTGTTGGTTTCCAAATAATGTGCGCCTTTGACATTTAAAATCTTGTCAAATTCTTTTGTATTTTCAAACACTTGATCAACCACAACTCGTTGAGGTGTTTCATTTGAATCTTTCTTTTCTTCTCTGTTTTCTTCATTATCATCAGATTTCCAGCTTTCAACTGCCACATTATCAAACTTACAATGTTGTGAAGTTAAAGGTTTATCAATTTCATCCTCTACTATCGAATCAACAATAATTTCTTTACCTTTAATCTTAGATGTCATATTAACTATTGACAATTGAGAACAATCTACCTCTTCTTCCTCTTCTATCTCACTGATTTCACTCATATTATCTGAATTTTCATCAATATCAGCATAATTGAATTGAGAGGCAAGAGTTGAATTTTCTGTTTTCTTTAAGATTTTCACTTGTTCACTCTTTGTCAAACTTTCATTGACAATGTTAACTACTCATCAGCATTCAGAAATTCATCAATTTTGACAATACCATATGTATATCTATTATTAGGTATTTTGTCAAATTGAGCAATTGTACTTTCACAATCATAAGAAACAACATCAACTTTTTCACGTTCATATTCAAGAAAAGGTAACATTTTTCTATGCTGTTCTTTGCTAATGTCAGAAGAATGATGTAAAGCAGTTAATTTTGCATATAGCCGTTTGGCAGAATTACAATATATGTTCCTTTGTGCTAGCAACAACCTAACATCAATTGTAAGATTATTCCTATCACAATCTATATTTTTGATTTGCATTTCAAGTTTTTCTACTCTGCTCCTCTTTATTTCTAATTCTCTCCGTGTCTCACCTAGTTGCATACTTAATTTTTGAGCTTCAATACTAGCAGACACAATAACATCATCAAAATAAGCCACAATTTCATCAAATGAAACAATTTCAGCATCATAAGCAGATAAAGGAATATTAAAAGATTCAAGTATTGCACGTACCTTGGTTGTCATGGGTGATTTGTCTGTGGATTTGGATACGAAGCACCTTCCTGAAATTTCCTCTTCGCAATCTTCAAAACTTGCGAACATTGCTCCATGTGTGGGATGCCTCATTTCCTCGTCATCAGATCCTGAAGACCAGATCTGATACGTACCACTTTCTTCATTGTTAGTTTCACCTTTCGCAACCAAAGACACTCCTTTGGTCTTAGCACGTATCTCTTCAATCTTTTTAGAGCAGTATGCTTCATCTTTAATTTTTCCTTCTTCTCTTCATTCTTTCGCAACATGCAATCAGCTGCAAAATGATTCGCACCATTGCAGTAGTGACAGTAAATTCCTGAATCACCTTTCAGCTTCTTCTCTTCTTTCGCATCTTTTTGTTTCTCATCAGCTTTCTCCAATTTCTTCCTCTCCTCCCTTCCAGTTCTTGTGATTGCATTTTTCACATCACTAGCCTTTCCTTTTGGATTAAAAGGCTTTTTGAAAAACTTCTTAACTCTGTTGTTTGAATAGAATGCCATAGCTTCATCATCAGAGCTCATAAAAAAATCCTTCATCATCTGAACCATCTTTTTCATTAACATCAGTTTCTGATACCTTTGAAACAACAGCCAAAGGACCTCCAATACTTTGTTTTGATTCTTCATACATTTCTGAAACTTCACATTCATGTGTTTTCAATTGATTGTAGAGATCATTCAATTTAGTTGTATCAAAACTCTGTTGATTCTTAATCATCATGCTCACACTTCGCCATTCCTTGCGAAGACCCATAATGAAAGTTAAATTGAACTCCATGAGAGACCTAGTGATTCCATACCTATTGCAGCGAAACATAAGCTCATTCAGACGATCATAGTAATTTTCAAGAGTTTCTGCATCCTTTTGTCTGAATTCCTTCAGTTCAACTAGACATTGCTTCACAGAGTTGATCTTCGTCTTTTCACTACCTTGATACTTCTGTTTTAGAGTGTTCCAGATCTCCTTGGCTGTTTTACAACTACGGATGTAATTGTAAACCACAGGAGGTAGAGCACCTCTTAGTTCCCTCATGCACCTCTTTTCATTATTCTTCAACCGTTTTTCTTGATCAGCAACTTCAGTAGAAGTAGTAGATGGACCAATTGGTTGAACATTAACAGGAGCTTGCACTGTTCCATCGATACAATTCCAAAGTTCTTCATCAATTCCATTTAAGTAATCTTCCATTCTATCAGCCCACTGATCATAGTATTCTGGAATTAACATCGGAATTTTGGTTGATGAACCAAGCAAGTGAGAGAAGGAAGTCATTATATTCATGTTGAAGTTCGCCATTGATGAACACATAAATTTTCAGAAAGCTTGAAAAACTTGATGAAATAGAGAATTTGATCAATTGAATTGATCACAAATCACTAATTGATTACTCGACTTAACAATTCAAAGACAGAATCAATTCAAATCTGAAGAGCAAATGTGATTTTCAAAACCAAAATGCGCGGAAAATTTTGAGTAAAGTTGCAACTCAAAAAGCAAATGATTCTAACACGAAAATCAAATCGAAGCAGTTTGAATCCTGCTCTGATACCAATTGATGAGAATTGTTACCAAGATTTGAGAAAGCAAAGTTTGATTTGAGTAATTGAAGATTTAGAACACGAAGAGTAAATATTAATCAGATCTCATATTGATAAAGACTGATTACAACATAAGCAGAAAAGATATATTTGTTACGAAAAGTCTCTCTCTACTTCTAACCTCAGTCCCTATTTATAGGGAACATGAGTGTACAAAAAATATACTAAGTCTAGACATTTAACTTCGCATAAAGATGACTTAGTAAAATAACATAAAATGCGAAACTATACAAAACACTATATTCGAATTTTACAATTTTACATCTACAGGTTCGAACCCTCCTATTTATAGGGCGAGAGGGCTCGGATTCGGAGCAATCAGAAGCACGCACATGGCTCGCATGCGTGCCTCCAGGTGGCTCGCTTCGCAGGTCAACACGGGAAGGGTAGATGCGCGATCTCGGAATGGCCCAGCCTTCGGTGCGAGGGGGTTGCGACATGAGGCTACATGCGTCATCTGCTGAATGGATCGAACCTCATACTCAAGAAGAACGTGACACGTGGATCGGACACGGGGCATGCATCCGAGAATCCGGTGACGTGGCCAATTTCGGACCTTATCCTTGCGAGAATCCTCGGAAACTGAGCCCCGAACATCTAAAATCCATAACGTTTTCATACGAGCTCCGTTTTTGACATTCATTATATGCACGCGTAGGTAGGAATATATTCTATAACTTTCGTTAGACTTCGTCGGCTAATTTTGAATTTATTTTTAATCTTATTATTTTTAACAGACCGGGACTAGTAAATCCGTTAAAAATTCATAAATTATTAATCTGACATCCGTTTTCGTTAGACTTTTTACCGTTGTACTACTATTGACGAGATCGTCAATTCTCGTTTAGGTTGTGTCGGCTAAAAATCACTCATTCCAAAATTCAAGTTTTTAGTTGTCTACTGCTAATCCGAAACTTAGAAAAATCATAACTTCCTCATACGAAGTCAGATTTTGGCGTTCTTTTTATCGAACTTCTCGGTTTAACGAATAGTACGGCTTTCATTTAGATTACTAAGGCTAAAAAGTAGTTTATCAAAAACTCACTTTTTACGGCATTCGGTGTCGTGCCGGTTTTGTCGCAGATCTTCGATTGGTCATAACTTCTTCGTCACTCAGATTTCGACGACGTTTTCGCCTACAAGTTTTTAATGAGATTATGTAAAATTTTTAGTAATGAAATTTTACTTATTCCAAAATTTATATTTTCGTTAAATTTTACCATTTGACATTTTATTGGAATCTCATAAGACTTCCAATATTTTAAGAGTAATTCTAAACATAGTTTTACTTCATTTCTAGTAAAAACCATCTGTTAGAACTCAACATTCAAATTCACATAATATTTCGTAATATTATTCATTACAAAACACAATTTCAATACGTGTGTGTTACAAATACCTCCTCCTTTTGAGGATTTCGTCCCCGAAATTACATCAATTCAAATAAATGGGGATATTTCGCTCTGATCTCACACTTATTCTCCCAAGTATAATTTGGGCCTCGATGGAGTTTCCACTTGACAACCACCAATTCTACTTCTTTATTACATAGCTCAGACGTTCTTTCGTTTACGATCTCTTCAGGCTCTTCTACGTATCTTAATTTATTATCCAATTTCACCTGGGATAACAGATTCGTTTCATCATATGTGCTCAAGCAATTGCGCAGATAACTCACATGAAACACATCATGAATACCTGCCAAATCTTTAGGAAATTCTAAGCGGTATGCTTGCTTTCCAATTCTCTGGATGATTTTCAAAGGTCTAACAAATCTGGGACTCAACTTTCCTTTCTTCCCAAATCTCATAATGCCTTTCCATGGGGATACCTTCAGCATTACAAAATCACCCACTTGAAATTCTATGGGTCGCCTCCTCTTTTCTGTATAGGACTTCTGTCGATCCTGAGCCACTTTCATTCTTTCTCGTACGATTTGAATCTTGTCGGTAGCGTCTTGAATCATTTCAAGGCCTCCAAGGATCTTCTGTCCTACAACACGCCAACATAATGGTGTATGACATTTGTGACCATGTAATGCTTCATACGGTGGCATTTTGATTGAAGCGTGGTAACTGCTATTATATGAAAATTCGACAAGAGGCAAGTATTTGTCCTAGTTACCACCGAACTCCAAGACACATGCACGAAGCATATCTTTTACTATTTGGATTGTTCTCTCTGTCTGACCGTCTGTCTGGGGATGATAAGTTGTGCTGAGGGTAACTCGAGATTGCAATTCACGTTGCATACTTGCCCAAAAGTGAGAAGTAAAGCGAGTATCGCGATCGGAAATGATCTTTAGTGGCGCACCATGTCTTGCAACAATTTCATCCAAGTATACTTGTGCGTATTTCTCTATTGGAGCCGTTTCACGCATGGCGAGAAAGTGTGCACTCTTAGTCAGGCGGTCGATGATTACCCAAATGCTATCATGCTATCGAGCAGTCTTTGGCAATTTGGTAATAAAATCCATGGACAGCTCTTCCCATTTCTATACATGAACACTATGACTTTCTGGAGTTCTGTAAGGCTTTTGGTGCTCTGTTTTGACTTGTAAGCATAAAAAGCATTCCTGTACATATCTTCCAATGTCTCCCTTTAATCCAGGCCACCAATAATCAGTTCTTACATCATAGTACATTTTACTTGTACCAGGATGTATTGACAGTTTAGACTTATGAGCTTCATCTAAAATCTTTTTTCTTAATCAACCAATCATTGGAATCCATAGCCGATTCTTAAATACCTTCAATCCTCGTGGACCATCAAGTAAAAGATCAGCATAATGTACCATTCCTTCCTTCTTCACATTTTCTGGCTTTAAGGCCTCAAGTTGCCACTTCTATAGTTCATCAAGAATAGTGAACTTCACCGTAGTGTGAGGAATAGTATAACACATACTATTATGATAAACCTTCCTGCTAAGTGCATCTGCAACCACATTAGCCTTTCCAGGATGGTACATGATTTCACAATCATAGTCTTTGATCAGCTCCATGGCACGTTGTTGTCTCATATTCAAAGTTTGCTAACTGAATATATACTTGAGACTTTTGTGGACGGTAAATAATTGGCATTTCGTACCAAAAAGATAATGTCTCCAAAGTTTTAGGGCGAATACCACTACAGCGAGTTCGAGATCATGGGTAGGATAATTATTTTCATAATCTTTGAGTTGTCTTGAGGCATAGGCTATCACTTTACCACGTTGCATCAACACGCAACTGAATCCTAATCTTGAAGCATCACTATACACGAAGAAATCATCATCACCTTCTGAAAGTGATAAGATGGGAACATGATTCAAAAGATATTTTAATGTCGAGAAAGCTTTTTCTTGGGCTTCACCCCATTCGAACTTTGCTTCCTTTCGAGTAAGATTAGTGAGAGGTACAACTATACAAGAAAAGTCTTTAATGAATCTCCAGTAACAACCCGCAAGACCCATGAAATTACGAATTTCGGAAGCATTGCAAGGCGCTTCCCAATTTTGAATGGCTTCGATTTTGGTACGATCTACGGATACACCATCACCAGAAATCACATGGCCGAGAAATTGAACTTGGCGAAGCCAAAATTCACATTTCGAGAATTTAGCATAAAATTTCTCCTTTCGAAGAAGCTCTAAGGTTTCACGAATATGAACGGAATGATCACCTTCAGAATTGGAATAGATTAGAATATCGTCAATGAATACGATGACAGACTTATCGAGCATTGGGCGGCATACTCGGTTCATCATATCCATGAATACAGCAGGAGCATTAGTGAACCCGAATGGCATGACAAGGAATTTAAAATGCCCATATCGAGTACGGAAAGCAGTCTTCGGTACATCCTGCTCTTGTACATTCAACTGATGATAGCCATATCTTAAATCAATCTATGAGAAATAGCTAACACCCTGAAGTTGATCGAACAAATTGTGTAGTTTTATCATCATCTCTATTATCTCGGCTGGCGCAAGACGATGCAATCGGAGCAGCACCAGGCACAAGGTCAATACATAATTCTACTTGCCTGTCCGGAGGAAGTCTAGGCAGATCATCGTGGAAAACATCAGGATACTCGTTAACAATGGGAACATCATTTACAGTTTTATTCTCCTTTCTTGACACGTCAACTGTATAGGCCAGATAGATAGGGCAACCCATCGATATAAATTTTTGAGCTTTGAGGAAAGAGATTATTTTTAAGATTCATTGCTCACCGTAAACATGAATATGATCTTCCCCTTCAATAGGAATGTGTACCATGTTTTCGTAACACAAGAGTTCCACATGGTTCTTTGACAACCAATCCATGCCGAGAATAATATCGATGTTGGGCAAGGAGATAGGGATTAGGTTAGCGAGAAAAATATAGCCTTCAATTTCTATGACACAATCCCTATAGATTTTATCAGCAAGTAATGATATACTTCCCGCAGTATCTACGTGAAATGGTTCCACGAGTGCATAGCATGTAGTTTGAAAAGAATGCACAAATTCATTAGATACAAAAGAATCTGAGGCACCAGAATCAAATAAGATGTGAGCAGGTCTACGGTTGACAAGAAATGTACTCGTCACAATATTCGGGTCCTCGCGTGCTTCCTCTGTGGTAATCTGGAATGCATGACCCTTAGCGGTTGGCACCTCCTCCTTTTTAGCTGGAGTATTCTTTGGTTGTTGGACGGAAGCTTGACTTCCCGTCACTTGGCTGGTAAGAGTAGGGCATAAACCCTTCTTGTGGCCAGTAATACCACATGAATAGCAAGTCACCTTCTTCCGTGGGCAAGCTGGCTTTATATGACTACTTTCTCCACACTCATAACAGACAATGGATTCCTTGTCTATTTTGCATTGACCCGGATGATTCCTTCCACAAACGCGACATGAAGGCGATTGAATAGAAAAAGATTGTGACCTGCCGCGGCCACGAAAAGCACTCTGAGACTGTGCTTGCTTGCTAGGATCAGTTTGAACATATTGAGCTAGTGGAATAGTGAAAACATGAGTAGTTCTTTCAGTATGTGGATGCTTTGGAACAGTAAGAGTGGCACCACGTATCTCTAAGTCATGCTCACGCCTTCGAGCATACTCAACAGCTTTATCAAATGACAGAGCATCCCGATTGGCTACAAAATCATGGATTTCATGTCGTAGTCCTTCTAAGAATAACTGAATTTTCTCAACTTCAGTTGGAATATACTTTGTAGCAAACCGTGCTTTCTGATTGAATTGAGTTTCATACTCATTCACAGTCATTCCTCCCTGTTTAAGCTCAAGTAATTCCTTCTGCAATTTCCTCCTCATGTCTAGAGGACAATACGTCTCTAGTAAATGAGTTTTGAACATTTCCTAGGCTAAATTCTTCTAGTCAAACCCGTTGAGAGCTTCATATGTTGCTTCCCACCAGTCTAAGGCTTCTCCGATGAGCATTGCAGAAGCATAGATAGCATTGTCTTCATTATCCACATCAGAGACACAAAATACTTTCTCAGTCTTCTGAATCCAAGTTAGAACAACTATGAGATTAAGGACACCAGAAAACTCCGTAGCACCATTACGCTTCAAATCTCTGAATGAGGGACGCTTCACTTTTCCGTTTGAAGATTCTCCAATGGCTTTCTCTTTTCCTTTATAACCATTCGTTTTTGTTGTTCGAGAGTCTGTCGAATAACACCAGTAAGTTTACACAAGAGTCGCTCCTCACGAGGAGATACTGGAGTATTCACTTCCTTGGGTTGAGGACCTCAACCAACCTCAGGGGTATGGCTACTTACTTGCTCAACCATCGTTCTGAAATTTAGGAGTAATATAGTATTTTAGAATATTAGAATTTATTGTAACCTAATACTTCACTTAAGTCTTTCCTATGGTTTGTATCCATATACTTATAATGATTCAGTTCATATATTGAACTTCCAATAGCTTAAGTTTAAATACCAATCCATGGCATTTAGTTTGCTTAAACTACTGCTATGGTACCACGATTGAAAGACCCCAACTTTCATATTTGTGAAAGACCCAAGCTTTCATACTTCACAATACTGTTACTCCAAAACATGCTACTTGCATATTCATAAAAGCAATATTTTACATTGATAAAGAGGTTACAAACTATTGGATACAAACCAACTATTCCAAAGTGTTATATATTACATAACTACCCAGGATATTGTAATTTATACAAACAAAAACTGAAGTACAAAAGTACTATTATAAACTATTCTAAATCTTTCAACAGTATACGATCATATTGGTTACTTATCTCCTGCAATTGTTCAACATTAATAGGGTAAGCGGTGACACTTCGTGAGTTCAATAATAGGTACAATATAACGTTATGCCATATATATACTACAATATGGCAAAAGGAAAGAGAAACAAGGAAAAACAAAGGCATATGTGAATCATGTGTTAAGCTTTCCATATCATTCAATTAACATCTTGGTAGATTTCAGGCTTATAGCCCTGTCTAACCATTTGCCAATAGCATAGAATAGAAGTTATTCTCTGACGGAGACATGCTCTACATGGCCAAAGGCTACGTACCAGTACCAATGTGAATCTAAGTCCTTTCACTGATCACATGGTCAAAGGTATTATTTTTGCTATAAATATAGCAAATAAAATAAGACGGGAAAATAACTCGGAATAATAACACTGAAAAGCACATAACACATATAACACATTACATACAATTGTTCCTATATATTGAACTCAATTTGATATAACCAACGGTTAAAATAGTAATTTGGGCAACACTTCGGCTTTAAATACGGCTTTCTATGTTGAAACCCGAGAGCTTTCTTGAAAACCGGACTCTGCGAACGTAGAGCTTCAATGGCTCGCATTCAGAGCAATCAGAAGTAGGCATGTGGCTCGCATGCGTGCCTCTAGGTGGCTTGCTTCGCAGGTCAACATGGGAAGGGCAGATGCGCGTTCTCGGATAGGCCCAACCTTCGGTGCGAGGGGGTAGCGACACGAGGCTACACGCGTCATCTGCTGAATGGACTGAACCCAGACTCAAGAAGAACGTGACACGCGGGTCGGACACGGGGCATGCATGCGAGAATCCGGTGACGTGGCCAATTCCGGACCTTATCCTTGCGAGAATCCTCGGAAACTGAGCCCCGAACTTCTAAAATGCATAACGTTAGCATACGAGCTCCGTTTTTGATGTTCATTAGATGCACACGTAGGTAGGAATATATTCTATAACTTTCGTTAGACTTCGTCAGCTAATTTTGAATTCATTTTTAATATTATTATTTTTAACAGACCGGGATTAGTAAATCCGTTAAAAATTCATAACTTCTTCATCAGACATCCGTTTTCGTCAGACTTTTTATCGTTGTACTACTATTGATGAGATCGTCAATTCTCGTTTAGGTTGTGTCGGCTAAAAATCAATCATTCCAAAATTCAAGTTTTTAGCTGTCTACTGCTAATCCGAAACTTAGAAAAATCATAACTTCCTCATACGAAGTCAGATTTTGGCGTTCTTTTTATCGAACTTCTCGGTTTAACGAATACTACGAATTTTATTTAGATTACTAAGGGTAAAAAGTAGTTTATCAAAAACTCACTTTTTACGTCATTCGGTGTTGTGCTGGTTTTGTCGCGGATCTTCGATTGGTCATAACTTCTTCGTTATAACTCGGATTTCGACGACGTTTTCGCCTACAAGTTTTTAACGAGATTATCTAAAATTTTACTTATTCCAAAATTTATATTTTCGTTAAATTTTACCATTTTAAATTTGATTGGAATCTCATAATACTTCCAATATTTTCAGAGTGATTCTAAACATAGTTTTACTTCATTTCTAGTAAAAACCATCTGTTAGAACTCAACATTCAAATTCACATAATATTTCTTAATATTATTCATTACAAAACACAATTTCAAAACGTGTATGTTACAATGTGGGTCTGGGAGAATTATTATAGGAGGTGGAGGAAGTGAAGTATGATTACCATTTCCACGATCCAATCGTTTGTCATCATCTTCATGAGGAAATATTTTTCCATAAGATTCAGGAAGACCATAGTTGTTAGAGCTAGACATCTACAAGGGATAAATTCAAGTTTAGTTTATTTAAGTCTTTAATATAACTCCGAAATGAAATATTAAGGTTAGGACTCAACACAATAATTTATAATTCGAAAGAGGGATGTCATAATCCAATTGCAAATTATTTGTTGTTAGGAAAATGACGATTTACCAATTCCACCGTGAAAACGGAATTTTTAAACGAATTAAGTTTGAAACGAAACTCCTAAATCTTTTGAGATTCATTGAACTTTTCAATGGCATGTTTAATCTCGATTATGCCCTTCAAGTTTGTGACTGGGATACCGAGGATCGCAAACAAGTTGTGAATAACCATACAAATTAGCTTGGTACTCTCGAAGTCATTTATCAGCTAATCAATGTGCCGGTTAACCATACACGCTCCATTGATCTATAACAAACATTGAGCTATCCATTGCCACCCTTACTAGTCCAAGTTAGTGTGTTGGTTAGCCACACACGCTCCACTAACGACTTAGCAAGGTCCAAAGTGCAATTTCATGTATTAGCACCAAATTCACATTTTTCCTAAGTAACTAAGATTGGGAATTTGTAAAGCATTTACTTACTTGGTATTTTCATTATACTTTTAATGAAAGTTATGTCCTATCCTACCCGTTCGGCTAACGACCATCCACTGGTCAAAGATGCGGTGGGTAAGAGCGGATACCCAATGGTAGTCATTTTACAGGCCACTTCCTTAAACACCATTTATAGGTCAGCTTCGTGAATGATCCCTACTAACGGTAAGACTGGCATTTTACTTATACATATATAATATATTAAACTTTTAATTTTATATAGTATAAGGGTGTATTTTAAACATTTAAAATTCTAGATGGTTTAAACTATTAATAAATTAGACTTTTAACATAATTATATTTAAACCATGTCATTATGGATTTATTAATTCTCTTTTAATTAAACACCTAATTAATTTAATAAACTTCATAAGGGTCTAATTTGAACTATTCGAAAACATCAAGGTTCTAAATATAAAAATTCAAAATTAAAACTATTTAATTAATTTTTTAAGTTATGAAACCAAGAGTTGCACCTTTTGAAACCTTTGAAATTACTAGACGTTTTAGACTTCAATGTTTAATAAAAGATGCATTTCAAATTCCAAAACTTGAGGGCAAGTTTTGTAACTCTTCAAACCTTTTGAATTCCAAAACTTGATGACAAGTTTTGTAACTCTTAAAAACACATTTTCAATTCCAAAACTTGAAGACAAGTTTTGTAACTTCTCAAAAACATTTAGATCAAATTCTAAACTAATAAAATAATCATATTTTTTTTTTATCTTTTCACCAATTTGACCTAATGCGACTCTCTTATAGCAAGATAATTTCAAATCACAAATTACAAATAATTAGCTTTATCATATAAACTAGTAATTATCTTAATATTTGACAATTATCTTTTAATTGGACGAGGATAATCATTACCATAACAAAAAAAAAACGAATTTTATGATACAATGTCATTTGTGGTAATGATCCTAATCCGAAACTTGGCCAAAAAAACTAAAAATCTGCCCACGGAACAGCCACCATGTCGTGGTAACTAAGACCACGGCGTGGTCATCATTCAGATTTTGAAAAAACGATTTCCTTGCTTTGAACAATTAGCAGTGCATCAATATAACAGAAAACACCCTAGGCTCTTATACCATTGATGGGTTTAGGGCACTATAACATTCCTATGGTGGACATACAACCCTAATGCTTTGGATCTAAGTTTTCTCTAGTTATACATGTAATAAAAAATTATCCAAAGCATGAATCCTAACTAGCATGCAACTTGATATTTGAATCATAAAAAAGTAGTTAGAAGATTACCTCTTGTGTTAGCTTGTTGAATTTGGCCTTTCAAGAGCTTAGCACCTCAAGTGTGATGCCTCAAAATGTTTCACAAAACACCATGAACAAAATGTTGGATAATGAGACAAACCTTGGAGGCACCTAAACTCGGCTATAGACTTCTTAGAATCCTTGTATCCGATTTTTAGCGCTTGGGGTTACATATATATAGTGTAGAATTCCCAGGGTAACTTGTAAACCCTAATTCATACACTTAGGCTTATAGTCCATTAACTCATTTGTACTAACACTTCATGGAATCTTTCATCAACTTAGTCCATCACAAATTAATCATGGATCATTATCCCAAACCATATGTATCACAGATTTACATAATGAGTCCCCGTTATTTTAATTAGTCTCTTTAGATCACTAAATTAGTTCTTGATCAATACTAATTAAATAATATGATTTCTCAATTAATATATTATACTTATAATATATTAATAAATCACAAATAACCTCTTTCTCAAATATCCATCCTATCAAATTGTTCTAATGAATGCAACCCAAAATGGACCATGCTACTATCGGGTCATGTATATACTAGTTATAGTTATGAGCTTAGACACCTAATCTAACAATATTTAAGTATGGTTGCAACACTATTGTGCATGTATTAGGAATACTAATATGAGTAGGTGTTTCAGAGGACCCGAGATGATTCTTGAGGAAAGTATGAGTACGTGTGGAAGGTAGTATTGGGCCCATACTACTGGAAGCCCATGAACCATACTCGACTCGAGGAGAATTTTGGGGCTTCTAAGGGCTGATCAGGGAAGATAGCAAGGTTTGGTACCCTGATTCGTGGCAGTGGTTCTGTATATATCGATCTTTTGGTTATGGTTTTTCAGGCATGAGAATGGGTTTGGTAATTGTTTTGGGCCTCAGTGGCGATGTCAGTTTGGGTTGAATGGTACAGACCTAGTTGAGTTTGTTTGTTTTGAGGTCTCAAGGGCTTTGCTCAAGGTCGTGTATTTGAGTCGCGGGACTCAAGAAGGAAACAATTTTCATGATCTTCTTGAGGATTGCAGCTACAGGCTGAGTGGTAGACTGATGTATTGGAATGTCGCTATCTATGACACGGATTCTCCTTTCAGTTTTCCGAGTCTGGAGGAGGAGTGAGCAGGCTTGCGATTTTCATAGTTAGGATGTAAACTCAGCATACGGCCAGTTGGTTGCGATGTTAGTGGCAGCACGAGTGCGTGGGACTGCGCTGGAGGATTGATGTGTTATAAATGCTTAGAGATGCGATCAAGGGTATGTTTTCTTTGGATAAAGGTGGGTCATGTTGCGGATTGATGCTCGGGATTTCAGGCGAGGAAAATATGTTTCTGATAGTAAGTTGGTGGTAGCTTATGCATTTGCATGAGATCCTTAATGTTAAAGGTAGTTATGATTGTAAAATTTTATGAGATCCTCATGTAAAAATCAGAATCTCTTAGGGTTTTCTTGGTCCTTATTTGGAAGATCATTATGTGTGTGGTATACATTCCAGGGCCAACTATGGTTATATGAAGTTGTGCCAGTTTAAGATATGGTTGAGTTGCAACACCAGCAGGTGGTAGTTTGAAACCTAAGTGGGGGTGAACTGGGTATTCTGCTTGTAGGAACATCGATCTCTTTGAGTTCAGGATGTTTGAAGAATGGCTCACAGGGATTTGCGGTGCGGGTATGTGGAATCTCGGTTCACGATTTGGTCAAGTAAGGGGTGTAGAGTAAGTGTCTATCGGATCCATGTATTTAGGACATACATGAGTTGTCTCTCAATAGAAAGTAGTTGGTTAAGGAGCTCGTTGCAATCAATCATTCCTTTTGGGGATGCCAATGAATAGAAGAGGAGCCTCTAGGATCACTCAGGTCGAGTATCGGTTGCTTAGGGAATTGTCATCTCGTTGGATGTATTGCTATTTATAGTCTAGCTTGGAAGATTTTGATCAGGAAATTAATTTCAAAGTTGGGTATGTTCAGCTCCGCGGGGTTCTTGGTTCACCGGATTAGGTGTCATTGTGTTCTTGATCAGTAGTCATTTCATACAACATCAAAGTGGAGATTCTTCGAAAGTTTTGGGTTGTATCAGTTGGATTTGGAAGGATTCATCGATTTATCATCAAGTTCGGCTCATGTTTGCAATATGTACTTGGTTTTTGGGAGTCTAGAATTCGGGACAATGTTGCTCAGTTTTCTAGTAGGGACATTAGATCTGCATGGTATATAATTTTTTGCATGTTGGGCTGGCAGGGTTGGTATTTGGGTGGATCCAACTAGAGTTTTAGCATCATTTCTAGATAACCTTCAAACTTTTATGGAGATAGTTACGTATTGATGGGGTCTATTCAATCGTAATAATGGTATTGGAGCTTGTTCTGATCATTCATCAGGATGTCTTATGTTAAGGATTTAGGTTATTCATTTTGTTTGAACTTTAGTACTTCTCCCCTTTTGGGTAAGGTTATGGGTTCCCTATGCATGTGTATTGTGGTAAGTTCATTAGATATGTCGAGAGGGGTGTATATGGCCTGGAAAAGATAGCAATGGGGAACTTGGGTCAAATTATATACATAGTTCTTATTTAGGATATAGAATTTGAAATAGAACAAGAGTATGACCGTTTATTCTATTCTTGGGTCGTGTACGACAATGTTTTCGTTGCATTTTGAGTTGGTAGCAGCTTGTAGTATGAAAGGAATTGTGTGTGGTAAAGAGTACGACATTGATGCACTCAGTTAGCGTTGAGATGGACGTTGATTGGCCCCGTGGCGCTTGTCATGACTTTCTAGGCGAATGATGGAATGTCAAAAAGATCGGTGTAATATCAAGAGCATTCCAGACGTGGACTGAGACCGAGAAGGGTATTCCATACTCATGCTGTGGGCTCGGAGGCAATCCAGACCTATGCTGAGGACCTTGTAAGGGTATTCCAGACCTAGGTTGTAGGCCTATTGATCATGATTGTTTATTTCTTATGATTGTAGTACTTTTGGTGTTTATGCATTGTGGAAAGTCGAGCAACTCACGAACCAGCTGGTTCGAACAAAGTGAGTAGTTAAGGGTTGTAAGGAGTATCAGTTGTGCATCAGAAAGTCTCTTGCGGAGTGTTTGCATTATAAATCCTGTTTGTTCGCGAGCTATTATTTGGGGTTTGGTTACCAAGGTTGGGTACCAGTTATGGAGTCTCGAGTCATGAAGTTCATTTTGAATATATCGAGTGGTACTTCAGGTGGGGGTACACCTGAGCTGATAAAGGTTGGATACAACGTTAAATTATTTTGGATTGATCATCTTTGCTAGTAAGATCATTGGATTGTTAATGGTATGTCAAGGATTAAAGGGTTTATTTAAGGTTTTGGTACATTTTATGGATTTGGAATTAGTTGAAATTCACCATCGATGTGTTTTGAGTACTTCATTTTTCATGTTTTGTGGCGTTCTTAGTCAAAGACAAGGGGTTGGTTCAATGAATGGATGAATATATGTCCTGGAATATAGGTTCTAAAGTTAAATATGATGGTTTCCCGGTCTCGGGGAGCATATTGATAGACTTGATTCGGTGATTGTTGTTTTTGAGAGTCCGCGACTCTATGCTTCTCACTAGAAGCTTGGTCATATAGCTTGAACATTGTGGAATATGTTGGTGTTGTATGTGCTTCTCTGTAGTGGTTATATTGATGAGACTCATGTTGGGAGTCGCCTTGTTTTTGAATGGAGGTTTCAAAAATAATAAATAGTCAAGGGTTCTATTTTCCAGTTAGTTCTCATCACAATTATGCACTTACGTGATGGATTAATATGACGAAGATCAGCTGAGGAGGTTTAGCACCGATCAAATCTGTGGGTTTTTAGGCTAGGGTTTCCATGGTGAAGCAGAAGCGAGAGCTGATTTTGAGGAAGAAATCTAATTTATGTGGGGAGTATTGTCACATCCTATTTTCTACCATTTCTGAGCCATGAACCGAAAGTCGATTGTGTAAGGTTTTGGGCCTTAATGCTGCGAGGTTTAGGTCTTGTGGAAGGACGTATTGACAGTTAAGGGATTTTACCATTTAATTTTTGTTTTGGGCCAAAGGGTAGAAGGGAAAAGTCATATGCCAAGTTCTTTAATGAAATATGTTTTATTCGAGAAGATTTTAGTCCATGAAATATATAAAATATTGTATAGGTCTTCAACACCTTTCCATGAATATAAAGAACGTCGAAAACGAAGTTCGAACGAAGAAGTTATGACAATTTGAAGTTAGCATCGTTTTGGGTTGAGCTGTGTACACTGGGTGTACTCAAATGTTTAAGATGGGCTACCATGACATCCCTAGTAAGTTGGGCATTCCTGATCAGTTCCCAAACCCTATTTTCGTGGTTTAAGCTTTATTTAAGCTCCTTAACTTCCCCAAACCCATTCCATTCTTAGCCTCCACATCTCTAACACCCTCTCTTGAAACCCTAACCCTAGATTAAGCTTTGTGAACAAAAAGAAGGTGTTTTTAAGTGCTTTGGAGTGCTCTTAGTGCACTTTGGAGAAGAAGGAACTCATTGAAGAAGTGTTGGTTGCATTTGATCTTGTAGATCCAGATTTTCTTCACCTTGATCTTTCTTCTAGAGGTATACAGTTTGAATCTGGATGATGGAATTGTTAAATCTACCTAGTTTTGGCTGTTAAGAGCCATTGATGACTTTATGTGCATAAATTTTAGATCTTGAAAGTTTGTGACCTTGTTATTGATAAAGTTGAAAACTTTATCCATCTAAACATCATTTTGATTCAAATCTGAATGTTGGAGACTTGGACTTCATAGATTAAGTTGAAAAGATGCAATTTTGGGTCCATTTGAGACTTAAATACTAGAACTGTGATGTCTTATTAGGAGCTATTGTGAACATAAACATGTAATCTTGGCCCTTCTATCCCTTCCATGCAAGAATTATGATGTCTTATTAGGTTAAGAACATAGGGTTTTGGACATCAAGAAATTTATAGCCATTCAAAGTCATAAAGTTGGAAACTTCATGATCTAGGACATCATTTTGGGCTTGTATATGAGTTTTGGAAGAGCTTAATAGGATAAGATCTTAATGGAGTTTTAGGACTAGTCTACATACGTTGGGTGTACCTAGAGGTACGTTGTGCATATGCGGTCAGCACCCCTCTTTTTGGTAAATATAATAGTATGTTGGGCTTACTCTCTTGGTATGTAAGGTATACTCTACTAGGAAGGGATATTGACTTTTGGTTCCATGACCATTGAGTTTGACTTTGATCAAAGTTGACTAAGTTTGACCTAGACGTATTTTGAGTGTTTCGGATTATGTTTGAGAATTGGTCATTTGGATGGATAGGTAACGGTTTGATTTGAAATTTAGAGTCATGACCTAATTAGCTATCATTCAGACTAAGAGGTGTTTTTTCCCCACTATACTTACTGGTCGAAGGCAACAAGGCCGACCCATTAGATAGATATCCTGCTATACATTGATTTGCTGAGTATGGGATAGATCTGTATGAATATATGCTAGTTGCTGATATGCGTAGACTGGTAGATCTGTAAGACTACCTGTGATTTCCGTCTGCATGATTATTTGTCTATTAAATATGTTTGTAATATGTTATCTGTCGATATACCGAATTAGGTTGAAGTTACTGCTTTGTGCTGTAGCGAAAAAAGCCCAGGAGCATTCCAGATATTAGTTGAGGGCCTATCGATATGTCAGACTCATATTGAGGGCTCAGGAGCATTCTGGATACAATCTGAGGGTCGGTTGGTATGGCAGACTCATACTGAGGGTTTCAGGGTACTCTAGTATGATGACTGAGTGGACCTATTGTATATTGGCATTCCCGGCCGATGACTGATTCGGCTCGGAGTAAGCCAGGCATAAGTTGTAAGCCCAGAGGGCAAGCCAGACTTACGATGTGGGCTTAGGAGCAAGCCATATATAAGCTTTGGACCTGATAGGCAAACCTGACTTATATTGTAGGCTCAGGGGTAACCTAGTCTCTTAGTTGTGCACCCAACACATGCTGTTATTTGTTATGTTCATATGGTGGTAATTTGGGGGAACTCACTAAGCTTTGTGCTTACAGTTTTAGTTTATGGTTTCAGGTACTTTAGAGGACCGCGGCAAGGCGATGGTGTAAACGTACACATCCTGATTTTTATGTTGTTGATCTCGGGTGAATCTGATTTTAACTAATGTTTTGGAAACAACAGTGTTGTAAACACTCTTATTGGTAAATTGCTTGTTTTGAAATGTTTAAATTGGTTGTGATTTTTGAGATGTTACACACATTAGTGTATGAGTACTTAAATCCAAAGATAATTAGTATAAAGATCAAGAATTAAAATATAGTATTCTTGGATTAGGTGTCTAAGCCTATAACTATAATTGGTATGTACTTGACCCGATAATAGCATGGTCCATTTGGGTTGTAACACTTTGGAACAATTTGATAGGATGGATATTTGAGGAACACGTTATTGTGATTTATTAATGTATTATAAGTATAATATATTAATTGAGAAATCACATTATTTAATTAGTGTTGATCAAGAATTAATTTGGTATTAATTTAGTGATCAATAGAATCTGATTAAAGTTACAGGGACCGATTAGGTAAATTAGTAATACTTCTAGTTTGACTCAGGACTCATGTTGATTAGATTTGGACTAAACCTATGTGAGAGTCCAAGAAGGTTTAGCCCAAAAAGGCCTAAGAAATATAAAGAGTCATTAGGGTTTGCATGGTTGTAATCCTAGGTTATAAAAGAAGTCCCTAAACCCCTAAAATCAGCCCCCCATGCATACTAGAGTTATAGCTAGCTGATTTTGATCACCCAAACCTCTCACTTAAGTTCATTCTCTTGTTCTTGGTTTGTTATAAGACATTTGAGGCATCACACTTGAGGTGCTAGGCTTCTAAAGGTCAAAGACAAGAAAGCTACTACACCAGGTAATCTTCTAATTGTTTTCATGATTCAAATGTTACCTTGCATCCTAGTTTAGGCTTTATGGTTTGGAAAAATACTATTGCATGTATAATTATAGAAAAATTGGAACCAAAGCATTAGGGTTGTATGTGCACTATAGGAATGTTAGAGTACATAAAAACCATCAGTGGTATCAGAGCCATGGGTGTTTTCTATTATATTGATGCAAATGTTTGATATTCAAAGTTAGAAAATAACTTTTCTGGCCACTACCTGAAGAACTCGATGAGTCCATAGATGGACTCAACGATTTGGATGTGTTTCGCCTTGATCTCGATAAGTCTAAAGCCTGGGTCGACGAGTTGGTTCATCAGATGGTAGAATTTTGAGTTTTTGGCCTGTTTTGGATTAGGATTATTACCATAAACTGTTTTGGTTCATAAAATTTGATTTTACTAATATGGTAATGTTTATCCCCATCCAAAAACATGAAGTTTGACAAATTTTAAGATAATTACTTGATTTTGTGAAAAAACTAATTATTGGTAAATTTTGAAACTATCTTGAATATGAACTAGGTCAAATTGGTAAATGATTAATTATATGATAATTGAATTAGTTAAATTTGATCTATTTGCTTCTTGACAAGTTCTATAACTTGTCCTCAAGTTATGGAATATGATATGTCCTTATTCATGAAACTGTTAACTCTTGTAAGTTATAGAATTCAAGAGATCATGAAAGGTTTCATAACTTGTCCTCAAGTTTGGAATTTGAAAGGTCTCATTCATGGAACTTCAAAATCCATAAGTTATGGAAATCAAAAGTTTTGACAAGTTACAAAACTTCCACTCAAGGTTTGGAACTTGAAGAGTCTCATTTATGAAGCTTTAAATCCAAATCCTAGAACTTTAAAAGTTTAAAATTCAACCCTTATACTATTATAATATTAAAGTTTAATACTTATATATATATATATATATATATATATATATATATATATATATATATATATATATATATATAAGACAAGCCAGTCTTATCATTAGTAGGACTCATTCATGAAGTTGGTCCATAAGGGGGTATAAGGATACTGCCTATAAAATGGTTGTTTAATGGGTGTCCACTCTAACCCACCGCTTCCTTGACTGGTAGAGGGTCGTTAGCCGAACAGGTAGGAAAGGACATTAATTCTCATTATTAAGTATAATGATAATTATTAAAGTAACTAAACTTTTATAAATTCCCAATCTTAGTTACTTTAGGAAAAATGTGATAATGGTGCTATTCCATGAAATTGCACCTTACAGCTTGTTAAGTCGTTAGTAGAGAGTATGTGGTTAACAGACACCCTAATTTGGGACTGACAATGTGTGGAAAAGGGTAGCTTGATGTTAATCATGGATCAATGGAGCGTGTGTGGTTAACCGGCACATTGATTAGGTGATTTGTAACATTAAGCGTACCAAGCTAATTTGCATGGTTATTCACACCTTTTTTATGATCCTCGGCATCGCAGACACAAATGTGAAGGGCATAATCGAGATTTTAAACATTCATTGAAAAGTTCAATGAATCTCAAAAGAATCTAGGAATTTCAATTCATTTAAAACTTAATAATCAATTTCGTTTTTCATGGTGGAAATCGGTAAATCGTCATTTACCTACCTTCAAATATTTTGCAATCGGATTATGGTATCGCTCTTCCAAATTGTAAAATATTGTTTTGGGTCTTACCCTTAATATTTCATTTGGGTGCTATATTAAGAATCATTATCTAATCTTAGCTTTGTCTTTCTTTTCAGATGTCTTCCAACATTGCTTTAAACCCAAACCCTTCATTCTCTTTCTCCATCATGAACTTTTGTGGGAGGGTCGTATTTGATGGATCAAACTTCAATGATCAGATTCGAAACATCCGGATGGCCATTCTCTACGAGGAAAAAGAATATGTCCTAGATAAAGAGCTTAAGGATATTGATGAATCTACCGCTACTCCTGAACAAATTGATGAACACAAAGCCCATCAGAGGGACACGACCAAAGTGTTGTGTATTATGATTGCTACCATGACTGCTGAGCTTTAGAAGTCCTATGAGGGCTTTTGGCCTTATGAAATGCACCAATACATGATGGAAATGTACCATCAAAGTGCTAGGAAGGAAAGTTATGAAACCATAGCCTCCATGGTTACAACCAAAATGAAGGATGGAGAGTCCATCATAGCCCACTTGTAGAAGATGCAAAGATTTGTGGACCATTTGCTGAAGTTGAATGTCAACTTCGATGAAGAGTTGGCCATAGATATTATTCTACACTCTTTGCCTCCTTGTTATGATCAGTTTTGTATGACATATCATATGAACAAGGAGGAGGTCACTCTAAGCAAGCTTCAAGGCCTTTTAAGGACTGTTGAAAGTAGTCTTAAAGGAAAATCATTTGTTTCTACTCCTACTGTTGCTGCCCCTGTCTTGGCAATTGGACACGGGAAGGGAAAGAAGAGGAAAGCTTCCTCTTCTAGTGGGTCCAAAGGTGGTCCTGCTACACTCTCCTTAAACCCAAAGGAAGCATAGTGTTTCTATTGTCATGAAAAAGGGCACTGGAAGCAAAGCTTCTCTAAATACTTGCAGGACGTAAAGGATGGGAAGATCAAACCTTCCTTCGCAGGTATTTATACTATTCTATCAAATAATTCATGACATTCTAATTCATGGGTCGTGGATACAGGATGTGGTTTTCACATTTTCTCTGATTTGCAGGGACTAAAAAGAAGTAGGGATGTGAAGCACAGAAAGGTGAACTTGATCAAGCGGAATAGGAAAAAGCCACATGTCACCAAGATTGGAGTTTATACTTTATTGCTTAGTAATGGGTTAAATTTAGAACTGAATAATTGTTGCTACTCATTTGGTATGGCAAGAAATATTAATTCCTTTCATAGTTTGTATAAACAAGGTTTTACCTTTTCTTTTAATGATGAAATTGTTAGTATTAATGCTTATTATAATGGTACATTTTATTTTGAAGCATTACCTTGTAATGGTATATATGAAACTGTGATGGTTGTAGATAACTTAGGAAATAATGTGTTGCATATTGATTCATCCAATGTTTTTGATAAAGCATGCTTATGGCATTGTCGTCTTGGACATTTTAACAAGAAGCGCATAGCCCAACTCCAAAAGGATGGAGTATTGGATTCATTTGACTTTAATTCGGATGACACTTGTGAATCTGGTTTGCTTGGAAAGATGACCAAGTCACCCTTCGCTGGTACTTGTGAAAGGGGTGAAGGTTTGTTGGATCTCATACACACCGATGTGTGTGGACCCTTCAGATCCGCCACAAGGGATGCTAACCGCTTCTATGGAACTTTTACTGATTATTATAGTAGATACTGGTACGTCTACTTAATCAAGCATAAGTTAGAAACCTTTCAAAAGTTCAAAGATTTTAAACAAGAAGTGTAGAATCAGTTAGGTAGGAAGATAACGATGTTCCGATCCGATCTAGGAGGAGAGTATCTTAGTATCGAGTTCCACGACTATCTTAAGGAATGTGGAATTGTTTCACAATTGACGCCACCTATGACACCACAAATTAATGGTGTGGCTGAGAGGCGCAATCAAACCTTGCTAGACATGGTTCGTTTTATGATGAGTCGAGCTTCGTTACCTATCTCATTCTGGGGGTATGCCTTAGAGACTGCCGCCCATATCCTTAATCTAGTCCTAACTAAAAAGGTTTCCAAAACACCTCACGAGATATGGACAGGGAATGTTCCCTCGTTAGCACACATCAAGGTTTCCGGTTGCGAGGCTTTTGTGAGAAAAGAAACTCACGACAAGCTCAATCCTCTTAGTGAAAGTTGTATTTTCATTGGCTGCCCACATAAATCCTTTGGATATCTCTTCTATAGACAGGGTGACAATGTTGTCTTTGTTGCAAGGAGAGGCGTCTTTCATGAGAGAGAACTCATATTCCTAGAGGAAAATGAGAGGCAAAGTGACCTTGAAGAGCTTAAAGATTTAAGAGATGAAGGAACCTGAAATACTAGCACTCAACTTGAGGAGGAAACTCCTGTTAAACCAATTGACTAGTCCATACCTCTGAGACGTTCCAGTAGATTTAGACAGGCACCTGATTTTTATGGTTTTCATATTACCACTGAAGGTGATACATTTATCAGTGATGGTACATTGGTAAACTTGGATGAACCTAACAACTACAAGGAAGACATGGCAGGCCCCGAGTCTGCAAAATGGAAAGAGGCGATGGACAACGAGATTTCGTCCATGTATGACAATCAAGTTTGGAACTTGGTTGACCATGTACCAGGTCGTAAGACAGTCGGGTGCAAATGGATCTTCAAGAAGAAGACAGACATGGATGGGAAAGTACACACTTATAAGGCGCGATTGGTTGCGAAAGGCTTTACTAATACTCCTGGAGTTGAATATGACGAGACCTTCTCACCAGTAGCGAAGATTACATCTACAAGGTCTATGCCAGCCATAGCTGCATTTCATGATTATAAAATATGGCAAATGGATTTCAAAACCGCTTTGCTTAATGGGAAGTTGGCTGAAGATGTTTACATGAATCATCCAGAGGGTTTTGTGAATGCAAAGTACCCTAATAGAGTGTGTAAGCTTGAGAAATCCATTTATGGATTGAAACAAGCCTCTCGCAGATGGAATCTTTGCTTCGATGAGAAAGTCAAAGAGTTTGGTTTCCGAGAAGCGAGGATGAGTCATGTGTATATGTCAAATCTAATGGGAGTATATTTATCTTTCTCGTGTCGTATGTGGATGACATTCTGCTCATAGGAAACGACATTCCAACCTTGTATGAGCTTAAGTCCTGTCTTGGGAAGTGTTTCAATATAAAGGATCTCGGAGAATCTGCTTACATTCTAGGGATAAGGATATTGAGAAACAAGAGTAAAATACTAACAGGACTTAGCCAAAGAACCTACTCGGATAAGGTGTTGAAACGTTTCAGCATGGAGAATTCCAAGAAAGGACACTAACCAATCCAGAGCAATACCAAACTGAGTAAGACTCAGATTCCAAGTACAGAGGCTGAGATAGCAGAAATGAGTCGAATACCATATGCTTCTGCAGTTGGCTCGATCATGTACGCTATGACATGTACTCGCCCTGATCTGGCCTTTGCTTTGAGCATGGTCAGCAGATATCAAGGGAATCCTTGTAGAGCTCACTGGATTGCGGTAAAGAACATTCTTAAGTATTTGCGGAGGACTAAGGATTGGGTCCTTATCCTCGGTGTGAGTGATGACTTAAGAGTTATAGGGTATAGTGACGCAAGTTTTCAGACCGACAGAGATAATTTACGCTCTCAATCCGGCTGGGCATTTACCCTTAATGGAGTAGCAATAACATGGAAAGTTCCAAACAAGAAACTGTGGCTGATTCAACGCGCGAATCAGAGTAGACAGCAACAAGCAAAGCATGAAAGGAGGCAATATGGCTGAAGAAATTCATTGGAGACCTTGGAGTTGTACCAGCTGTAAAGGAGCCTATGGATATTTTCCATGACAATGAAAGTGCAATTTCCTCAGCCAAGGAACCAAGGGATCATGGTAGATCTAGGCACACCGATAGAAGAAGTTTCATTTTGCATGTTTTTAATAAAAGAAGTCTTATTTAGAAGGAAAATTACTATCTTGTTACAATTATTAACTATTGTTTCATTTTGCATGTTTTGACTTCCAGAATAATAAGATTATTCAAACAATCCACAGTCGATCATACTTTAGGAGTAGGTTATGTAAGTAGACTGTCATGAATGGGTTTTGTAAGATTGTCGAAAGTGTTAGACATTGTAAAGGTTTGCTACAAGCATTCATGAGTGCTCTTGAAATAAGATTTGAGCATTGGACTAAACCCACACTCACATGAATCACTTCATGGAATTTATCACGAGTGATTGTGAGATGATAATATCACATAATTTTCAAACCGAGATATATGAGTTGTTGATTATGAGTTGGTTGTACATTGACATTGCAAAACAACATCCGCAACTTGATGTTATAAAATGTGTTGTTGTGTATGATTTAACAAGTAGTTAGTACAAGCACATAAGTCAAAGTTTATCAATTCCTTTTATCATAAGAGGATTAAAAGCGATATCTTAGGCCCCTCGATGATTTTGTTTTGACTTATGTGCCAGGCCCGGTCATGACTAAATTGATGTGTTCAATTAAGTTCTATGTCAAACAAATCAGAAATAGGGACAAAACTACTGGACAATAAGTATGACTATGTTCCATGTATTTGTCCACATGATATCTTGAAGAACAGAGGATTATAGGATCCCTTATCTAAATGGCACGTCAGGATTCGACATTGGCTTTTAGAGAGCTACTATTGGATTAAGTAGGAGACTGTTGGATTTAACTTATCTAAGTGGGAGACTGTTGGATTAAGTGTCTAAGCCCATAACTGTAATTGGTATGTACTTGACCCGATAATAGCATGGTCCATTTGGGTTGTAACACTCTGGAAAAATTTGATAGGATGGATATTTGAGGAAGACGTTATTGTGATTTATTAATGTATTAATTATAATATATTAATTAAGAAATCACATTATTTAATTAGTATTGATCAAGAATTAATTTCGTATTAATTTAGTGATCAAAAGAAAGTAATTAAAGTTATAGGGACTGATTAAGTAAATCAGTAATACTTCTAGTTGGACTCATGACTTACGTTGATTAGAGTTGGACAAAACCTATGTGAGATTCCAAGAAGGTTTAGCCCAAAAAGGCCTAACAAATATAGGGTTTGCATGGTTGTAATCCTAAGCTATAAAAGAAGTCCCTAACACCCTAAAACGGCCTCCCATGCACACTAGAGTTGTAGCTAGCTGATTTTGATCTCACAAACCTCTCACTTAAGTTCATTCTCTTGTTCTTGGTTTGTTATAAGACATTTGAGGCATCACACTTGAGGTGCTAGGCTCCTAAAGGTCAAAGACAAGCAAGCTACTACACAAGGTAATCTTCTAACTATTTTTATGATTCAAATGTTACCTTGCATGCTAGTTTAGGCTTTACACTTTTGAGAAAGAATGTTGCATGCATAATTAGAGAAAACTTAGATCCAAAGTATTAGGCTTGTATGTGCACCATAGGAATATTAGAGTACATAAAACCCATCAAGTTTTTCAAACCATCCGAGCTAGAGATATGAGATGTCTACAAGTCAAAATGAATAATTTCAAAAGTTGCAGAATAGTTAGGATCAATACGATAAAAAGGATGTCAAGTATGTTTGCCAAGTTAACAAGATTGAAAATCACTTTTTTTTGACAAACTACAAGAAATAGAACTACAAGAAGATAAGTACTTCATGACTTAATCTCCAGGATGACCAAGTCGTTGGTGGAGGTTGAAATGAATTGTGACTTGTGGTACTTGTGATCGGATAAAAAGGGCCCTAACTATCACAATATACTTGAGGACCATGCGTTTGATAATCAAGAACAATAAAACTATAAGGATCAAAGTAAACAAAAAAATTATTGTGAGTGGTAAATTTTCGAACTTATATGAGATTCATAATAATATTGGGTGTTATGAGGACTTTTTTAAATGTAAAGGATGGTATAAGTTTGTTATAGGAAAATTGGTTTGTCCCTTCGTCATCATAGTTATTTCAGAAACATTACCAACACAAATAAAACAAAGAGTTTAGGAATTATTACAAAGAGTTTTAAGAATACCTACGTTTTCATGCACATGGTCGGTCTCCCTAGTTTCCAAAACGCACCCAGCGTTACCCAGGTCATTGAGAGAAATTGTAGTAAAAATGTTTGGCAAAGAGGTGGGTTGATCGACTCTACCAAGAAAGGACTATGGTTGCTGATCAAGGATGGCAAACTGAAATGGACCAGAGGAGCAGGCTGCTATTACTGTCGGGCTATAGGATGTAGATGTTGGAGCTGTTGGGCCAAAGGAGGTCTGCTACCCAGCAGCTTATTGCTGTTTTTGGAAGGCTTGGTCAAGAAGTGGGCATGTCAGTGCTGGACGTGATTTGAAGCCCAAGGTGGAGGCGTTTGTGGGACATGACTTGCATCCCAAGTGGAAGGCGCTGATGATGCCAATTGCGACGACACATATAAGTTCAGCGGTAGGTGGTAAACCCACCCATATAGCAGCGACTGTTAATTTTTGACGGAAGGTACACGGTGGTGGTTGTTTCTATTGTTTTCCCCTGCGGCCTTTGCGCTGATATGAATTTCTAGGAGCCCTCAATTTTAATATGGGTTTCTAAATTTTTGAAGAGTGGGCATTGAGGCATGATGTTCTTGAGATGGACTAGGGACTCGAGGCTTTCAGAGGCATTGTTCCTACATTGCAAGTTTTAATGCAACTCCAAAAAGGAAGGAAAGGGTTTCATGTTTCAAGGAATCTGGCTAATGATCTCAAACTTCCTTGAAAAACCATTAAGAGTGCGAAATACAACATACTTTTTTTTAGTTGTTTACTGAGACTTTCAAGAAGATCTATGAGCCTTTAAAACTTGGTGCAATATTCATGAACTGAGAGGTCCCTTATGATCGCGATATTACAACGTTCCATTTCAAGTTGCATGGCGATGGACTCCTTGTTTTCATAAAAAAACAACATTAAGGTTGAGCCAATTTTAGGAGCATTGGCTTTGATGGAGTAAGCACGGGTGATGAGAGATTGAGAGATGGAGCCAAAAATCTATAAGTTGACCACGTTGTCGATTTTCTCCCATTCATGAATCTTGGGAGTGGCCAATGGTATATCATATGTATCATCAATATGATCAAGAAAATCATAGTCAATACAATGTGCAATGAAATGATCACTCCATGGATCATAGTTGTGGGTATTGAAACCTAGAATTAAGGAGACATAAGATTTAATATTGGTAATACCATATCCTTTGTGAGGAGTAGTTGATTAGTTGGATGATTCTCCTCTCATTATGGAAGACAAAATAGAATAGTAGTAAAGGAGAAGAGATGAAGAAGAACAATAGAAGAGAAGTGCGCAGAGGCAATATCGACTAGGGTTCAAGGATAAAAGCCCAATAACATGCTAAACGTATATTTTCCCATGTCAACTTAATTCATTGATTGAAGGGGTATAAATACATACAATACTAAAGTAATAGCTCCCTTAATAATACATTTTTATAAAATTTTATATTTATAAAGTTGTTTTATTCTTAATTCGACTGAAACACACTAGACGGTATACCTAACCATGTAGTACTATGTGTAGCTATTTCAAGACTAGGTGTCGAACTTGAAGTTATTCGCCTACTATATATATATATATATATATATATACACACACACACACACACACACAAACACACACTCATACGTGTTAATTGTTAGGGTCTGCGAGTTTTAACAAGGCTCTAGTATGGTACTGACATCTACGTCTAAAAGGTCCCATGTTCATTTTCCATTTTGGATGAAGATAGTGTCGACCATGTCTTTTAGAGACATTTGGAGGTGATTTTTAGCAGATTTGGTGTATGCTACTAATTGATACTTAATCTGAAAGCCAAAAACCTGTTGTTTTTCGGAAGGCGAAGACTACCCCTTTGAAAGTTCTTGAGAAGTTAAAATTCAATTATATAGGCAGGTTAAAACTCAAGATAAGATTAGCCATCTATATTGGATAGGCAGGCGTAATTCCCGTTCTACTGTTTGCACTTTGTAATTTGTAATGCTTGGCTAGCTCGGAGTTGTTATAAATCAGGACCTAAAGTTCACACTTTACTACAACAACAAACAAGATAAAACAACGCTTGACGTGTGATTTTCAGGAAAGAGAAATAGAGGAAGAAAGAATATGATTTGGTGGCTCTATACGTCTGCCTCATTCTATTGAGAAAACATAAAGGACTTTATAGCCTACAAAACTTAAGTCAACTAAAACAATATCTAGTCCATGTTTCCTATTTTCCATCACTAAACCTATCATTCTAAAACCCAAAATACTCGATCCACATGGCCCATTAAACCCAACCTTCACCCCCTTAATCTTGACAATCTTGATCTTTGCTTCTTTATCACCCCGAAATCAGTTCTTCCATGTTCTCTTTCTTCATTTTCAAAGTTTTAAAATGTTTTCCATTAAATTTCTCTGAAGCTTCGATCTTAGTTTCAATCTTAGATAACCAGCGAGTCTTGTTCTTCTCTTTCATTCACAGACTAATCTTACTCGGTCTCTATGTCGCCCGGTATTTTGCGGATCTTTGTTCTTCGGTCAAGGTGCCGTTGGGTCTTTGAAGCTTCTTCTTCAGTCTTGGTCTAATGGTCTTCTCTAGCTGTGAAACCTTCATGCTTTCTTTCTTGCTTGCTTGCTTTCTTTGTTGCTTTCTTCCTTGTGTACTATGTGCTTACTATGTTGTTGATTTGTCTGTGACTTCATGTTACTCGGGTTTCTTGCTTCTTTCTTGATCTCTTTATTTCAATTGCTGCCAATCAAACCTTATTTCTGTTGCCGACCTACTACTTTTGCTTCTCTCACTGCTTGCAGCCAAAGGCTCCTCCCTCCTAAAAAAGTTGACTCTCGAACCAGCCATCTTCAACCTTTGCTCTGATACCAAGTGTTAGAAATCAAACCTTTAAGTTCACACGTTATTGCAACAACAAAAAACATGATAAAACAACACGTGATGCGTGATTTTCACGAAAGAGAAATAGAGGGAGAAAGAAGAAGTTTTGGTGACTCTATACAGTTGTCTCATTCTTTTCAGAAAACACAAAGACGTTTATAGCCTACAAAACATAAATGAAGTAGTACAATATCTAGCCCACATTTCCTCTTTTCTAGCACTAAACTTATCATTCCAAAACCCAAAATACTCGGTCCACATGACCCATTCAACACATGACCTAATATCTTTTATTCAAATCATTAAATAAAACAAATACTAAAATAATATCCATGTCAAAATTAAACCCATGAGGAGGAGCTCCTTCCTTGTGTGTGTTTTCTTGGTATAAAATCTTGGTTGTTCTAAAAAAGGACACAAATTACTGCATTTATAGTCTATACCATCTAATTAGTCGTTGTTACAACTTGATCATTAGATCACTTCATGGGTTATAGAGATTTTTAATTAGTAGAAAAATATAACAAATAGAAAACTTCGATATGCAGTTTTGACAATTGAATTGGTGAATATAAGGTAAATTTCCAAATACGATTTTTTGGAATGGAGACACAACTTTAAGGGTATTGGTTGTTTCTTGAAATTTAAGAGGTATACTTTTTACAACATATAGTACAATCTTATTAAGCTTACAAATGAAAGCGTACCTCTATCTCTACATGTTGGAAACACTAAACCCTAGGCCTTGTCGACACAACTCTCGCTCACTCAAATGCTCTTCCTCTTGATGATTCCTTCTAACCTGGATGATCGACGCCCTGCAACTCTACTTTTCTTTACCTCTGTTTCTCTTCTGAAAACCCCGATCGCACACGTGTCTAATTAAGATCTAGCTTTTGAAACCTTATCTAGCTACTTCCATTGCCACCTCCTCTCTTACCCGTCTTTTACCTTCTATTATGACGAGAAACCCTAATAGTCTCCACAACCTTAACCTTCTCCACATAGTCTCTGCCCTTACACCATTATTCCGACGATAAAGCACACCACAATCTTATTTGTGTCACTCTATCTTTCTCAGGTGCGATTTATTTTTATTTTTCTCTTGATCCATTGTTATCCTTTTAGCTAAAGCTTGAAGAGTTATTGCGATTTTGCAGATGGTGTCAATATAGGGTTAAAAGTCAAAGAACCCATCTTGGTGAGTCTCATGTGTATTTATCATCCTACCCTATCAATTGTGATTTCTTTGTTTTTTATACTGTTGTTCCAACATCTCATACTAACCGAGAATTGGTAACACTGACTAGATTGTTGATGTTGATTTCAGTTTTTTGGGTTCTTTTGTACTCCCCGATTTGTGATTTCATATTCAACACTAAGGCATCTACAATGTGTCTCAGTCGCTTTCAATCAATGGTTTGTCTTTTCTCTTTGTTGACATGTATTATTGGTCGTAATTTTTCAATGTTGGCAAGTGTTTCTCAAATGCTTACGAGTGGAAGTGCTGAAAGTTTAAAAGAATGATCTCATGGTTTATTGATTTTGACAGTGGAGGAAGAGAACGAGATGATGTTTTTATGACTCAAGGCCACCAAGGAGACGATACTTGATCAATGGTTATGTAAATGTAGGGAGTGTATGAAGAGGTAAATCTAGAATTCAAGCTAAATCTGTTTACTACTACCACATATATAAATACACAAACACACATTCTCTCCACCATTACCGTGAAATTGAAGGTAAATTTGGAAGTGGTAAACCTCATATTTGTAGTTTTATTTATTGATTTTTGATTGTTGACTTTTTTTTTGTGCAAATATTATGTGGCAATGGAAGGCGAGTAAGCATCTACATTAATGAGGTCACCGCCTACTTACCACATACATACATTGAGCATCAACTCTCTCTTTCTCTCTATTTTCTGGTTACTTAAACACCTCACCACCATCGACAAATTTTCTCTCTGGTAAACCGTACATTCACATCAAAAGTATGGATTTTTTAAAATTTGGGTTTAGGGTATGATTATTTTTATTGTGTTGTTTTTTCAATTTTTAATTTCTCCATCAATTATGAAGCATTACAATCTAATTGTGATGACTTCATTGGGAGGATAATCAAAACGATTGTCCAAAATGAAAATTGAATAGACCTAAGCATTTTTAAGGTTGAAAGATTCAACAATGGTAGCATTTTTACAAATTTTATCTTTTTTGGGAAAGATGATTAATAAAAATATGGAATTTGAGTGTATGGATGCTTTATTTTTCATTATATATTAGTTATCTGTAGAGACTTATATAATTGGTTGTCAAATGTGTGTTTTTATTGTCTACAATAAAGATAAGCTAGTTTTCTTTCATTCCACTTGACGTAACCTTACTTGATTAGCGTTTCTACTTTCATTTTCTGCATAAAGGCCCAAAGGTTACCACTTAACACATGTAACAACACCTAATGACCTAATGGTTTGATTGCTATGTAAATTGAATGGTTAATGGCAGCACACATGGCTAATTTTATATGTAAATGTTTGTGTAATACCTTAAGTCATATTTTTCTTCAATTCAATTTCGGTATCAAACATAATGATCTATAAGTATTGTTCAATCTGATTATGTAATTCTGATTCATCTTTACAGAAAGGTTTTCATATGCAATTCTTCATACGAACAATTCGATGAATTAATCTTGAAATCTAGAGATAATAAATTACCTTAGGAGGTATAAACTTGATGAATTCAGATATTCATATTTTATTTTTTCAACGTAATTCTCCATATCAGAATTTTCTAATTTCTTTTTTAGATTTCCTTGTCCAATATTGCAATTATCTTTTTTTTTATATTTGTGTGTTTATATGATTGTGCTTGCGTGACTATATGTATGTAACTGAGTAAGTGTGTGTGCAAATGGATGTAAATGACTAATGCTCTTTATGGAGGTTGCACTTTTGGGTTAAAGATGGGGTAATGTTCATGATTTTAGACATGGTCCTAATTAAAGCTTCTTCCTGAAGTTATTTGAAACTTTTTTATTATGTGTTTGCTGCACTTTTATATTATCATTTGAAACTTTAAGTATAGCTAAAAGGGCAAGGTAACTTATGAGATCAAGAATTGATTGTATACAGTTATTACCACTGTTAGCAAATCTAATTATGTGTATTATTGTTGGAATATTCCAGGATTGTATACAGTTATTACCACTCATTTAATTATTAAAGAAAATCTGTCATTAAGTGTGATATGGTGAAAAAGATATCCCCTTGGTTTCTTTTTAGTTCATGTGTAATGGTATATTCTTTTGATAAATGAAATAACATAAATTTAAATTATTCAGTGGGATTGTGACAATGATATCACTTTGTTTTTTTTAATTCAGACCCAAAGTAATAGTTAGAGTTGGGATCGGATCGGAGTCGTAGTTGGTCATGAATCTTGATGAGTTATAAAACAACTCTTTGATCAATTAGATCTTCGTAACAGGTAAGTGATGAACGTCAAGATAGTAAAAATAAAACACAAGTATGAATCAGAATGTGTCGAATGATTAGATTACTCGATCCTCAGCAGAGCTCGACTAAGAACTTCCACTATAGAGGATTCTAGGGTTACAAAAATAAGAATGATGAATATGCTGAACAATACTTTTCTTGATCGTTTCTAATCCCCTCGTTCTAGAATGCATGCAAGCATCTATTTATACTAAACCCTACAAAACTCACGGATGGACAGGCCCATACCGGAGATAAACATGGACTAGCTAACGAGCCCAATAGACGCAACACTATACTGACCCTAACAATCTCCCCCTTTGCATCAATTTGGAGCGAGACTATCGTTTCCTCTTGCTTGGGCCAGTAGCAGGAGCCTTCTTTACTGTATCAAACAGACGTGTGATAAGTGCAAGGATTGTCTCTCTGAAGCGAATATACCATTGAATCATGTCATCAAAGTACTTGATATCATCCGCTGTGTTCTGCTTGCATCGATGGATGATCCCTAAAACGTGTTCCAAATAGGCAGTGGTGTAGAGATGTTTGTCTTCCAAGGCAAAAAGACATTTTTGTCCTTCATTTCTGGTAAACATGACGGAGTTTCTCTTTGGGTCAATCTTCCCCATCTGCATCATGTTGAGATCACTGGCAGAGCCAACAGGAGATATGGTGGGCTTCTTCTTGAATACGCTCGCTATCTCCTGATCCATTAGAGCAACTTCCATGACATAGCATACAAGCATCCTCTTAAAGTGGTTGATGATCGGACCATATTCAGCTTCTTTTGTAAGAAGGATGTTGTGCAAGATAATCCAGTCATGGGGATTAAGGTTGGGAAGATCTGCAAGTGAGATGGCATGTTCGGCTTTGGAAAATCCCCTTAGTACCTTGAACCGAACGTTGGTGAAGTTTCCTTCCCTGTACGGCTTTAGGACCCGAACATTGATGATTTTCTGAGCGCTCCAAGTTTGGTATTGTGGTTGAGCTGCCCTCAGATAAAATTCGACCAAGTCCTGATTAACTTGTGGATGAGGATGGGGCAACTCAGCAATGTTGTCAAAGGCATGAAAAACAAATGCCTTTTGGGTCAGTGGCATATCGAACTGAGAGTCGACAGTGTTAGAACAATCTAAAGAGATCACAGGTTCTAGCCACAAGATACTTGGTGTTTCGATGGCTTCTTTAATCAGCTTCTCAAGAGTCCAAGGAGGAAAAAGAGTTTTCCTGCTCTCTAGAAGGTCGTGGGCTTCTTTCTGTCTTCTTTTGGCTTCTTCAGCCTCTCTAGCCACATGAGCACTGATGTCAGCCTCTTGATCTCGACCCTGTCGCTTCAAAAGGTCGGCAATAGTCTCTTTATCATCTTCATCGTCACTCTCCTCAGCAATATTCTTGCCTTTGTCTTTCACACCGGAACATGAAGCTTGGCCTACTAGAGAAGGTTCGGTTGAGTGTGTTGTTGTTGAAGTAGGAGGCGGTTGAGACATGTTCACTTTTTCTCCCCCTTGTTTCGGAATGGACACAAAATCAAGGAGCCCTTCAAGTTTGCTTAGGAGAGAGAGGGCGGGAGCTAGCTTCTCTGCAAGGTCACGCCTCACAGAATAATTGAGGATCGGGTCATGTGCTCCAAGGATGTTTGAGATAGCTGAGTGGACATCCGAAACACACGATTTAACCACCTCTCTTTCAGATCGAAGAGAGTCGATCTCCTGTTGAGAGTTGGAGAGTTGAGTACTCTTGACCTTCAGAGCGGTAGTCTTCCTTGCGAGAGCATCCATGAGAGAGTTCTCAGCAGCTAAGTCTTCTTGAAGCTTGGAGAGACGCTCCTCAATGGTTGTTCTGAAAGCTGAGTTGTCGTCAGAAATTGTTTGACGAAGTGAACTGAACGACTTTAGCTCTGATGCGACTAAATTAGCTAACTGGTTGACAATGGATTCCAGCTTTGTCGTGGTGGCTTCAGCGCTTTCCTGTAAAGATTTCAACAAGGAAGAAGCATCAGTAAATAGTTTATAGACTTTTTCGGTCGCTGCCTCACAAGCTTTGGTTGAGGCGTCAATGGCTGCAGTGGCGGAATCAAGAGAAACTTGATGAGCTTTGGAAAAAGCATCAACAATTTTCTGAATGGCAGCTTCAGAGATTGAGGACTGTGATGTGGAAGATGAGGCGATGAGCGAATCGATTTTATCATGCAACTCCTTGAGATGTTTCTTTGTGAATGGAGAATCGTCATCATCATCACTTTGAACTTGAAACGGACTGTAATAGACCGAATCGAAGGTCATGTCCTCCCCGCCAAGGAGTGGTTCTTCATCCTCTGATGCATGAGCAGGAGAAGATGGTGGTGGTGAAGCTTAAGGCTCGGTAGTCGTAGTAGTAGGTTCAGGTTGGGTGGTGTGTTCGGTTGTTGGTGTGGATTCGGGTGCTGAGGTGGATTTGGGTGCGTCAGTATGAACCCCCGTATCAGATACGTTGGTTCGAACGTCTACAGTGGTGGTCGTTGTTGCTTCGGTAAATATAGATGGTGGTACTGGGATGGAGGTGGATGGTATTTTAGTGGTAGAGGTTATGAGGGGAATGGAAAAAGGAATTGTAACTGGTGGAGAAGAAATTGGAGAAGTGGAAATATGAATCTCTGGAGTAGGCGAACGTGGTGGAGTGTTACCACGTTGAGATCCGTCAGAATCAGAACCCGCTTCCTCAGATTCGCTTGAGGATGAAGCGATGATTAGCTTTCGCCTTGGTTGGGTTTTTTGCTTCTTCATTGGAGGGGATTGGGTGGCTCTGGTGGTTTTCCTCTTCTTGGGAGATGGGCCTTTTGCTCCCTTTGCAACCTGTTTGCCCTTATCAGCCTTCTTTCCTCTGGGGCAGGCTTGTCAGCATCATGAATCGACTTCAGCATTTCCGGAGTAAGGTCTCTCAGACCAGATCGTCGGAACTCCTTGTACGTTTGAATGATCCGGTTGTCGGCAGGAACATCACCATATATTGTTTCAGGGATAGAACCGTTGAAGGGAAATTTTGATGCGTTAGAGACAATGATCTTCGTGGTACGGAAAGTACCAATCAAAGACATTGGAGCACCAGCGACAATGGGGACGTGGTACTTGTCGATCACCCATTTCGTGAAAAGAGTCCAGAACCTGGCATATGAAATCTCTGAATGTCGAGAAGTGGAAGAGAGACTTTGAAAGAGTTGTTGCGATAGGACCGACCCATAGTCCATGTTGATCCCATTGTAGATCCCGTACATGATTGATAGGAACAGACGACTTGCCCCATCTGATCTAGCACTTCTTTCAGACAAGCCCTTGAAAAGCACAGTAAACATCCCATTCCACTGAGGGGGCAGACACGATTTCTTGAATTTCGTGACCGTTGTGAGCACCTCAGTGTACCCCATGTTGTAGAACATGTTGAACAGATGACCCATCGGAATGGTTTCAGGATTAACCCATGACGAATCAGGTTCAAACCCTAACAGCGTACAAAACCTCTGCTTGGAAATCGATGCCTTGTGCTCGAAGACATTGAAGAAAATCCTGTCGACGACCTTGTCGTAGTGAGCTGTGGCAAAAATCTGTGATAGGAACTCCATGGGAACAACTTCATCCCTGGAAAGAGCAGGAGCGATTGGCGAGTATTTCAGGCATTCGATGATGGGAAACATGAACGCGTCGTATGCCTGAGGAGTAAGATCAATGATCAAACTCTGCTGGGGACGAATAGGCAAGATGTGAGAAGTTGCGTGAACCGATGAAGAATCCGCCATTGTTGTGATGAAGATGGGAGAGATGATGAACAGTAGAGGTTGGAGGATTTTCTTGCTCTCTGAGAATATAGGTGCAGTAAAGAGGTAAATGGTGGGTTACATTGCCTTTTATACTGTGGGTAAAGGAGAGAGAAGAATCTTTCCCAAATCTACGATTGAAAAACGAAGAGTTTTTCGGAGGCGATTGACGCGTGACAGTTGGTGTTGCCGATGATTACGCAGGAGAGAGAGTGTCAGTCCCTAATTACACGCCTTCCCATCAGGCACCGTCTGGAGATGAAACGGTTCCAATTCGCACGCTTTGCCTTCTTGCGCCGTTTGAAATCAAATCGATTGGACTCCCGCCGGAGTCAGCTTTTTGAAATCTTATCCCTTTAGAGTTAACGACATCTTTAAAATAAAATCGCCCACGTGGATCAATATCAACCACAACCTTTTTATAACAACCAATCCGATTAAAATGCCTTGAAATTAATGAAACCAGAATTTTGGAAAATCAAAAAGATTTTTGTGCTGAGTGTGTAAAAGAAAAAGAAATAAAGCAACACTTTTAAGGGATTAGGTGATGTCAATAAAGACACGAAACAATTGATCCCGGGAACGAATCTCTTCCTTCAAAGTCAAGAGAGACCTTAAAGTTTGTGTGTGGTTTCCCGTTAAATAACGATCAGTCACTTATTAAGAAGTGTTGAAAGGCTTCTTTTAATTAGGCTTATTAGGGTAGCTTTCGCTTCAATTCAGAATTCCTGATCTTGATATAAGATAGAAATCGAACGAAGTACTTGTGAGACCAATGTAGTCTGTTGAACAAGTAGGTTGGAGATAATTTAAGTGGCAAGGTAAACTAATGTATGCGAAATCAAAAAAAAAATTAAAACTTGATCCTCAAGGGAAGAAATGTTATTGGATTTAACAATTTCGTAGGAATCACTCAAAGAAAATAGAGATTTCATGTTGTACCCCCATGGATAAGTCCGTCAATTCATTAGTGAAATCTAGAGCAAGTTAATTGTTCACCATCAATGCATAGTAGGTATTGAATTGTGGGTTTCACTTAGCACGTAGTGACACGAAGCTAAGATCATGAACACAGAAATTGTGCAACCATAAACCTTAGTGGTAATGTCTGAGAGTCTCAAGGGTTACGTTTGTGAAATGAATGAGATGGAGAAAAAATAATGTAGATGGTGTAAAGAGACCAAAGTACCTCTACTGTAAAAAATAAGGCCTAAGCAGAAAACTCTTATCTCATGTGACAAGAGAGTTAGGTAGCTCATGATTAGAATAAATATGAGAGCCTAATTGGGAAGACAAGGTTTGTTTGTACCAAGTCAGTAAGGCTTTTATTCAGAATCAGGTGAGGCTTTGGACACATACAGCAGCATGCTTCTGGGGACACTTAGCTAGTGAAATGATTTACCCACAAAGAGACATACAAAAAGATAAGACATAAAAATAAAAAATAAAAAAAATATATTTTTGGAGTTTTTTACTTTAAAAAAAAATTAAAAATAATAATAATAAAATATTTTTGGAATTTTTGATAAAAAAAAAAGAAGACATAAAAAAAATGAATACAAAAAAAATGTTGGAACCGAACCCGAGCGTTCGGTTTATTTCGGTTGAGAAAATTTTGGAACCGAACCCAAGCGTTCGGTCTATTTCGGGTGAGAAAATTTGTGGAACCGAACCCGAAGGTTCGGTCTATTTCGGTTACCAAAAAAAATAAGTTTGAAAAAGAAAAGAACTTTGACAATAAGATAAATGAATTTGGAAAAATAATACAAAAGATTTACAACCAAAGAAACTACCTTTGAGTGATAAGCGAAGATCAAATGATACAGCCAAACCCGAGCATTCTTGTGTGCAACGTAGGCAAGAAATATTCTAACAGATTCCAGCCAAGCTATTGGAGCAAAAGTTTCCTCATAATCGATTCCTTCCTCCTGGCAGTATCCTTTCACCACTAGACGAGCTTTGTTTCTTATCACATTGCCTTCCTTGTCCATTTTATTTCTGAAGACCCATTTGAGACCAACAACCGATGCATCTTTAGGAGTTGGAATGAGGCGCCAAACCTTATTTCTTTCGAACTCATTAAGTTCATCTTGCATAGCTTGAACCCAATCAGAGTGATTAAGAGCAGTATTCATCTATTTGTTTGGCCGCGTCTTCGACAATTTGCTTCAGATGGTCAACTTTGTTGTTTGCTGCATTGGCTTCTGAGAGAGTAGCCTTCTCCGGTTCATCGAATAACTCCACAAACTGCTCAAACAAATTTGCAATCGAGGCCGTGACTTGGCCTGTTTGAGAAAAAAAATCTCCAATTGTTTCTTCAGTGGTCTTCAGCTTCTTGACGTAGTTGTCATCGAAAGTCAAATAATATGTTTCTTCAATCTTCCTCGAACGCTTGTTTAAAACCCTGTATGCTTTGGAAGTAAGAGAGTATCCCAGAAAAATCCCTTCATCGGCTTTAACGTCGAACTTGTTACGATGTTCTTTAGAGTTGAAGATAAAGCATCGTGAGCCGAATACATGGAAGAATTTAACGTTTGGCTTCCTGTTGTTGATGATCTCATAAGGAGTAAGAGTGAAACGCTTGTTGAGATAGGACCTGTTCTGCATAAAACATGCTGCAGCAATAGCATCAGCCCAGAAATATAGAGGTAGAGAAGCGAAACTTAGCATGGTTCGAGCCACCTCACACAATGATCAGTTTCGTCTTTCGACAATTCCGTTTTGTTGAGGGGTGTAGGGGGCTGAGAAGTTGTTACTGGTTCCTTTTTCTGCCAAAAAGTCTTCAAATTCTTTATTTTTGAACTCTAGCCCATTGTCGCTTCTGATGTTACGAACGACTTTCCTCAATTGCACTTCAACCTGCTTAATAAACATCTTTAGCTTGAGAGTTGCCTCAGATTTGTGCTTCAGAAAGAACACCCATGTAAAACGTGAAAAGTCATCAACAATAACAAGAATATACTTGCTACCGCCAATGCTTTCGATTGATGATGGACCACACAAATCAATGTGAATTAACTCAAGTGGTTCAACGACTTTAGTGTTTATAATGGATGGGTGACTTTTACGACTCTGCTTCCCCATTTCACACGCAGCACACAAATGTTCTCGATCAAACTTGAGCAATGGAAGACCCCGAACATGACCTCCTGTGACAAGTTTGTTGATATCCTTGAAATTGAGATGGGAGAGCCTTCGGTGCCACAGCCAGCTTTCGTCAGAATGTGCTTTGGATAACAGACAGATAGCTAGATTTCCTTTGATAGGTTTGAGATTGAGAGGAAACATTTTGCCTTTACGCTCTGATTTGACAATCACTCTTTTTGTTTTCCTCTCAATTATTTTCGAACCCTCATCGTCAAATGAAACTTTAAGACCGGTACCTCCAACAACCTGAGATACACTTATGAGGTTATGATGTAGTCCTTCAACATATGCAACCTTTCTAATCGTGCAGTCTCCATTTGTTATCATCCCATAACCTTTTATCGTGCCATATGAGTTGTTCCCGAACTTGACATTCCCGCCGTTTGAAAGAGATCGAAATTCCCTCAGCTCTTCCTTCCTTCCTGTCATGTGATGTGAGTAGCCACTGTCAATATACCATTCTTCGTCGAGCTGCTCGTCACTGATAACCTGCAAAAATCAAGCAGATTTTGGAACCCAAAATTTCTTGGGTCCACGTGAGCCTTTCACAGGAACAGGAATAGTAAGAGAAATGTCAACAAGATCTGTTCTTTTTATTAAAGTTGTTTCATCTTTCTTCTTAATGGTGAAAACTTTAATTTTATTAGGCTTTGTTACAGTCGGTTTGGAGTCAGGTTTAGGCGTTTAGGCCTTGGAATGCTTTTGATCATTCTTGACTGAGGAAACCTTCGATTTTCCTTTCAAATCTGTTGAAGATTTTGGATTTTGAGTTTGAACAGAATTGGATTTAGAATGGGGTTGAGAAGAATTAGAATGAGAGAATTTAGAGAGATGTTTTCTTGACATGAGGTTCTAAGTGACCCTTTAGGTTTTGGTCAATAGTGGGACTGAACCTTGAACCTCGATAGCTTTTGCTCTCGGAACCGAACCTATTCTTTCGGTAGTTGGTGTTCTCTGAACCGAACCTTTCCCTTCGGTTGTTATTCCTTTCAGAACCGAACCTGTCCTTTCGGTTGTGATTACTTTCTTGTGGCCTGACAGTACTTTTGTCTGACTTTGAATTTTTGTCATGATAAGAGAAATGAGCGTTTTGAGATTGCCAAAACTGTTTTCGCTCTGAGAGATTCTTTTTGTATCTTAGACTCCTTTGCTGCTTTTGATCCTTCACTTGCTTCGGCTGTCGATGGATGTTGACTTTTTGCTTTTGCTTCCTATCAGCCGGTTCACTTTTAACAGATGAGTTTCGCTTGTAGGAGCGACTTCTTCTACATGAACTTCTTTTGTACCACTAGTACTTGACACATCGAAGTTGTCAGGCTTGTTTAATGGCTCTGGCACATATCTGCCTTTGGTTTTCCAGGACGTTCGCTCCGACAGACCAACGGTTTCGCCAGTATTATCTATAGGAGCAGACCAGAAAAACTCATCACAGCCATCTGCATTATCTTTGTTTACTATGGCGGTGAGTTCGGCTGTCTGATGTTCGGTTACTCCTGTGACCTTATACACCTGATTTGGTGTTGTTCTCACCTTTTGGTACACAACCGCCTTTTCTTCAAGAATCGGGGACTTATTTTGGGACAATCGAGCAAACTCCACAGAATTTTCAGATATAAGATTTTTGTGGTTTTCGGGTTCGCTCTTGACAAACTCAGAACAGTCAACTTCATCCTCTACAGAAATTATGCTCATATCATCATCCTCATTAAGCTCAGACGCGTTTTCAAGATCAATTTTATTTTCTGAGCTCAAGTTGGCATTCAATGAGTCAAATTTTTGTATGGTTTCGGTCCTTAGTTTCAGTTTATCGTTTTCATCCAAAAGGTTTTTCAGCATGTCCTTATGGTCCTTGGACTTTACAAAAGATTCAATTTTGTCCAGACCATACATATAAGTCGGATTCACATCATCAGACAAAACTACACTTTCACAATTATATGCTTCAGCATCGATTTCATCCTCCTTAAACTCAACGAAGGGTAAAATCATGCGATGAATTTTCTGCCCTATTTCACAGTTCAGATGAAGTTGGGTGATGTTAGCATAAAGACGTTTAGCAATTAAACAAAAAACGTTTCTCTGTTTCAGAAGTTTTAAATTGTCTATTTGTAAATAAATGTTTTCGTCCTTAGATTTAATTAGCTCTGACTCCTTTAGCTCTATCCACATCCTCCGTTCCTCACTCTTAGACGACACCCTGCTTATTTGGTCAGTTAGGTTAGAATTGGTGACCCGTGTTTGAGTTAAACTGCTATCTAGATTTGAGATTCTTGAATTTAAGCTTTTTAATTCTTTTTCATATGAATTTTGTGGGACTTTGAATGAAACAAAAACGGATTGTACCTTCTTGATCAATTTATCAAGCTCATTGAACTGCACACTGAGAGGTTTTGCTGTGAAGCATAAGTCCTCTCGCTCCTTGGTGTCCTCTTTCCAACCATCTGTATTGTATCCCCTCATTTGAGATACATCTGTCACCATCAAACACTTCCCACTGCTTTCATCACCTCTTGCAACATACGCCTTTCCATGAGATGGCTTCCTGACTTCATCATCCTCTGAGTCGGTTGACCAGACCTGCACGCCACCGAACTCATCATCTGCTACCGAACCCTGCACAATTAAAGCATTCATCGAAGGGTTAGTAGCAGCTTTCTTTCTCTTGATCTCTTCCAGCTTTTTCATGAACACAGCTTCTTCATCTTTCTCCTCATCCTTCTCTTCCATTTTCTTTAGGACACAGTCTTTGGCATAATGGTTCTTTCCTCCATAGTAATAGCAGTTCACACCAGAATCTCCCTCAACTTTCACCTCTTTCTTTAGTTCTTCTGTCTTCGGTTCTTCCTTAACCTTTTCAGAACTATAGCTTCCCTGCCAATTTCGGTTCTTATTGGTAGGGAACCTTTTCTTAATGAACCTCTTTGGATTCGACACCATCATTGCATAGTCTTCAGAAGTAAGATCATAGTCTTCTAAGTTGAGATCTTCATCTTCTACCATACTTTTGCTTTTAGACAGGAGTGCCAAGGACCCCAAACTTGAGACCACATTTTTCTCTTGCAAGACAATCTTTTCTTGGGATTTCAGAATCCCCACCAGCTTTGCCAATGAATAAGATTTAAATTGCTCATGAGCTTTAACAGTGGACACAACCGCTCTCCACTCGGGTCGTAGGCCATTCAAAAAGGTGACCTTCTGTTCAATCAACTTCCTTTCTATATCGCGTTTGGTCATCTTGCTAAGAAGATGATTGAAGCGATCAAACGTATGAGTAACAGTTTCATCAGAATTCTGTTTAAATTCACCAAACTCAGACAAAAGCAAGGTCTGAATAGAATGCTCCAAATCTTCATCTGTGGAATATAGCTCTCGCAGCCTATCCCAGATTTCTTTAGCCGTGCTGCATGAACTCACCAGCCTGAATGTATCTGATTGAAGAGCGAATCGAATCAGTCTCAATGCTTTAATGTTGCACTGAAACTTTTCCTTTTCGTCTTGAGCAACATCCTTTACGTTCTTTAACAAATCATTATACTCTTTCTGAGTTTTAATGATTTTTGATGTACCTGAGTGAGCAAATGGTCTAGATACGATTGCTTCCCAAATAAGGTATCCATTGTCTTCAGATCCGATGACATAATCTTCAAAATGATGCGCCCAGACTTCGTAATCTTGGGAGTAAAGAATAGGAATCTTCGTCGTTGATCGAATGTTGTTTGAGATATTGATGGGATTAGATTGTGACTCGTCCATGCTTGATCGTTTAACCTGTTTGAAAGACCAGACTCGTAATATGTAATATTAGGGCAAAACAAATAAATGCTGAGTTACGTCAATTATGGAATGACGGCTCAATAAATATTAGTTAATGCGGAATAACCCTAATCGCAAACTCTTTCACAGAAAAGATGTGTATGAATTACACAGCCTCTTGCTCTGATACCAATTGATGAGTTATAAAACAACTCTTTGATCGATTAGATCTTCGTAACAGGTAAGTGATGAACGTAAAGATAGTAAAAACAAAACACAAGTATGAATCAGAATGTGTCGAATGATTAGATTACTCGATCCTCAGCAGAGCTCGACTAAGAACTTCCACTGTAGAGGATTCTAGGGTTACAAAAATAAGAACGATGAATATGCTGAACAATACTTTTCTTGATCGTTTCCAATTCCCTCGTTCTAGAATGCATGCAAGCATCTATTTATACTAAACCCTACAAAGCTCACTGATGGATAGGCCCATACCGGAGATAAACATGGACTAGCTAACGAGCCCAATAGACGCAACACTATACTGACCCTAACAAATCTGAAGCTGAAAGAAGCAAAGCTATGCTGACCAAAATGAAGTAGAGATGTCCAATTTGTCGTTCCCCTTCTAAAACTGGAAGTAAGGATGTTTGTTGTGGCGCTCCTGGCAGCCAACATACCCTCTGCTTGCAGATATGAGAGAAAAAAATTAACATAAATTCCTTATTTTCTTACATTTTACGGTGAATATATGACCTAATACCAATAGAGTTTGAGTCTGTTTTAAGTGCATAAAAAATGTGAAATTGTAAATATTTTTTTAGTTAAAAGTGTGACTACATGTTGGAGTTTATGTTTCATTTGTCCTTAATTTATAGATATCTTATGGAAGTTGAACTCATTTCTTTGATTGATTTGCTCTTGTATTTCTCATTTCTTTCTCTTAAATGTTTTTAAGGTTCACATTAAAAAAGCTGACGCAAATCTTGATTTTGTTTTAGAAAAATGTATTTTACAATTAACATACTCTTTTCAAATCTCATTTGAGATAAATAGTTGAAGTGATTCTAATATATTAATCTTAATGTTTGATCTTGTAACATATCTTGCTTAGATTAAAATAAGGTCAAGTTAGGATTCTTCCTCCTTTAATATAATCTTAATATCAATCATTCATATTAAAACATACCAAAAGTTATAAGGCAACTCAAGTTTATATTGAGTTATAGGATGATTTAAATGAAAATATAAAAAGTAAAAGGTAGTTTATAAAAACAATTTACCACATAAAAGGGTAGTTTAAAATTTAAGTAGTTTGATATTTAAAAAAAAAATGAGTTATTTAAACTCGAATAATTAAACGATGGCTCATAAAAAAAATAAACCTTCAGGTGGGTTATAGTCGGTGCTATTAAAACTTATAAAAGCAACAAAACACCTTAATAATAATAAATTTCTAAACATTTAAACTTAATTTAACAAATATGATCATGCTAAAACCCTTTCAAGGGATTACAATAAATTTCTATAAGGCTCACAAATTGTTAACATGATATGGTAGGACAAAAGCAAGGAAAATATAAAATATCATAAATATTAATTTATAATTTCTATAGGTCTCAACTCCTAATTAAATGCACAATCAATCATTTATGTATATTTATAAAAAATCATAACTTTTCATTTCTAATTCTTATTGATTTCATTTTTGCTGGATGAATCTTACTGATAATTGTTTAAATGTAGTAATTATTTATTAAAAAGAACTAATCGCTTCTTAGAACTAATTTCTGAAAAAAAGTATTTGCACCCGTCACTTAGCACAGATAAACGGCCACTATATATATATATATATATATATATATATATATATATATATATATATATATATATATATATATATATATATATATATATATATATAGTTAGGTTCATGTGAGACGGCCTAATTTTGTGAGACCGTGAGACGCATTTTTTTATTTTTTTTTATTTTTTTTCGTTAATTCAACTTCCGAAAATAATATTTAAAAAAAAAAAGAATTTTTGGATTTTTCCATTTATTTTGCATTTTAAAATTATTTTTTAGAATATGTACAGTGTAATATTCTATTAGAATATTTCACGTATTTTTCAAAAAAAATGGAAGTTTTTTTTTTATTTTTTTAAATTTTTTTTTTAATTATTTCAAGTTCCGACAATAATATTTATAAAAAAAAGAATTTTAGATTTTTCCATTTATTTTGCATTTTAAAATTATTTTTTATAATATGTCAGTGTAATATTCTATTAGAATATTTCACGTATTTTTCAAAAAAAACGGAATTGTTTTTTTTATTTTTTTTAGTTAATTTAAGTTCCGAAAATAATATTTAAAAAAAGAATTTTTGGATTTTTGCATTTATTTTGTAGTTTAAAATTATTTTTAGATTCGGTCTCACGGTGTCACAAAATTAGAATTGTCTCAAATGAACCTCAACCTCTCTCTCTCTCTCTCTCTCTCTCTCTCTCTCTATATATATATATATATATATATATATATATATATATATATATATATATATATATATATATATATATATATATATATATATATATATATATATATATATATATATTGAAACATTTCTACATACTAATAATATGTTTGTTGTCATTAACGTCACATATACACCTCAAAAGAAATGAAGACAAATTGTTGGTCTACAAAATATCATTAAGCATGCAATAGGGAAGTGAGCTCAAAAAATTGATCTTCTTCGCATGAAATAGTTAGGCCTCCCATTGGATGATCAAACCCAAATTCTTCCTCCGACTGACGCAACAACTCTTGAAATAACGGTTGTTCCAAGTATGAAACGGGGACCACAAACCGCCTCTTTTGATTTTCACCAACATACACCGCTAGGTGACCTTTTGGCACATCCCTTTGATAATTGCTGTTGCGAATGGAGATCAATTTGGTAAAACTCTTTACATTGAAAAGCAATGAAGAAGATAACCGCATAAGACCCATGCCTAGGAATGTGATAAAAATAAAATAAAGACGTATATATGTTATTAAAGAACACTATTACAAAGTAGCTTTGGATCTCAGACGAGAATGGATATGAAACTTGTATTCTGAATAGGGTTCCAGGCATGCATTTATAGCTAGCTTGGCAACACGTCTAGAAGGGTGGAACCTCACATGGCTTTCCTCATCAATCATCAGCATCTTTTCCTAGAAAGTACTTAATCAAAGAAGCGCGTATAAGTCGGAAAAAGAAGCAACTACACTAACATTTATAGATAAGGCATCTTTATGGCGACACCTCAAAATGAGGAAAAAAGAAAAACACTGTCGATTCTCATACACTTCCACCGTCACTAGAATATATATATTTTTTTTATTTACATGCAAACATACAATTACAAGACTAATAATTAAAAGTTATAGCCAAGAAAAATATTTTTATTTTTATACTTATTGATTTCTAAATGTAGGTTTTTAAATAATTACCAAACATCATATAAATGAAAATAGTAGTATAAAATAATTTAGATGGCTTAGTATTTATCACATGGAAATTAAACATCCCAAAAAGAATTGTCTCATAGTCTCAAATACATAAATATTGGGCGACACTTTAGTAAGTAATTTGGAAGACATCATAATTGAAATTAGACACATTCTTAGATTTTTTTTGAACGACGGAATTTTATAAAAGCATAACTCGCAAACATGCTATAATACTTTCTTACACAAGATGAGACCTATACGATACAAACATTCCCAGTGTGACTTTCTACAAACAAAATTAACTAGGAATACGTATATCGAATCATACCTTTTTGATGAGCTAGTAGAGCCAAATTCCTTTGTGTCTTGAATGATTTAGAGCACAAAGGAGAACTCATCTAATATAATCGCACCCAAAAACAATGATCAAGCAAGATGAGACAACACCTTCTTATTTTCCTTGACAAAACTAAAATCTTAGCAGTGGCGGAGCCAAATGGGTCGTTGGGGTACAATTAATTTTATATTAATTGTACCCCCAAAATAAAATTTATATATTAAACTATACATATTAATTTTATGTATATATGTAAGCTTAACTACCTTGCACCCCTAGCTCGAAGTATTAAACCTTGCTACTTGATTTTTTTTCTTCTCATAAATCAAAGTGGTTGCTACCAAGAGTTTAGAGACAATATTATGGTATTCCACCATCAATTCGAAAACTTTTGTTAAAAATACAATTTCAAGAGGTTTCGTATTTTATCCAGATTTTGATGGTTCACTTGTTATTTTAAATTTCGATTATGCTTGTACCACATATTAAAATTTTTTGCTCCGCCACTAATACTGAGTTCTTCTAGAAAAACCATGTGAAAAAGGATGGGAAAAGAGAGGGGATCAACTCTTGATATGAAAGGAACGATTCCTTTATTTTGTGTACTCATGATTCTTTTGAATACTTTTACTTTCAGAGTAACTCACCTTTAGATGGTAAATTACTATAAAAGCCCCTCTAACTTCTTTTTTTATGATTTTATGCTTACATCACATTTTGCTTGTAACCTAAAATGACCTAGCTAATTTTAAAAGTCATTAACTTGTTGAGACAATAGGCATATTTCGAACAATTTTGGCTTACCATCCATGTTTACTCTAGGTTGTTTAGTCTCTAATGATTGATAATTGACGTTTGAAAAGTGATTGATCATCTTTTTGAATTACCTGCAGTTAGATTATGTGTGGAAATGGAGTGGAAGTTCAATTGGGGTGCCTTTGGCTACCTCTATATCCTTAGGGTCTCTAACACCCCTCGCAAATGCTCATCATGCTGCACTTGGTCTTGGTGTAGACCAGAATATCATCTATAAACACTATCACAGACTGGACAATCGTCTGCAAACACGATTCATGAGATCCATGAAAGTTGCCGGTTAATTAGTGAGCCCCAATGGCATCCCCACGAACTCATAATGACCATAGCGAGTCCTGGAGGCCGTATTATATATATATATATATATATATATATATATATATATATATATATATATATATATATATATATATCATCCCTGAACCTCATCTGATGGTAACTTGTTCACAAATCAATCTTGGAAAACCAATATACACACTGAAGTTGTTCAAATAAGTAGTCGATCCTTAAGAGTGGGTAACGGTTCTTCCTTGTTAGCTTATTCAATTCCCGGTAGTCAATGGACATCCTATGTGAACCGTATTTCTTCTTCAAAACAAAATCGGTGCTCACCATGGTGAGATACTCGGCCGAATAAATCCCTTGTCTAGTAGCTCCTGAAGATGTGTAGACAACTCATGCATCCCCGGTGGTGCCAAGCGATACGATATCTTGGCTATTGGAGCCACACCAGGAACCAGATCAATCCAGAACTCGACATGTATCTCAGGAGGCACTCCTGGCAATTCCGCAAGAAACACATTGGGGAAATCCCGAAAAATGGACACCTCACTCAATGTCATCGTGCCCTCAATTGACTATCTTCCATATAAGTCAAGAACCCATAGCATCCCTTCTGAAGTTATCTCCTAGCCCTCGCAACTGAACAGAGACTTGGCCCACGTGAAGCTCCTTGTCATGAATAACTAGTTCTCCCTCACATAGGATTTTAACTCTCACTAGCTTACGCTCACAGTCAATCATGGCCTTGTTGGGGCCCATCCAGTCCATCCCGATGATAATCTTCGACTCTCACAAATGAATCGACACCAAATCAATATAGTATCTCTCGTTGAACAGATTCAAGACACACCCTTGATGAACCCTCAAAGCACTTATAGAACGGTCATTCATAATATCAACATCCAATGGGTAATCCTGAATCCCAGGCTCATCATTAAACTTTGTGCTAAGTGTAAGAGATACAAAGGATCAGGTAGTACCTGAATCAAACAACAAATGAATACCCATACCATTTAATAAGAAGCTCCCTATACAATATCAAACATAACATGAGCATAAATAAGGAAAGAAATAAAAGATATGATAAAGTCACATACCAGTAACCACATCCTTTGCTGCATGAGCCTCATCGGTGGTTAGCTTAAATGCAATGCTCTTTACCACAGGTTTCTCTGCCTTACCCTGCCGGCCATCAGTTATCCTAAAGGTGGCTGGTGTAGGCGTCATCACTGCCCCTCCTGATAATATCTTACAATCGACCTTGTTACGACTAGTTTGATTAGTATGAAAGCAAATCAGAGCCCCCTGGGGCAGTGCCTTGCTTACATGACTCCTCTGACCACATCTGAAGCATCCTGAACCCATTATCTGGCATGCCACATGGTGTGGCTTGCCTCAATTACCACAATGGCTCCGACTATGTTGGCCTCTAGCATGCGAATAAGAAGTCTTGGGCCTCTTAGCCTGGCCCACTACAGTCTAGACATTTTCTGGCTTGCGCTTTGTCCAAAGCTCCAACATAATCTCCCGCTCATGGGCCTTCTGAATCATATCGTTCATGGTTTTGCACCCACAAAACCTCACAAACTCCCCAATGTCATCCTTCAAAATGTCATGACATATCTTCTTCTTCATCTCCTCATCCGCAACGTATTTCAGAACCAATAGAACCCTCTCACGGGATTTGGTGATGATCCTGCCACTATCTAAGTATTCTGGAGAAGGTCCTGTAACTCCTTCGTCAGTCGATGCGCCTCGATTGCTTGTGAAAACTCTCTTTGGAATATCGTAACAAACTCCTCCCAAGTCATGATCTTCATTGTCGTAGTCCCCACAGTTTGGACAACCTTATCCCACCAACCATATACTCGGTCCTTCAGCAAGCAGGATGCAAATCCTACATTTTCCCTCTCAAGGAAAAAACTAATCTGTTGACCATTCTCCATGTCAGCGATCCTACATCAGATAGCGATGGCGTCCTTCGCCCCAAAGAGCTCAGGAGCTCCACAAGCCTTGAACTGCCAAAATGTGGGAGTTCGTGCTCCTAACTGACCCCCAGCAATCTCAACCCAAAAGGCCCCGAGTCGCTCCTTCATAAGCTCCAGAATCCCTTCCTTGATGGTACCAAACATCACAGGAGTAGCATCCAAGATATCGTGAGTAACCTCGCCCGCTATGATCTCTCGTAGTCTAGCATCAATCGGTTCTATGCCAGAGCCAAAACAATAACCTGAACTGAAACCTCCTCCTCGAGTGACTATCACCATAATCGAACTGAAATACAAACATATAAATGATCAACATAAACTTGAAGAAATTCCCATACTACAGGTCTACTTAGAATTTACCAGTCTTTCCTTGTCTCGAGTACAGATCCTGTGTTTTTAGTAGTATGGACCCAATACTACATTCCGCACCTATTTGTACTTTCCTTAAGAACCGTCCCGAATCCTCTAAGCAACCACACTAAATTGATATGCTATTTTATACTGCTTACATATTCTACTATGACATTTTCTAGACTCTTATAGGAATTTCTCAACTCATCCACCTCTACCATACTATGAATCTCATCCCACCCTGTTGGCTACTTTATGCATGTATGTTATACACAAAAAGGAATGACATAGATTGTCAAATGATTATTCTACCCTAAGTCAAAAACCAAACAAGGAACATGAAATAAAGCTAAATCGATCATTTTAGGGCTATATGTGTTGGATTAGGTGTCTCAGACCATAACTATAATTGGTATGCACTTGACCCGATAGTAGCATGGTCATTTTGGGTTGCCTTCACCATAGCAACTGGACAAAATGAGTTTTGGAGAAAGAGGTTAATTAAATAGTTTATTAATATATTATATGAATAATATATTAATTGAGAAATCATATTATTTAATTAGTATTGATCATAAATTAATTTGGAATTAATTTAGTGATCAAAAGAGACTGATTAAAAGTACGCGGACTGATTATGTAAATCAATAATAGTTGTAGTTTGGGCTAATGGATCCTATTGGTATAGGGTGGACGAAAATCTATAGGAAGCCCATAGATTTTTCGTCCAAGGCTTACCATGTGGGGGTCCACATGTTGCTTAGGGCCTAAGCAAGGGAAATTAGGGTTTCCAGTTGAAAAACCCTAGCATCCTCAACTATAAAAGGAACTCCCCAGCCTCAAGATTTCGGCCACTGCTTCCTTAGAAGAAACCCTAGTCGATTTCTGCCTCTCCTCCTCCCCATTCTTTGCTTGTAGTGTTTTTGACTCCATTAGAGGTGCAACGCATGAGGCACTAAGCTCTTGAAGGTTAAGATCAAGGAAAGGATTACTTGTTACTACTAGTTAATAAGAAAGGTATTCTTCTAATCCTAGTTTGTTTATTAAATCCGAAAATTGTATGCTACTTTAGGGTTCTTGCTTTGGAGAATTGATTTGTGGGACTTTTCGGTCGTTCCCACTTCATCACAACTTCGATCTTTGCTGGATCAACCATTATCCCTTCTTGGTTAACCACATTATCCAAGAATTGGACTTCTCGGATCCAAAATCGCATTTGGAGAACTTGGCATAAAGTTTCTCCCTCTTCAACACTTCCAAAATTTCTTGTAGATGCTTGCCATAATCCTCCTGGCTTTTCGAATGGATGAGAATGTCATCTATGAACACTATCACAGATTTATCGAGGAATGGTTTACAAACCTTGTTCATCAGATCCATAAATGTTGTTGGAGCATTGGTTAGTCAAAATGACATAACTAAGAACTCGTAGTGTCCATATCTAGTTCTGAATGCAGTCTTCTCAATATCCTGCTCTCTCACCTTCAGTTGATGATATCCTAACCTAAGATCGTTCTTTGAGAAATAGCTCGAACCTTGTAGCTGATCGAATAGGTCATCAATCCTTGGCAATGGATACTTGTTCTTCACTGTTGCCTTGTTCAACTCTCGGTAGTCTATACACTTTTTCATGCTTCTGTCCTTTTTCACGAATAACACCGGATCTCCCCAAGGGTGATGAACTAGGTCGAATGAAACTGTTTTCCAATAACTCCTGAAGTTGCGTCATGAGCTCCTTCATCTACGTTAGTGCTAATCGGTATGTTGCTTTTGCTATTGGTGTCGTTCCTAGTAACAAGTCTATCCGAAACTCCACTTGTTTATCAGGCGGTAATCTGGGATGATCTTCAGGAAAGACTTCCGGATAATCACACACGACCGGTATATTCTGCACCTCCTTATTTTCCTTCTTAGCATCGATCATAGATGCCAAATATGATGCATATCCTTTGGACAAACATTTTCTTGCTTTCATCAGGGAGATGATTCCAGAACTTACTCTGCGTTTGGACTCGTACACCATAAATGACTCTTTTCCAGGTGGGTTTACTCTTACTATCTTCTTTCGGCATAATATCTCGGCATCGTTGGCGCTAAGCCAATCCATTCCCAAAACGATGTCGAAACCGTTCAACTCTATGGGTAATAGCTCTGCGTGGAATTCGTTTGCGTTTAAGTCGATGACGATGTTCTTAATACGGTCACTAACAGGTAAGAATTTTCCACTGACAACTTCCACAATTAGGGCATTATCAGGTTTTTCTACAGGCAATGCTAGTTTCCCACCAAATTTATATGATACAAAGGAGTAGTTCGCTCCCAAATCAAATAGTACATTGGCAGGTAATCAATTTACAATAAAGGTACCTGAAGCGACGTCTGCTTCCTCCTTCGTAGACTCAAGTGTCATCTAGAAGGCTCTCTCCTTCGGCTTTGGTGGAATGTTGCGCCTTTCCACCTCTTTCTTCTTTGGGCAATCCCTTGAAATGTGCCCTTCCTCACGACACTCATAGCACAACCTTTTGCTGGCGCTGCACTCGTTGGCGTAATGCCCCGTCTTCCCACACTTGTAGCATGTCACTTCCTCGCTACATTTCCCTGAGTTCTTGTTTTTGCACTTCTTGCACCACTTCGCTTCAATTCCTCCTTCAAATTTTCTTGAACTAGACTTGATTTTTTTATTGGTGGACCTTGCAGACCCCTCAAACTTCCTCTTCTCACCAACCTCAACCTTGCTGACAGGTCTTCCCTTAATCATTTGGATCATCGCTTGTACTTCGTCCATTGTGTTTGGCTCTGGAGCATCTGCTACATCCGACATTTGCTCAATCACTGGTTTTTGATTCCTATTTCCGTTCGTATTCCCGACTCCACATCGGGTTCTTGCCATTTTGATTTATACACTGAATAGGGTGAATTTAGATCTTTATTTTCGATAGATGTTTAAATCATCCTTATCTATCAAAAACGTTTACATGTTAGTTCTAATACCGTAGCCGTACGTTTAGAATCCTGTACACATAAGGTTTCCAGATCCGATCGGCAACAGACCATATATCCGAATAAATAATAGCATATAGCACATAAAAGCATTTTGGGCATCTTTCCTAAAATAAACTAGTGCTTGTGTCTAAAATATAGTAGACAATCATCTCACCATCACCGCTTACCATTCTAAGTTTAAGACCAGAAATCCTACAAATTCCTAGTTCGCTTAAACTAATGCTCTGATACCAAGTTTGACATCCCCATTTTCACGGCTAGAAAAGACCGATTTTGTTTATGCTTTGTTTAAAGATCAGAGTAACATTTTAAATAAAAGTGTTGCGGAATTTGTTCCCAAAATAAAATATGATAAAGATTTATCAAAGCATTTCCGAAGAAATGTATTTCATTAAAAACCCCGGGGATGTCATCTTCGATACAGATCAGAAGCATAAAAAGTACAATATAAGCCTTATTACATTTATTCATATTTACAGGCCTATATCTGTAATCTCTCATCCCAAACATCATATCTATGCTCGTACGACACTACATGTAATACAAGAAACTGAGTGGGTCAGGTTTGGGAGCCTAGTGAGCACATAGGGTTTTCAACCCACAGTAAAGAAGTTCATTATTTTCATCAACCAAAAAAACCCGATTATTCGTTTCCGTTATCCTCACTTTACGTCCCTAAAACATCTAACATAAGGGACCTAGCCTAAGGATTTTCACCGAGGCGACAACACATGCTTTAGGGGTTCCTCAACAATTCATGTCAAATAAGGCAACCATATGGGGGATGGAGTACTGCTGGTGAGCACACAGTTCAAATAAACACCTAAAGGTTGCGAGGCTGCTAGCGTTCCATTGGACTGTCTAGAATAGTCCGTGGTCGTCATCTATACTCCGTTAGATGACTAGATCATCAATAACATTGAGGCCTCTCATTATTTTATTCTATCACACAGTAACTATTACATCTACCCATGTTTTACCCAACATATTTTGTAGATATAAAATACATATATAGTTTAAATCATTTAAAACATGTATAACATCATTCATCCAGCATAGATAGGAAGTATATAGATAATTGTTGGATAAGGTGTCTAAGTCCATAACTATTTCGGGCTTGTACTTGACCCGACCCGGCATGGTCCATTTGGGTTGCATGGCACCATGCAATTGGATAGACTAAATGAGAGAAATAACACTTGGAGATTATTAATATATTATAAGTTCTAATATATTAATAATATTATTTGATTAGTTTGATCAAGAATTAATTTGAAATTAATTAAGTGATCAAAGGATAACTAATTAAGTATATGGGTTGGTTATGTAAATCATCCATATCTTGTATAGTGGACTAAGAGGCTCCATGGATTATCAAGTTGGGTTCTACCCATAGGATGCTCCATGGATGCTCCATGGGAGTTACAAACCCATGGGTCATGGAAATGAAGAGTCATGACACATTAGGGTTTACATGGTGTAACCCTAGATGTGCCAACACTATATAAGAGTCCCATTCTCCACAAAATTGGCTACACAAGTTGAACACTAAGAAACTAGAGGGCTTGGCCGATTTTGAGAAGTGTGTGTTATCTCAAGAGTCTTTCCAAGAGCATTTGGTGTTGTGTGAAGCATTTGAGGCATCACACTTGGGGTGCTAGGCTCACAAGGTTTCAAGGAACACAAGCAACAACAAGGTAAGTTATTCTATCTATGATTCAAGTTAAAATTGTTCCCCATGTATGCTAGATAGGAATATAACCTTGGAATTCAACTTTGCATGATAATTAGACAAACATAGATCCAAGGTTATTAGGGTTGCATGTACACTTAGGAAGTGTTAGAATGCTCAAAACCCATCAATAATATGCACACATATCACATAATTTATATAAAATACTTCATATCTATGTGTAAGATGAAAGTAACTATGCACTCACTTGTTAAGGTGGTGATTCCGAACTCAGACAGCGCTTCGCTTCTATTAATTTATTTTCTTTCGACAAAACCTAGTATCATTATCACTAGATTTTAGTCTAATATTCACTGCGAATAATTATTAGTCTAGATTCATCATTAACTTAGAGTCTACTTCATGATCTATCAAGTAAGGAACAACCAGGTAAGATCATATTAGAGGTAGGGCCCGTTTGGTATATGAAGTATACTATTTGGAAATCCCACTTTAAACACCTCACTAAATCACAACCTAGACATCATTCTCGTAAGTAGATCAATCAATAAAACGAATTTGAATCACTGATAAATCTTATTTATAGGTTCATAATAACGTTATTATATTTAAATAAAAGCTATATTTAAAATGGTGCAGGCATAACTCACTTACAGCGGGTTATTATCAAAAACGGGGCTTCGCTGTAGTATCATTATCAAGCCGAATGATCTTCTTTTCTTTGGGCTTTGGGAGCCTTGGGGCTTCCTTCGGGTGTTAGGGGGTTTACCTAGGCTTAGGAGGGGGTTAGGGGGTAGTGAGAGAAAGTACAAAGAGAAATGGTGAGTAAATTAGTGAAGAGAAGAGGCTGCCCTCGCATACCTTTTATAGGTTGAACTTTGGATGTACGTTGGGCGTACCGAGGACTTACGTTGGGCGTATTCCTCGCTCCGTACAACACACGTCAGATTCTAGGTGGGGCGATGTAGCTCAAGGTGGACCAAGGAAGCGGAGATTGTTGGGCGTAACCGAGCTCGGACGCGGCTCGTACACGTCACGCTGGGCATAACCTCAGATTACGCGGGGCGTAGCGAGGCCAGTTGTCACCCTTCCGAAGCGAGGCGTGGGCAACAAAGAACGGTTGAGATTCGGCCACGTCAGAAACTTCGCAAATTCGAGTCTCGACTTTAAAAGTTCGTAACTTTCACATAGAACTCCGTTTTCAGCGTTCTTTATATCCACGCATAGGCAGGACCGTACTCTACAACTTTCGTTTAGACTCCGTCGGCTATTTTTTAATTTATTTTTAATGTTATATTTTCAACAGGTCGGGACAAGATTAGTCTGTTAAAATACATACTCCTTCATCCGACGTCCTTTTTTGTCTGTCTTTTTACCGTTATGCTACTATTAACAAGATCTTCGATTCTCGTCTAGGTTGTGTCGGCTAAAAACCGTTCGATCTAATATTTGAGTTTCGGGTTGTACACTCCTAGGTTGTGTCGGTTAAATTTTGACGCTTATTTTTATCCTTTATTAATTATAACTGTATAAATAAGTAATAAGCATATAAATTCACATAATTCACATAATACTCAAATAATTCATCTTTATTACTTCAAAAAGAGTTACAATAGTTGACCTATACTATTACATCACTACACTAATGCTTAGTACCAAAACACAGGCGTTACATAACTACATTCCATTCCCAACAATCAAAATTCTGGCACGTTTATCAATAAACCATAAAATCGTTGTTGTTACATAATTTGAATTACACTCGACGCAGTTCAACATAATGGCAACGAGTTGTTCATCAGAAAGAATGCAAACAAGACAACAAAGAACAAGGACCACTGCTTTGCCATCACAATTGATTGAAAAAATAGTAACTACGGTTTGGGGAAATTCACCGATCGATGCTTTTAAGTGATATTATACTTATATACATACTTAATTTAGCATTTTATAGATTAATTTTGTTGATTTGTGAACTATAGTTGCAAAATCTTTAGAGATTCTGTAACATTAGACACAATATATAAAATTATACACACAAATCGATTAAGGTTTCGTCCATTCAGTGTTCAACAGTATAAAGTCATAAGAAAATGCAAAAAGTTGAACAACCCACACGTAGTCTTCAATGATGAAATGATACTCTTTTTTTAAGCAATCAAATAATTTCGAATTCAATTAGTTTTCTATATTTGTATTTTTAAAATTATATGATTACTTATTGTATGGCAGGCGAAGTATTTTACGATAGTGGAAGAAAAATCAGGGAAACAGTTGCTTCAAGATGCAGCCGATCAAGGGCAGTTGGATGCGATCTTCATTCTGGGAATGATATTGACGACCGAAGGCATTGAAAGGGAGCAAGAAGGTTTAATCATGTTAAATAATGCCTACGTTAATACTAGAAGAAGTTCGAATCTAAGACATACTTGTAACAAGGTTCAAAACCACTTGGTAAGGAGATCAAAGCAGATAAAATTCCTAGGCTTACATAGAAGTTGTCCGAAGCATCCTTCTATGAGAGTTATGGAACAACTTTTATGTATCAATACAGTTGGTTGTTGAATTGTGAAATTTATTTGTGGGATGCATGTTTTGTTAAGTTTGCTAGGATGTTTGACATTAGTTTGGAGTAATTATATATATGATTGTTGTTTGATTCACACAATTAGTGATGCATATTGTATGTGTATTTTAGTGTGATGGGAATACATAATTTTAACTTTATTAGGAGATCAAAGTAGATAAAATTCCATGGCTTACATAGAAGTTGTGCAAAGCATCCTTCTGTGAGTAGTTATGGAACAACTTTTATGTATCAATACAGTTGGATGTTGAATTGTGAAATTTGTTTGTGGGATGCATGTTTTGCTAAGTTTGCTAGGATTTTTGACATTAGTTTGGAGTAGTTACATATATGATTGTTGTATGATTCACACAATTAGTGATGCATATTGTATGTGTATTTTGGTGTAATGGAAATACATACTTTTAACTTTATTAAATGTTAATATATATATATATATATATATATATATATATATATATATATATATATATATATATATGTTATTTTTGATATGTATGTTATTTTTGTCTTTTTTATTTTACTAACCAAAAGATCATTGTGACCTATTTGGATAGATTTTAAAGGCACTTTAGTCTATTTGCAATCTCTAAAGTGAAGGTGCCATTTTTGCTATGGAAATAAAAAAAAAGTTTTTAATTAAGTCATTATTAAGGAAAATGTTGTATATATAGAATTTATATTTTAAGTAGATGTATATCTATATTTATTATGAACGTTATTTAAATTTATAATTACCCGTATACTACATGGGTTTTAACCTGGTATTGAATAATATCGAACCAATAATTTGAACTAGTATCCATCCAACACATTGAAATCAAGGGTGGTCGAAGGCTCCCTAAACGATACACACTTTGTTTGAATATGTATTCTGCAAGTGTCGATCTCAATTAAACCATTCTACTAATATTCTAAGTCATTATCCAATTATAAAAGTTATTCAACCATTCAAATTAGGAAACTTTGAAGATTTGTTCAGCATTCGGTCATTAGCTTTGTGAAACGAGTCGTTGTTAAGGTACCTTTGCGATGTTTGTATGGTAACTATATATTTACTTAAAATGTTATATATGAATTCAAATCAACGTTAATGAACATACAATATTCTGTTATTTAAATTTATATGTTACTTTACAGATTAAAGACAGTGAACAATCCAAGTACAAAGTGGATGTATGAAAGAAAAGATAATCATAGTTGTGTATCCCTTGTTTTCGTACAAGGAGTGAAAATTTTTATAGATTTTTCTACCAGTCAACATAGGTTCATGGACGAAGATAAAATCAAATTCCCATGCATCAAATGTCGTAATGTACCATATAGAGAAGTTGATACTGTTAAGCATCATTTGTACAAGTTTGGTTTTGATGAGGAATATTGGTTTTGGGATAAACATGGCGAAACATCAATTGATGATGACAATACATTTTTAGGGGTGGATGATTCAAACACAAATTTTAGTGAAAGTGCATGTTCTTATAGAGAAATGGTCATAGATGCAATGGCTCCTGATTTAAATAATAGTGATCCTGAAGAGGAGCCAGATGCACTAGATAAAAAAAATTCTTTGATATGCTAGATGCAGCTGATAAAGAATTGTGGCCTGGATGTAAAAAAGTGACACAACTATCTACTGTAGCTAGACTATTGAATATAAAACCAAAGTATCCTGAGCAAAGTTATGACGTTATCTGCCAGTTGATAAATGATGTGTTACAAGAGGAGAATAATATGGTAAGTAGTTTATACGAGAGCAAAAAGTTAATATAAGCACTAGGTTTGCCTATGGAGATGATTGAATGTTGTAGGTCTGGATGTATGATATATTGGAAGCAAGAAAAATATCTTTATCAGTGCAAATTCTGCAATGCAGATAGGTACAAACGGTCAAAAAATTTGGCCAGATGTACTCACGTATCCTTTAAGAAAATTCATTACTTTCCTTTAACTCCAAGGTTGAAGAGACTATATGCTTCACAAGCCACAACCGCTTCCATGTGATGGCACTTCGAGAATCATGGACATGATGTTGAAGTAATGTGTCATCCATTCGATTCAGAAGCTTGGAAGCACTTTGACAACAGTCATCCTTCATTTAAGGAAGAAGTATGTAATGTGAGATTAGGCCTAAGTATAGATAGGTTTGCACTACATGGAGAATTTGGAAAACAATATTCATATTGGTCTATTATTATAACACCTTATAATTTGCCGCCTTCTATGTGCATGAAAGAGCCTTACATATTTTTGACCGCACTTGTGCTAGGACCGTCAAACCCTAAGCATGAAATAGATGTATTTTTGCTACCAGTTGTTGCAGAGTTGGAGCAATTATGGGAAGAAGGTGTAGTAACATATGATATATCGTTAAAACAAAATTACCATCTTAGAGCAACTTTGATGCGGATAATAAGCGATTTTCCAACATATGTAATGTTGTCTAGATGGTCTACAACAAGTAAGCTAGCATGTCCACATTGTGGGAAACATACACAAGCATTCAGACTAAAGAATGGTAATAAGACGTCATGGTTTGACTGCCATAGAAGATTTCTACAGGTAAATCACCCATATAGAAAGGATAAAAATAAGTTCAAGAAGAATCATGAAGTGACAAAAGGTCCTCCTCCAAGTAAGAATGTTGAACAAACTTTAAGGGAGATTGAACAATTAGGTTTGGTAAATGTAACACCCCGAGTTCAGAAGTGCAAGTTCAGGGTTCTTAGTGTAAATAAGCAAGGCCGACTGAGCGAGTCGATGGATAGACTCGGCGATTCGAGTCGCGATTTTGGTCACGCGTTAAGTGACCAACTCGGTGAGTCGGAGGCTGGACTCAGCGAGTTGGTGCTGGAATGAGAAAAACCCTAATCCAGAGTTTGTGCCACATATAAAGAATATAATACCCTCTCTTCAGCCTCCTTGCATTCCCTTTGAGTCCTAGAAACCCTAATAGTCGTGAGTGAGAGCTTGGAGAGTTTTTGGAGCTTTGAGGAGTGAATTTGGTGGAGGATACTTGAAGAGCAAGAGGCAACCATCAAGGATTTCGTGTGGATCCAAAACCCACTCCAGTTTGGGACACATTTGTGAGGTATTAAGCTCTTACCTTGACCTTTTCTTCTACAATCATTCATATGTGGAGACTAGGGTTTTCCTTGGTTGGGGGGATTGTTATAAAAGCTAGATCTGAAGCTGAAAACTTCAGATCTGAACCTCTTTTGAGTCCTAAGTTCATAAAGTCTCAGTCCTTGGATGATTGGTGAAGCCCCTTTTGTCTAAAACCCAATCCTTAGTGTGTTTTGAGTTTATATCTCCTTGATATCACGTAAAGTTTGCAACTTTATGTGAGGGATAGCTTGTAGAAGGATAGATCTGTGGATTTGAGCACCGGCATGGCTTAGAAAGCCACTGCATGGGTTAAGAGCTAGAGATACTCGGCGAGTCGCATGGGTGGACTCGGCGAGTCGCATGAAGATAGGCAGGAACTCGACGAGTTGGAAAAACAACTCGACGAGTCTGTTGAATGTTGCCTTGGACTTGGTGAGTCTGGTCGAGGAGTCCTAACCTTTTCGGGTTGAACGGTGAATCGGTGAGTCGAGGGATGACTCGGTGAGTTGAGCGTGAAGGGATCCAGAGTTGTTGGAGCCGGCGAGTTGAGTCGCGATATGGGAGTTTTCAGAGCATGGGGACTCGACGAGTCAGCGTGTTGACTCGGCAACAAGGGTAAACATGTTTTCAGTGTACATCTTTGTTGGATTAATGTCTAAGTCCATAACTATAATTGGTAAGACTTGACCCGACCCGGCATGGTCCATTTGGGTTGCATACCATCATGCACTTGGATAGACTATAATGAGAGAAATAAGACACTTATGGTTATTAATATATTATAAGTTCTAGTATATTAATAATAAGAATAATAAGATTGTTTAATTAGTATTGATCAAGAATTAATCTAGGATTAATTAAGTGATCAAAAGAAGACTAATTAAATATATGGGTTGATTGTGTAAATCATCCATACTTATATAGTGGGCTAATGCTCCATGGATAATCAAGTTGGGCTAAAACCCATAGGATGGTCCATGGGTGCTCCATGGTGTATTTGAACCCATGGATCCAAGGAAATGGAAAGCCATGACAATTAAGGATTTACCCTAATTGTAACACTATATAATGATCTTATTCTTGACAAAAATCGGCCACTAGAGTGTGAAGTGAAAGGGCTAGCCGATTTCATGAGTTGTAGAATTCTCTCAAGTTATTCTAAGTGTTTTGATGATTGTGATTCCATTTGAGGCTTCCACACTATTGGGGCTAGGCACTCAAGCTTCATGAAGACTTTCTACATCAAAGAGGTATGTATTCTATCTTGTTATATTCATGTTTTGTATGATAGATTAGGATGATACCTTGGATATTCTTATTTGCATGTATAATAGAGAAAACATAGATCCAAGGTATTTAGGGTTGCATGTACACTTAGGAGTGTTAGAATGCTCAAAACCCAACAGTGGTATCAGAGACTAGGCTTGTTTTCTTGTTATACTTGCAAATGGAGCTGAAAAATCGAGTTTTGATGCTGTCAGCCCAGCAGACTCGCCGAGTCCTTGAAGGGACTCGACGAGTCCAAGGCAAAATGCATCCAACTCGCCGAGTTTTGTTCATGCACTCGACGAGTTGGACCCCAGACAGCATATTTTCGAGGTTTTTGGCTAGAAATGGACTAGGAACATTACCCTACGTTGTTTTTGAACTTATAAACTTGTTTTTTAATGTGGTAATGTTCATGCTAATCCATTTTCAAAGATAATTGTCAATAGATTCATGTTTTGTATTAGTTTAAGGTTTAGACTAATTACATGAAGAAGTTTGATATGAATTATCTTGTTCTTATGAGTTGCTTAGATTAATAGAAAAGTTAATTGAAATAGTTGTTTTCAATCCATTTTAATCTAAGAGTTGAGTACAAAATGTGTTTGTGTAACTTGTCCTCAAGTTACATGAAGAGTCACATTAAAGACTCATAAAACTTATAAAAGTTGGTAATGGTTACAAAATGAAGAGTCTTGTGTCATTGAATTTTTTTTTTATGACTCCATAACTTGTCCTCAAGTTATGGAAATTCAAGAGTCACTTCATTAATAAATAAATAAATAAATAAAGTGTAACCTTAATTAATTCCATAAGTTATAAAAATAAAGAAAAAGATTAATTCTTTTATTAGTTTAAAGTCTTCCATAAGTTATGGAACTTGAAGAGTTTTTTGGATTAAAACTACTTTAAACAAATAAGTTATGGAATTAATTAGTTTTGAATAGTTTCAAAACTTGCCCTCAAGTTTTGGAATTTGAAAAGTTTTCACTTATGAATACTTTAATTCCAAGTTAGCCCTTAGAATTTTAAAAAAAGTTAAAATTCAACACTTATACTATTTATAACATTAATGGTTAATTATTATATATATGTATAAGAGCAAGTCGTTTTACCGTTAGTAGGCCTCATTCACGAAGCCGGTCTATAAGGTGGGTATAAGGTTGTTGCCTATAAAATGGCGACTTAATGGGTGTCTACTCTCACCCACCGCTTGCTTGACTGGTGGAGGGTCGTTAGCCGAACGGGTAGGACAATGACTTTAAATTCTCCCTTCATTAAAAGTATTAATGATAAATACTAAAGTAACTAAAATCTTAATAATTCCCAATCTTAGTTACTTTAGGAAAAATGTGAATTTGGTGCTAACCCATGGAATTCACACTTTGTACCTTACCAAGTCGTTGGTGGAGCGTGTGTGGTTAACCGGCACACTAACTTGGACTAGTAAGGACCACGAAGGGTGACTTAATGTTTGTCATAGATCAATGGAGCGTGTGTGGTTAACCGGCACATTGATTAGGTGATAATATTAAGGAAACCAAGTGAATTGGTATGGTTATTCACACCTTGTTTTGTGATCCTCGGCATCCCAGTCACAAAATTTGAGAGGGCACACTCGAGATTGAAACATGCCATTGAAAAGTTCAATGAATCTCAAAAGATCTAGGAATTTCAAATCCAATTAAAACCTAATAAATCATTTCGTTTATCTTGGTGGAAATTGGTGAATCGTCATTCGCCTACCTTCAAATATTTTATAGCTTGGATTACGGCATCCCTCTTCCAAGTTATAAAATAGTTTGTTGGGTCCTAGCCTTAATATTTCATATTGGGTGTCATATTAAGGACTTTAAATCAACTATCTTGAATATCTCCCAAAACATGTCTGGTTTAGACATTTATGATCTTCCCAAATCTCTTGAAGATGATGTTCCTCAACATCATGCTTCACTTCCTTTATCTCCTCCAATTATTCTCCCTCACCCACAAGTTCTTGAAAAGTTTAAAGTCACTCAAGCCCTATTGGCAAGTTAAGGTCTTGGTGTGGTCACATCTTGGAGATGTAGTCACATATTGACAAGACGGGAGAGTTGGGTGTCAAAGTCTCGTGAAAGTTGGATGTTCAATCACTTTCTTAGTAACATAGCGGGTCACTTTGGGACTACTATGAGACAGACTATGACACGAGCCTTAATGATCTTATCTATTTGTTTTGTGCTGTGGAATCAGCAATGATTTGGAACACTAGTAAAGCAAATTTTGTTAGAAGATCAACTTCCCAAACCTTAAATGGACATTGGCAATGGTAGCATTGGATATCTAGAAAAGCATTTCTCTTCCTAATGGAAAGGGATCGGCCATAGTCAACTCGGTTGACCAAATGGTAAAGAGAAAGGCTAAGTCTGAAATAGTCTCATGTGCCATTATCAAAGGGTCTCCATATGTTTATATTGCCAAAGAAAGGGGCATTGGTTGCGAAGCTGCCCTATTTACCTGAAAGGTCATAAGGTTGATCAAGTCAAGAGGTTTGACTCTACTTCGGGTAAAATACACTGTATAACTCTGTTAAGTTCCTATTTGGAGATTCTTATTACATAATGTGAATGGGTCACATGCTGATGTCTTTTAAGAATCAAAGAAAAGATAGGAAGCTTAAAGTAAGTATATGCTGATTCTGATTGCGAAGATGGGTTTCGATCGCATGGTTCGGTAATCAGAATTTTTGAGCTGTTGCTTAAGAGTTATAATATATTGCTTGTGAATAGATAACAACAAGGTTTTCATGTGGATTGTAAGGATAAGTTTTTCCGCAAAGTTTTAAAATAAAAGAAAAAAAAAGGTTTCAATTTTATTTATTTTAAAAATATCCTTACAATGGCATCGGTGGAAAATTGTTGCTTATATGTTTCCAGTAATAGCAATATTGGAAAGTGGATTTGATTCTTTCATTTGTGGTAGTGTCTGAATTTACCAAATGAAGAAAGTTTTTCATCACCCAAGTTTCAATTGGACAGAAACTTGGAATCATACAAGTTGTATTGTATGATGAATGAGAATTTTCATCTTTGAAAAATTAAGACTAATTCTTTGATCACATGTATATGTGAGTCAATTGAAGGACTAAGGAATTAGGTACACTGGGTGTGCGCTGGTCAAGGTCCACCACAAAGATTGATTTGTCATGATTTACTAAAGATTAGTAAATATGATTATACTTATAAGGTTAAGTATAATTTTGTAACATTGGAAAACGAATAAGAAGAATCAAATTAGGCAGAAAGATAAAAGTTTCTCAAATCTGAAAGGACGGGAGAGTACTTTAGTATCAGCTTTGTGATCATCTTAATGATTAAGAAACCATATCAAAATTTGTTCTCTAAGAAAGTCTTAGTGCATTCTTATGACTAAGAAGAAGGGATCTTGAAATTGTTGAAATAGTTAAATCAAGAAGATGAATCATACTTCGTTCCAATACAAGTCTTGGAGTCATACTCCAAGATTGTAATTTGAGTGACATGTCTTAAAGAAGGTTTAAAACACTTATCAAATGTAGTGTAAAATGTTTTCTACCCTTGTACATTTGAGATTGGTAAGTTGTGATGTCTTGGATGAGACAAAGACCAACTAAGACCAATTGTGTGAAGTGTTAGTCTTGATAAGAATCCGCACTATCCCTTGAATATTTGTTTTATCAAGGAATGGTTCTTGACTAGGAAAACTTATATGTCAAGGGGACAGTGGGAGCCTTAAAGATCCTGAAAGAGTTCAAGATTTAATCAAGAGTAAAACCTGTAATTTATCACTAGCACACGACTTAAGGTTTTCAACCTATCGTGTTGACATAATTCTTATTTCTGTACCTACTTCAAATAAGTTGAATTTACATGTGAGTTATCAGAGTTCAACTTGGAAGCATTGGTGGGCCTTGTGTTACCAAAGTGACAAGAAACTAAGATTGAATAAGTTTAATCCATGTAGGGCTGAATTTGTCACTAACCTTATCTTGTGATTATGGTTTTGACAAATTCGCATGGATAGGAACTCATACACTATTAAATCTAAGTGTCATAAGGTTTCTTTCCGATTCATGAAAATGATGGTGAGGAAATGCTTTCACTAAATAGATTTTAAGTAGATATCAATTGTGTCATTTGCATTTTCAAAAGTCATTAGTGGAGCGCGTGTGGTTAACCGGCACACTAACATGGACTTGTGAGAAATGGCAAATGCCTAAGCAATTGAGACTATGATTACGGCATCCCTTTTCATAGTTCTGAAAATTGTTTAGACACACATGTGAGCTATCTAAGAAAGGGTGTATGAATCTAAATTTCAGAAGTCCAACAGATTTCTGGAAATGTGTCAGAGCTAGTGGGAGCATAAGTGTTATGCTGATAATCATCATGTTAGTGGGAGCATGACTATTATGATTAGTATTGCAAGCTAGCAATGTTAATTATAGAAAACAAAGTTTCAATCCGTGAAGTTGCAGGGGTTGAAAAGTTGTTTTGCTATAATTAAGGGAGAGGAAATTATACTTCATGTCAATTCTAAAGCTTAGATTGAGATTTTAATCATCTTTAGTCAAGAATATATGTGAATTTTGTGTTGGAATGGTTCAACTTGAAGAAATTCTATATATATTGCATTTTCAAAATTCGATTATGATTACGGCATCCCTCTTCATAGTTAAATTTTGAAAACATGGCAAATAAAAAATATTGTAGCAAAAGACTGGTCTAGTGTCATGTCTTTATGTCAAACATCATGAATAGTATCCCATATGCTTCGGATATAGGATCGATTTCATGTGCTATAATATTCATCCTTTCTAAATTTTCCAAATGCTTAAGGCATTTAGAAGGGAAAAGTCTAGAACTGGATATGACTAAAGTGATTAAGCAATTGTCGAGGACAATCTGAGGTTCGCCAAAGATTGGTTGCTCAGGGACATTTGGAAGTCTAGTGTTAATTTTGGTAGGACCATATCGACATTTTCTGAAAAGAGGTAACTCTTGTTCGGAAGTGATAGTCAAATAGGACTATGGAAATGTCTCCATAGGTGGAAGTGATTCAATCTATGTAAGATTAGGAAACTTAATGCAAAAAGGATGTTCCCAAGGAGCTGATCTCCTTTGGAATGCTCTGTAATGGTTGTTGTCAAGTCTTTCTGACTTTGTGCATAATCATTACAAGAGGATCAATGCATATAAGTTTAGAATCTAACAGATTTCAGTAAATGACATAAATTTGGAATTCTTGCATTTACAATAAGGATTTGGGATTGTGAAATGAGTATCATTGGAATCATGTTCAATTGATCCACATCACAATGTAAGGATCACAGACAAACATAGTGTGCATACTTGGGGTATGGCATAACTATTGCTTAGAAAAACAAAGTGTACATGCTAGGAGCATGGGACGACTGTTGTTTTTATTCAAGTCTTAAGTTGATTATTTGAAACATTGAATAATGTGTAATCAATATGGTGATAAATAAAAAGTGGTTTTATTTATATTCAAAAGGGTTCTGAGACCATATTAGATTCGATTATTATTGTGTTTCACTTTGCATGTTTTGACTTCCAAAATAGCTAGGTTATTCTTTCCGGATGACTAAGTTATTTAAACACTCCACAGTCGTTCATATGTTGGAAGTAGGTATGAATCAAGACTGTCATGAATCGGGTTTGTAGATGGCTAAATGAGTTTAGTCATGGCAATGGTTGCTACAACATTCATGAGTACTCATAAGTTATGAGTATTGGAATAAACCCACGCTCACTTGTATCACTTCATGGAATTTATCTCGAGTGATCGTGAGACGATAATATCATATAAATCTTCAAACCTAGAGATATGAGTTGTTACCTATGAGTTGGTTGTGCATTGATTGCACGTAAACGCATCAGTAACTTGATGTTATAAAACGTGCCTTTGTGTACAATTCAACAAGTAGTAGAACAAGCATATGAGTCGAAGTTTATCTGTTCCTTCTAGAAATAGAAGCGATATCTGGGCCCCTCGATGATTTTGTTGTGACCTATGTACCGGCCGGTCAGAACTGAATTGATGTGTTCGATTAAGTTCTTTGTCAAACAAATCGAAAATCGGGAAACAAACTGCTGGACAATAAGTACGACGTTGTTCCATGTATTTGTCCGGCTGATATCATGAGAACAGAGGATTATATGATCCCTTATCTAATGGACAAGTCATTGACAAGATCAGAGTTCATCTACAAGGTCAGAGTTCGACAGAAGCTTTTGAGAGCTACGATTGTCGGTTGGTTCCTGAAGTCATACGCAATAATAGTTTTAGACTTATCCAAGTGGGAGACTGTTGGATTAATGTCTAAGTCCATAACTATAATTGGTAAGACTTGACCCGACCCGGCATGGTCCATTTGGGTTGCATACCATCATGCACTTGGATAGACTATAATGAGAGAAATAAGACACTTATGGTTATTAATATATTATAAGTTCTAGTATATTAATAATAAGAATAATAAGATTGTTTAATTAGTATTGATCAAGAATTAATCTAGGATTAATTAAGTGATCAAAAGAAGACTAATTAAATATATGGGTTGATTGTGTAAATCATCCATACTTATATAGTGGGCTAATGCTCCATGGATAATCAAGTTGGGCTAAAACCCATAGGATGGTCCATGGGTGCTCCATGGTGTATTTGAACCCATGGATCCAAGGAAATGGAAAGCCATGACAATTAAGGATTTACCCTAATTGTAACACTATATAATGATCTTATTCTTGACAAAAATCGGCCACTAGAGTGTGAAGTGAAAGGGCTAGCCGATTTCATGAGTTGTAGAATTCTCTCAAGTTATTCTAAGTGTTTTGATGATTGTGATTCCATTTGAGGCTTCCACACTATTGGGGCTAGGCACTCAAGCTTCATGAAGACTTTCTACATCAAAGAGGTATGTATTCTATCTTGTTATATTCATGTTTTGTATGATAGATTAGGATGATACCTTGGATATTCTTATTTGCATGTATAATAGAGAAAACATAGATCCAAGGTATTTAGGGTTGCATGTACACTTAGGAGTGTTAGAATGCTCAAAACCCAACAATCTTTACATTACATTTTGGGATTCAATAACCAACTTTTAAGAAAATAAAGGATTTTCTTGGTGTGTAACATTTTCAGAAACAGAAAGGAACTTGTACATTTTTCACAAAACAAAACCGCTTATGAACTCACTAGCGTTATGCTGATTTTTAAACTGCTTGTATTCACATGTTCGTATTAGACAGGTACCCGATGACTCCTTTTGGCGAAGATGGAGCGCGTTCAAGACACGTCTTGCTTTTGTTTATATATACATATGTATAACAATGTACAACTTTACTTTTGAAAACAAATGTAAACTTTTATATATGTAATTTAATGGTTGTTTACTTTACTTACTATGTGCATTGGATTTGATACTCAACGTGGAGTCAACCCCGGAAATGTTTCCGCCTTCTATTTTCGGGGTGTGACAGATTCGTATCAAAGCCATTGTTTATAGTGAATAAAATATACCAAACCTTACATGGTATAAAACTATAAACACTAAAGGGCCTAAGTGCTCTGAACTAAAAGTATCCTTCATAATATAAGTATTTTCAAAAGTATACAAGTATACCGAACCGTCGAGATCCGTAACTACAAGTAGAACAAAACATAAGTAAATGGGTGTTGGGTACTGCGGTTAAACCTGGGCAGTTATGTAGTCATGTCTAGAATCAATATAACCTGGCCAACTATATTCATTCGAGACACGGCCAACATGTGCTTGGGAGTGACTGCGGTATGCGGCATGCCTAAAACTTACCCTAATACCACAAACATCGAGCCAGTGCCGTAGCGAATCATGAAATACTATGGGAGTATTTCTCGAGCCAATTCCTTGTAGAAATCCTTGTTCGCACGTTATTCCTTGATCATTCCTTTAGCGATAATTTACCTGCTTCGATAACTCTTTCCTGCTTTATCGCTTATTCGGAATATATATATATATATATATATATATATATATATATATATATATATATATATATATATATATATATATATATATACCTGTCATATCTCATGATTCGATTCAGAGGACTTACCATCCTCTCTCTTTCTTGATCTTATTAGATCAAGATGCCTCCAAGAAAGAGACCCAGCTCAAATACCAACAACCCTCCTCCACCACCTCCTCCTCAAATAGACCTTGTAACGCTTCAGGCAGCTGTTACCGCCGCAATGGCAGCTGCCATGTCTCAATTGAACACTGGTGGTTCCGGTGGTTCGGGAGGTGGTACTCAAACTCAGGACCAAGAAAGCAATCAGGGACACCGAAAGGAGGGTTCCTATAAGGATTTCATGAATGCAAAACCAACATCCTTCAATAGCACTGGAGGTGTCATTTCCTTATCCCGATGGTTCGAGAAAATCGAATCCATCATTGAAATATGTGCCTATTCTGAATCCGATAAAGTAAAGTTCACAGCATGTACCTTCAGTGACAAAGCCCTAACTTGGTGGAATGGCCGAGTCAAATCCATGACCCTACCTGTAGCTAATGCTATGGTTTGGGAAGCCATGAAAGAACTTCTTCTAGCTGAGTACTGCCCTCGGGGCGAAATTCAGAAGTTAGAACATGAGCTCTGGAACCTAAAGATGAAGGGTTCCGATCTTGCAGCGTACACCTCGAGGTTTGATGACCTGGCACTGCTCTGTCTGGGAATGGTTACCCCGGAGAGTAAGAAAATAGAAAGATTTATTTGGGGGCTGACCCAGCCAACCAAGGGACACGTCTTATCTACACGGACGGATACTTATGATAGTGCCAAAAGTTTAGCTCAGATCCTGATTGATCACAGTGATGAAGTTGTGGAAACAACCGCTACTCCAGAACCAACCAAGACTAGTGGTGAGAAGAGGAAGTTCTGGAAGAAAAAGAAAGGTCAACCTTCCCAAGGATCCTCAAAGAAACAGCAGACTGTAGCAGTCTATGCTGCTACTGTCCCCGTTGTTGCTGCTTCTGCTGTGGGATCTACCGCTCAATCTCCTACTAGCAGATATGCTAGTAACCTTCCCTTATGTGACAAGTGCAAATACCACCATAACCCTAGCCCCTGTCGTGAGCTATCATGTACCAACTGTGGTAAGAAGGGACACACAGTCCGATTCTGCAAAGCTCCAGCCCAATCAGCCAATCAATCTTCTGGAGCAGGCGTTGGTCAAGCCTACTATAATTGTGGAGAGGTTGGACATTTCAAGAGGAACTGCCCCAAAAAGACTACAGCCGATAACACTGGAAGAGTCCTAGCCATGGGACGGGAGGAGGCAGTCGCCGATCCAACTGTTGTTTCGGGTACGTTCCTTCTCGACAACTCTTATGCTAGTATTCTCTTCGATTCGGGAGCTGAAAGAAGCTTTGTTAGTCATGCGTTCAAACATAATCTAAAACCTAATCCCCAACCATTAACCGAAACGTTTACTGTCAATATGGCTAACGGTGAGAAAGAAAGCGCTAACGAGGTGTTCGTAGGTTGTACCCTTACCCTGAATGACCATTCACTTCCCATCGATCTTATGTCGGTTTCCATAAAGAGCTTTGATGTCATCATTGGAATGGATTGGTTAAGTCCCAATCATGCTGATATTCTTTGTTTCGAAAAAGCCATCCATCTCAACCTTTCTTCGGGTCAGACTCTCATAATCTATGGCGATAAACTCAGCTCCAACCTCCGCATCATTTCCTGCATCAAAGCTCAGAAACTCTTGCGAAAGGAATGCCAAGCATTCCTAGCTCATGTAATCAATGAGAAACATGAAGTTAAAGACCTCACGTGCATCCCCGAAGTCTGTAACTTTCATGATGTGTTTCCCGAAGAGCTTCCAGGAATCCCTCCCGAGCGTCAGGTCGAATTCCGCATTGACCTAATTCCTAGAGCCACCGCTGTAGCAAAATCTCCGTACCAATTAGCTCCAGCAAGCAGGATTTGTCCAGTCAACTCAATGAGTTGCTCAGTAAAGGATTCATAAGACCGAGTTCCTCACCCTGGGGAGCTCCGGTATTGTTTGTTAAGAAGAAAGATGGATCCTTTCGGATGTGTATCGATTATCGTGAGCTGAATAAGTTGACCGTCAAAAACCGATATCCCCTTCCGAGAATAGATGATCTCTTCGATCAACTCCAGGGAGCCAGTTACTTCTCCAAGATAGACCTTCGGTCAGGGTACCATCAGCTACGAGTTCATGAGAGTGATGTTTCCAAAATAGCTTTCAAGACTCGGTATGGACACTACGAGTTCATAGTGATGCCCTTCGGTCTAACCAACACACCAGCAGTGTTCATGGACCTGATGAACCGGGTGTGTCTTCCTTATCTGGACAAGTTCGTCATTGTGTTTATTGATGACATACTTGTCTACTCCAGAAGCGAAGAAGATCACAAACAACACTTGAGGCTAGTGTTGGAAACCCTTAGATCCGAGAAGTTGTACGCAAAATTTTCCAAGTGTGAATTCTGGATTCGGAAGGTAACTTTCATCGGTCACGTGGTAAGCGAAGAGGGTATTCACGTGGATCCATCCAAGATAAAAGCGATAGAGAATTGGTCGGCACCGAAGACACCCACATAAATTCGTCAATTATTAGGTCTCGCCGGCTACTATCGGAGATTCATCCAGAACTTTTCCAGAATCGCCAAACCCTTAACCACTCTAACACAGAAATGTGTACCCTTTTGTTGAAGTGAAAAACAAGAAACCGCATTCCAGACATTGAAGAAAGTCTTGTGCAGTGCGCCTATTCTGTCCCTTCAGGTAGGGACAGAGGACTTCGTTGTCTACTGCGATGCGTCTAATCAAGGCTTGGGTTGTGTGCTTATGCAAAGAGGAAAAGTAATTGCTTATGCCTCTCGACCGCTGAAAGCACACGAGGTCAACTATACCACGCATGACTTGGAGTTAGGAGCCATGGTCTTTGCACTGAAGATTTGGAGACATTATCTCTACGAGACCAAGTGTACGATCTTCACTGACCATAAGAGCCTGCAGCACATCTTTGATCAAAAAGACTTAAACATGAGGCAACGAAAATGGGTAGAACCACTCAGTGATTATGAGTGTGAAATCCGTTACCATCCCGGCAAGACCAATGAGGTAGCAGATGCCCTTAGCCAAAAAGAGAGTTCAAGCAGAAAAGTTAAGACCCTGACGATGACTATCCATTCCCACTTATCCATGCAAATCCGAGAAGCCTAGATAGAAGCCCTCAAACCTGAGAATGTGTCGATCGAAGCCTTGAGGGGAATGGATAAGAAACTTGAGATCAGAGGTGACGGAGTCTACTGTTTCATGGATCGAATCTGGATTCCAAAGTCCGGAGGATTTAGGGAGATTGTCATGGAGGAAGCACACAAGACTAGATACTATGTTCACCCAGGTTCGGATAAGATGTACCTGGATCTCAAGAAACAATATTGGTGGCCAAATATGAAAGCTGAGATAGCAACGTTCGTAGGCAAGTGTCTGACTTGTGCCAAGGTGAAAGTTGAGTACCAGAAACCCTCGGGTCTGCTCCAGCAACCCGAGGTACCTGAATAGAAATGGGAGATGATTACCATGGATTTCATCACCAACTTACCCAAGTGTCCGAGTGGGTACGACACCATTTGGGTAATTGTCGATCGTTTGACAAAGTCCGCTCACTTCATTCTGATCAAAGAATCATTCAAGATGGAAAGACTCGCGCGAATTTACATCCAAGAGGTAGTCCAACTGCACGGTGTACCTGCGTCCATTATCTCTGATCAAGATAGCAGGTTTACCTCCAGATTTTGGTAGTCTCTCCAGAAGGCTCTTGGAACCAATCTAGACATGAGCACAACTTATCATCCTCAGACCGATGGACAGAGTGAGAGAACTATCCAGACCCTAGAGGACATGCTTAGAGCATGTGTTATCGATTTCAGAAAGTCGTGGGACACACATCTGCCTTTGATTGAGTTCTCGTACAACAACAGTTACCACACCAGTATCAAGGTTGCTCCATTTGAATCCCTCTACGGTCGCAAGTGCAGATCCCCTCTGTGCTGGACCAAGGTAGGGGACACGCAGCTAGCCAAGATTCGAGTCCCCGACAATGCTCTCACTGGTCCTGGAATCATCCGCGAAACCACCGAGAAGATCATTCAAATCCGGGAACGATTGAAAGCTTCACGAGATCGCCAAAAGAGTTACACAGATAATCGCCGGAAACCTCTAGAATTCCAGGTTGGAGACCATGTCCTGTTGAAGGTCTCGCCCTGGAAAGGCATGGTACGCTTCGGAAAGCGTGGGAAACTTAATCTGAGGTACATTGGACCCTTCGAGATCCTCGCCAGGATCGGTCCGGTAGCCTATAAAGTTCGTTTACCCCATGAGCTCAGTAACATTCATCCCGTCTTCCATGTTTCAAATCTCAAGAAGTGTTTATCCGATGAAACCCTAGTGATTCCCTTAGACGAGATCAAGATCAACGAAAACTTGAACTTCATGGAGGAGCCGATCGAAATCATGGATCGAGAGATCAAACGCACAATGCAAAGCCGCATCCCGGTAGTGAAGGTTCGTTGGAATGCCAAGCGGGGACCGGAATTCACTTGGGAGCGTGAAGACTCGATGAAACAGAAGTATCCGCATCTCTTTTCAGATCCATGATTTGTATCTTAATTCTGAATTTCGGGACGAAATTCCCTCTAATGGGAGGATAATGTAACAACCTGAAAATTCGTACCATTGCTTGTAATCCTTTTCGTAACCCATTTCGATAATCCATTCGCCGTTTCCAAATTCATTTCCGATTTTGCTATTTAATTAAGTCATTAATTTGAGATTGCTATTATGACTTAATGGGTGTCCAAACACATTTAGAACTCATTCTGAAACCCCATATTAGTAATCGGAAAATTTTTAGAATCAACCATATCGGGTTACGGAAACTCAATCGGGTGCGACCAAAAGCACCGTATAACGCCGGTATCGGGTAGAATTCCACCGTGTCCAAATCATGAACACTATTTAAAGTGATCTAAGCTTCCATTTGAAGCTTTTTCTCCCTCTCACTACTCTCTCTCTAACCTCTCTCCTCAATCAAATATTCAAGGTCCAAAACATTGATTTAAGGCTCCAAATCTTTGAGGTAACTCCCCTAACTTGTAGTTCAACCTCTTAGGCCTTCAAATTCGTGTTTAAACTTTGATTTTGGACCTGAAACATGAGTTTACGCCCAAGGAGCATGCTTGGGCCATAAAGACCTAATAAGAGGGTTTTTATGCCTTTAAACCCCTCCAAACCAATTTTGGGACTTAGATACGACTATATGGCTTACCAATTCGGACTTAGAACACCCTAAACATGAATTTTGAGGAGCAAAATTGAGTTTACTGCCCAAGAACATGCTTGGGCCGTAAACTCCTCATTCATGGAGAGTAAACTCGTTTTCATGTGTTAAAAAGCCATGTAAACACATCATTAGCCTTGGAATAAATCATAGAGCCAACCAAAATTAGTTTGGGGACCTTAAACATGACAAATACCCTCCAATTAAGATTTTACGGCCATGACTCCCCATGAAATAGTTCTAGGGCCGTAAACTCATAAAAACATGTTAAATGGTGCCCTAAATTCATACCAAGGCTTGGAAAAATAGTTTGACTCACATGTGATTGTCCTAGTATCACCCAATGAATTAAGGATTGAGCATGGGGGAGTTTACGGCCGTAAACTCCATGTTTACTGCCGTAAACTCCAATAAATGGTCTTTAAGTGAGTTTACTCCATTCCAAAGTCATAGATAAATTCATCCCAACATTTCCCAAGTGCTATTTGAGCATTTAGCACCATAAACCTTGCCAACACGAGTTCATGGCCGTGAAATCATGTGTGTGTAGTGTATAAGGCCGTAAAATCCATAAGGAGTTTACTCTTGAGTAAACTCAATTTCCAAGTCCCACACGTCCGTAGAAGTCACCCAAGTCACTCTAAACACTTGTTATGAAGTGTTTTCGCTCATTAGAGTGTATTATCATATCTAATTAGTGGGTTATAGTCTAATTAGATACATTTGGATATTATTTCATAATACATAGGAACCTCGTGTGTTATCAAGCCCCGAACCAATGTTTAGCATCCAAACAGTCGTGTTTTCTCGTCTGGTGAGTTCATACCCCTACCCTTTTTCACTGTTTTCACTGTTTTTAGGGGGGAATACAAGCAAAGTACAAGGGATTACTTGTACTCAAAACTTGTTTTACATGTGTGTGTTTCATATCTCATATGCTTTTAACATTGATTATTATAACATATAACCGTTTGAAACTTGCAGGGTAATCATATACATTATTTGTGAAATTATTTATAAACTGTTATGTTTTATATTTCACAAATGGTTTTCCATATTTTATCAGTTAAAAGCATGACATTTGAACTTTGAACATAAAAGTTAGTACACCGATTTGTCCTCGGTAACATTCCACAGAGATACGCGAGTGGAGGATAATCGTATTATTACTAGTAAATTTGTTAATCCTATATAATTGGAGACACGTCCTCGGAGAACACTCCACAGAGATACGCGAGTGGAGGACCGCACTCGTAACCAGAATCTCTTGATAGGGAGCGTGACTTAAGTGTATAAATCTATATGGGGCTGACTACCCCACACCTGGTTGCTAGCTACAGCCGAACCAAAATGGTTCAAGGGTGACGAAAGTTATAAGGTGATGTGGAGTACTTATTGCCATATCTAGTCTATCGTATGGTTATGGAACTCGCAATTAGGATAACAGAGATTTACTTAATAGTAATAATGAATAAAGTAATTAATTTACTTCGTATATATTAGTTTTATATATGTGTTAAAACTAATACATTTCACAAGGATAACCAGGTTTTCAGTATACATCTTTCACATTTGGTAACCAACATTCAGGAAAATATGGGATTTTCCTGGGGAAACATTTGTACATAACCAAAATCGTGTAACACTTCAGATAACTAAACTTTACAGTTTACAAGGGTAAACATGTTTTCAGTGTACATCTTTACATTACATTTTGGGATTCAATAACCAACTTTTAAGAAAATATGGGATTTTCTTGGTGTGTAACATTTTCAGAAACGGAAAGGAACTTGTACATTTTTCACAAAACAAAACCGCTTATGAACTCACCAGCGTTATGCTGATTTTTAAACTGCTTGTATTCTCAGGTCTGTATTAGACAAGTACCCGATGACTCCTTTTGGCGAAGATGGAGTGCGTTCAAGACACGTCTTGCTTTTGTTTATATATACATATGTATAACAATGTACAACTTTACTTTTGAAAACAAATGTAAACTTTTATATGTGTAATGTAATGGTTGTTTACTTTACTTACTTTGGATTTGATACTCAACGTGGAGTCAACCCCGGAAATGTTTCCGCCTTCGGTTTTCGGGGTGTGACATCTCACAGTAGACCCGAAGTGCATGGCTGTTCTGTTCTGGTTATGTCATGACATGTTATGGTATATGTGGTTGGTATTTTTAGGGTATCTCACTAAGCTTTCGGGCTTACAGAGGTGGTTTAACGTTTCAAGTACTTCAGGAGACCGTGGTAAGGCAAAGGCGTGATCGTACCACTCCTCATGTTTGTGTTTTTATGATTTGGTTCTGGGGATACTCTGATAATAAATGTATTGAAAAACTTTTTGTAATAACTTGAAGATATTCGGTTGTTTTTGAAAAGTTTAATGTGGTTGGAATTTTTAGAGTGTTACAGTAAAAGTGATTGAACTAAATGTTGATGATGTAAACAAAAGATGTGGCGATCATGGTTGGAAAAAGAAAACCATATTTTGGGATTTACCATATTGGAAAACAAACCTCATTAGACATAATTTTGATGTTATGCATATTGTGAAAAATATATTTGAAAACTTTTTTTACACTGTAATGGATGTCAAAGGGAAGACGAAGGACAATGTAGCATCCAGAAGAGATCTGAAGTTCTATTGTAGGAAGAGAAAAGGAGTCAAAGATAATGAAATAGCATACTACACTCTGGACAAGAATCAAAAGAAAGCCATATGCCAATGGTTGGAGAAATTGCATTTTCCCTGATGGTTATGTTTCTAATTTGGGGAGGTGTGTTGATTTAATAGGGTGTAGAATATTCAGAATGAAAAGCCACGATTGTCATGTTTTTATGCAAAGATTGATGCCAATTGCATTTCGTGAGATGTTGCCAAAACAAGTGTGGGAAGCATTAACAGAGTTGAGTATTTTCTTCAAAACATTAACAGCAACATCAATCACAACAAAATACATGGAAAGGATTGAAAGTGATAGCCGGTATTTTTAACTCCGTGGAACATTTACCAGTACATTTTTCCCTGGTATTTTTAACTCCGTGGAACATTTACCAGTACATTTGTCATACGAAGCGAAGATAGCCGGTCTCCAATATTGGTGGATGTATCCGTTTGAAAGGTTTGTATAGTATATCATAATGTATGTTGTTATTTTTGTAAGCTAATTTAAATAATCTTCACTATAGGTATCTAAATCAGTTGAAAAAAGATGTGAAAAATAAAGCTCGAGTGGAAGGGTCTGTTGTTAACGCGTACTTGCTACGTGAATCATCAATATTTTGCTCTCATTATTTCGAGACTGGTGTCCCCACACGTAATAGAAAGTTGCCTCGAAATGATGATGGAGGAGGAGATGAGCAAGCGGATGCTAACAACGACATGTTATATAAATTTTCATATCCTGGGCGTCATTATGGAAAATTCACGAATAGAATGATACCTGATGAGGAAGTACATGCTGCCCAAACTTACATACTCCTTAATGAATATAAGATCAAGCATTACATCAAGTACGTAACATATGCATCACTTTTAATTATAATAATCTTTTGTTGTGTAATTGCTATGAATAACATTTACATGCATGATTTTGTTTATTCCATTCATAGTTACTTTAAAATGTTATTCAAATGGTGATACAGAATATTTGAAGAAGATTTGAATGAACATATGGGGGATATGGATGAACAAGTCCTTGCAGCTGAAGTTGAAAAGAACTTTGCAGTATGGTTTCAAAACTATGTGGGTGTTATTTTTGTATTTTTTTTAATTATTATTTTTTGTTATCGTTATAATTAAATCTAATTAAGTGTTTTACCATTTTTTATATAGGCACATAAGATCCCGATAAACAACAAGTATATATCTGACCTTTCCAAAATGTCATTCAAAAAAGTGAAATGTATAGTGTATACTTTCTAATGGTTACAAGTTTCAGACAGAAGCTCATAGTCTGAATAAATCAACAACCAATAGCAGATTGTGTGTTAGTAGCCAAGGAGGTGATTATTATGGTAAGGTAGAGGAAATTTTAGAAGTCGAGTACCATGGTTACCCAATTAAAACCACATTTTTGTTTAAATGTCATTGGTACGATCAAATGAAATCATTATACCTAATGCAGCCGATACAGACAATTATTATGATCATGAAATGTCAAGCAGCTATTCAGATAATGAAAATAATATTGATGAAGAAAGTGAAATTCAAGAGTACGACAATGATGGTATTCCTGACAGTGAGGGTATTTATGAGTATAGTACATCAAGCAATGAAGAAGAAGAGGATGAAGAAGAAGAGGAAGAAGATAATGACTATATGTTTTTGTGTTTAATGTTTTTTTTTCAGATGAAGTGAATTTGTAATTTGGTTTACTATCAATACATAAATGTAAACAAGGAAGAAAGCTCGGGCTTCGCCCCGGGATGTTTTTTTGTTTTTTATGTCAAAATGTAAAAGTATTGACTATAAGGCCCAAGAGTGTCAAAGTGGCTAAAGAATTGTGGAGAAAACCTAAATGTTTTTCATGTATATTGTGCCAAATGTATAATTTTTTATAATAACAACTAAAAGTGTCAAAGTGGCTAAAAAATTATGGCAAAAATCTAAATTTTTTTGTGTTTTTTTACCAAAATGTAAAAGTTTTGTTTCCAAGGGCCAAAAGTGGCAAAATTTAAAATCTTAATGTCCACAAAGTTCCTATTGCTAACTCTTTTGTCCTTATTTATATATATATATATATATATATATATATATATATATATATATATATATATATATATATATACTATTTTTGTCTTTTCCATTTCAACAATAAAAATTCCATTGTTACCTATAAAAGGTTATAATATTTGAATCATGTGTTTTGACACAAATATCCTTGGTATTCACATATTTGGAATGATTTAAAGGGCACTTTGGTCTTTTTGCACTCTAAAGCGTTATGCCACATATTACCAGTTCAAAAACATTTCATTCGAACCATATCTTACAAATTCCATTAATCATAATAATAATTCATCCATAGAATAAGAAAATTAATTAAGCATATAACATCCTAACAAATATCGTCACAAATTAGCTACGCGTTTTGTTCCATAGCAAAACAAGCAAACGAAATCATATTCCATAGCATAATTCCCTAGCAAATACCTAGGAATGGTACTTCCATAGCAATTCAACTATGGAATTGGTTTCCGTCATAAACTCCGTTGCATAGTAACCACGATAATGAGTTCCGTTGCAGCAGTGTAATGGAAAGTTATTTGGTAACAAATGTCCTTGAAAAACTGCTACAAATTTTTGTACCATAGAACTATCGGTAACATAATACCAACAGATATGGAGTCGGTAGCATTTTCCCTAGCAAGTCCCATTCTCGCTACCAGAAATAAAATCTGTAGACAATGTGGTAGCAACATTGCTATGGAACGACATTTCATAGCACGATCCATTGCAGATTAACAACGGAAATATGTTCCATAGCGACTGTCCCGAGCAAAATCGCGTTTTTCTTGTAGTGGTTTAAACACAAAACAATCTCAAAAACTTTCAGAAACTTAGAACACACCCTCAACGAGTTCGACTAAAAAACTCTAAATCAGTACCGAAAACTAAAAACAAGTTTCTTTAATCTTTGACATGCGATGGTGACTAACAATCGAACGTCGGAGATGGAGACATGGTGTATGAGCGAGTTTTTTTCATCTCACCAAAAATTCTCCCTAATCTGGTATTTTGGTGTATGTTACAGGTATGTGATGGTGACTAACAATCGGATGATTAATTTTGGTGGTGACAGTGTGAGTTGAAGAATATGGGAATGAGAAGTTGAACTATTTTTTGAGGTTTTTAAGATCGGCGGTCAATGTGAGGTTTTTCAGATCGACAATGAAGGTGAGGTTTTTCTGATCGGTAACAAAGGTTTTGGGTTTTCAGATCGGCGACTGTAAAGGTTCTGTAGGTAGTAAAGGTTCTGTAGGTAGGTAACGACACCGGTGAAAGAGAGATGCTTCAGATCTGGCGATTGAGAGGGATGTTCTTGAGTGGCAGAAAAATCGACTTGGAGATGAAGCTGGCAGACGGTGGTGGTGACGAACGGTGGTCAAAATCGATGGTTATGGGGTATGAGTTTTGAAGATCGAACCCAGAAGATGTTCTTCAGTTATTGAGTGTTTATCAAACACAACCCCAGAGAGAGAGAGAGAGAGAGAGAGAGAGAGAGAGAGAGAGAGAGAGAGAGAGAGAGAGAGAGAGAGAGAGAGAGAGAAAGAAAGAGAGAGGTGGGCCCTGTATTTTTATTAATAAAACTTCAAATTAAATAGAAAAATATTAAAAAAAATATATATCATAAATGCATTTTAGTTTTTTCAGTTTTTTAAAACACCAAAATCACAAACAAACATAGTCAAAAGAATCATGAAACCAAAAAAGTCAAAGTTTGAATTAGAACCCGAAAAAAATGCATATGGTGGTTAATTTTTGCGATTTTGTCTTTTAATCTTTTAAATTTCAAAACTTCAACAAGATGAAGCATAAGAGTTTAAGTTGTTTAAAACTTTGCGATAAAACAAGTTTCTAATCAGAAAATTACCACCAATAAATAATAGTCTATGAAAATCATCAATTATGATAAGATTGATGGATGGTAGAAACAAATGAGTCTAATTATATAAGGGAAAGATGGAAGGTTATCGCCATGTGAAGCAAGGTGGAGAATTTATATGATTAAAGATAAATTAGTTATTTTGAACCACGTTATTTTGAACAACCTCCCTTATTAAAGATAAATTAATAATTACATTTGAAACATTTCTACATACTATATAAATGTTTTGTCATTGATGTAGCGTATGCAGCTATACACCTCAAAAAGAATTGAAGAAACGAAGACAAATTGTCAGTCTAAAACTATTATGAATCATGCAATAGGGCTGTGAGCTCAAAAAAATGATCTTCTTCGCATGAAATAGTTAGGCCTCCCATTGGATGATCAAACCCAAATTCTTCCTCCGACAGACGCAACAAGTCCTGAAATAACGGTTGTTCCAAGTATGATACGGGGACGACAAACCGCCTTTTTTGTTTTTCACCAACATACACTGCCAGGTGACCTCTCGGAACATCCCTTTGATAATTGCTGTTGCGAATGGAGTTCAATCTGGTAAAGTATTTTACACTGGAAACCAACGAAGAAGACAACCGCATAAGACCCATGCGTAGGAATTTGAGAAAAAAAATAAAGACGTAAATATGTTCCTTAAAGAACACGATTGCAAAGTAGCTTTAGATCTCAAGTCAGGATTGGATATGAAACTTGTAGTTTGAAAAGGGTTGAAGCATGTCTTTATAGCTAGCTTCGCAACTTGTCTAGAAGAGAGAGCCTCACATGGCTTTCCTCCCCAGCATCTTTTCCGAGAAAGTGTTTAATTAAAGAGCCGCGTATAAGTCGGATAAAGAATTAAAATTTTAATGTATACTTCCTCCGTCGCTAGAAAACGTTTTGTACACATTTCTTTTTTGTTTATTACTTATAATACAATTATAATTGTAAAATATTTGCATGTAAACATATAAATAGAACACCAATGATGAAAAGTTATTGCGAAGAAAACTATTGTTATTAATTTTTCTACTTATTGATTTCTAAAATGTAGATTTTCAATAATTACTATATAACTGAAAGTAGTTTTGTTTTTACTGAAAGTAGTTTTTTTTTTTTTTTTTTTTTTTTTGAACTGAAACTAGTAGCATTAAATAATTTCAAAACAACAATCAAGGTGGCTTAGTATTTATCCCAGCCCCCAAGAAAATTAAATATCCCAACTAAAATTGTCCCGTATAAATCTCAAAGACTTTAACTTAAGGATGACTTTGAAAAAAACCATTTCAAGATATCATAATTAAAATTAGATACTTTCTTAGATAACATGAGGACCATGTGATACAACATTCACTACTACAAGAAGACTAGGCAACAGCCGCGACGCCTGTCGTCGCTAAAGGGTCGAGAGGTCGCCACTAATACCCTTAGCGGCGACACGTCGCTGCAAATTCGTCGCCGGTATTGTTTCGTCGCTAATACAAGAAGACTTTTGGTTTTTTTTAAATAAAATTATTTTATTTATTTATTTAACATTAAATTTATAAAAAAACAATATAGCATTTATAAAATCTGATAACCTTTTATAAAAATATTAATCCATAAACAACCAATCCAAAATATTAATTCATACAACCAATCCAAAATATTAATTCATACCATATTCTAAAGTATTCTTCCAAATTACAAAACATTTCATAAAATCCTAAAGTAACTACTCGTCCTAACTTCTTCAGTTTCTTTTTTGCTAAATAATATGAACGGGGAACCTTGTTGTCTGGTGGAAATGCCGAATGCAACAACTCAAGGAGTTGATCAAATGAACTATCAGCCAATTTATTGTTGACCTTCATATGCATCAACTTTGCTAAAAATCAAGGAAAGAAAACGTACAACCAGGATATAACATGGTTTCGACTGCCTCTAACAACTCTTCAAAATCATCATCAACACCGCTACCCCCTGTATTCGAGGTTCCTTCATCGAGGTTTGTATCATTTTCTCTCGACTCCCACATAACATCGTCAATAACATCAGCCATCTCGTTGCTTGGCGATACGACATCTACAACCGGAGGGATTAAAGGTTCACCGTGATATATCCATGTGTTGTATGATTGACTGAAACCATATATACGAACATGACGTCTCATTGCTTTCGGATCTATGAAATAAAGATTATCACATTTCTCACACGGACATCTGGTTTCACCTTTACAATCTAGGTGTAACATGGATCTCTTGACAAAAGAGTCAAGTCCTAGCTGGAACTCGGGAGATTGACGATGTAGATTAGTAGTCCAGTTTTTATCAATAGACATGATGCAACTGTGTCACACCCTGAAACCGTGATGGGGGAATTGTTCCGAGGTGGAGGAAGTCATGCGTAGTATCACAACAATTGTATCATAGCAAGCGTAATAAACACAACCAGATATTGAATACATATGTGAAAAAGGTTTACATTGTTTAATACATAGTTTTTATTCATAGTAAAATAAATAGACAGACACGACTCTAACTCTTCGTCTTCTCCGAAACTCCGGGAAGTACCTGTCTACTAATTCCCTGAGAATACAAGCAGTTTTGAAAGAATATCAGCATAAAGCTGGTGAGTTCTTAAGCATTTAGTTTTTAGAGAAAAATGGTCTTTGATTCTTTTGAAAAATGTTCCTCAAGAAAATCCTATATTTTCTTATGAAAGGTAGTGTTGAAAGAGTATCTAATGGTAGAGTGCTGTAACAACCCGTTATCCCGGGCATTATAAACCGAGTCTTGTAACCCCCCCTTTTTAATGTAATGGGAATATCATCGATAAATGAAAGTCGTAGATAACATTAAACCGTGAGCGTACACAAAAAGAACGTCCAAATCTGACTTCGCATGAGGAAGTTATGACTTTTCAAAGAAATTCCTTAAAAGCGATTAGTTATAAAATAAATAATAAAAAAATAATAATTTTGGAATTTGCCAACGGAGTCTAAACGAAAGTTGTAGATCGTAGTCTCACCTACGCGTGGATATAAAGACCATCGAAAACGGAGTTCGTATGAAGAAGATATGGATTTTTGAAGTTTATTAAATAAATTAATTATTTATTTAATTCAAAATTCGGATATTATCCGAAGAGGAGTCAGCGTCCTTCTCCGAAGTACGCGCTGCGTACTCCTGTACGCCCCGCGTAACCGAGAGGATTGGCCTCGGATCGTCCACGTCGCCATATCCGAGGAAGCCGACCCGTCCGACCCGTCCGACCCGGCGTCCCATCCGACCCACCTCCCCAGCAACCCGTCCCATCCGACCCGATAACCCAAGAACCCGTCCCATCCGAACCGAGGCAGTCGAGGCCTCGGTCATGCATGACGTACGCGTACGCAGCGCGTACGAGCGTACGCCCCGCGTACCGAGGCAGACTTGCCTTCCTATAAATAGAATGCGAGGGTTTCCAAAGAAAGGGTTCATTTCTCTTCTCTCTCTCTCAGCATTTCCTCGTTTTCCGTGTCCGTTCTAACCCGAAGCTCTGGTCTTTTTGGCTCAAGTCCCGAAGGCCGATTCTACTCCCGAGATTCCCGAGAATCCCAAGAAAAATCAGTTTCCCGAGACGAAACTCTGCTCGGTTTTCCACCTCACAATCCTCAAACTATCAAGTGAGTTCATATCCCCTTCGAACACTCTTTAAATACATTTTAAATGTTTTATACTCTTTTTGGGGAGGAATACAAGTATACACATGACTAAAATCGTGTGAAACATTAACCTTTTCATATACTTTTCATACTGTTGTTGTAACTATCTTGTGAAGTTATTATGATACAAAACCCCTCACAACACAGCTTTACCCTCTTTGGGATATAATATGTTTATAAATAGAAATATGTTTTATTTATACGTTTACATACAAACACATCATATCAAGGGTAACATTCTTTACTAAGTCATTTCATGCATTCAAAGAACTTATGATTTATGCTTTGTCAAACATTGTGATAGAGGTTCAACTTTGCATACAAACTACTACTTTAATACAGACTTAGTTGAGAATCCATGAGTCGTGTATATCTTCAAACGTTACTTTCTTTATTAGAAAGTAATGCTGCAAGTCCTGTCTATAACCAGAGTCTCCCGTTCGGAGAACGTGTCAAATGTGTATAGATCTATACGGGAAGTCATGATCCCGCGCCCTGACTGTTAGCTACAGTCCGTCTTTTGGGGTGACAGTTGTCATAACGCTACGACGCCTGAAGAACGTCGCTACAGGCATATTATGTTCAGTATGGTTATAAAACTCATCGGATATACAATTATTATGGTATTATGCTTTTATGAAAGAGTAGCTATTAAAACTATTCTTCATCTAACAAATGCAAACTTCGTATAGCTTTATTATATAAAACTATGCCACACCTTTCGAGCACGTCGGTTGCTTGCGATTTTCGGTCTTAGAGACTGCCAGTTATGTCAGGAAAATAAGGGTTTTTCCTGTATACAAACCAAACAACTAATAGGAAAATAAGGGTTTTTCTGGAAAACATGCAAACACTTTCGAATGGCATACATCTTCTCAAAACACTACTTATGAACTCACCAACTTAAATGTTGACACTTTTTCTTTGAAATAACTTGTATTCACAGGAAACCGCTAGCCAGGTAGCAAACACATTCTGAAGACTAACGCATTGGCGTTAGTAACATATTTTGGATCACCATTTTATATTTGATTTCTTTTGCAAACATGTAACACCTACGATTATGTAAACATTTTGGAAACTTTAATATATATATGGTGGTGTGTACTTTCCTTTCTATGAACTGTTATGATACTGAATATGACGTCCTCCGCCCCCGAACGTTTCCGCCGTTCAGGTTTGGGGGTGTGACAGATTGGTATCAGAGCTTCGTTTATAGTGAATTAAGTATATCAAAACCATTTTTTTTATATACAACTATAAACTCAACTGGGCAAAAACACTCTGAGAAGAGTCATGCTTTTGAAATTAAATCTATTTAGTTTTTGTAAGTAAGCATGCATTCATTTAGTGATAAATAACAGTTCCACATCGTACCATATTAGAAGTATTGTTAATAAGTTGTGCAGTACAGGTACGCCTTGGGACATGTAATCGGAACTGGGAAGGATATAGCCTGATCAACTATATTTGTCCGAGAACCGACTAACGTGTGCCGAGGGGTGTCTGCAGTGGACAACAAATTTTAAAAACTTACCAAACCGTTATTAGAATCAAACACAATAATTTAAAATGCTATAGGAGTAGTTGCTATTTAAACTAACTTACATGTTTTGCATGTTCCGACTTTATTCAATTCTGATGACCCTATTTCTCGTACAGTCAAATGGCTGGATTTCACCACCCCAATGACCCCTACTTTCCCAACCAAGGCAACGGAGGATGGATCGAAGATGATCCAGAAGAGGATGAGGAACCCATAGAATTGGGTGATGACTCCAGTACTAACTCAGAACCTGAAGTGATCGATCCACCACCCATTCAACCTCCTGTCCATGTGAGGAACTTCCAAGGACCCACTCCCGTCTGGGGAAGTCACCTACATCATTGGAGCCAACAACAAGGCATACGCCCTCCCTACGGCATGTGTCGGGACTTCTACGATGTCCGCGGTGGCAGTTCGGCTGATCGAGCACTCCCGGTAATGGTTGGTAAGTTAGCCAATCAGTCCTATCAGTCCGGAGTACAAGCAAGCCGACTCCGGGATATCAACGTGGAAGTGCAGGTTCACACTTCCGATATCCGTAGGCTGGACAAGATACAAGATAATGTCCAACTCCAGTCTGAGGCATTTCAGGCACAGATAATTGCAGCCCTAGCCGAGTTAAGGGAGCAACAAGCCGCTTTTGATCGACGCCTAATGGAATCGAAGCAATCAGATGCGGAGTCAAGCTCCAAGCGCAACCTACGTCGCAAGTAGTGCCTGCCAGGATTTCAAATTTTGTTATAAATTAGGACTTCGGATAAGAATTTCCTTTTCGTTAAAACTTTCTGTAATCGGAGACCTTTAGAAAGGTCAAAAAGTTTTGTCTAAACTCGGATGTAACACGACTATATGTTTTATATATATGGGGCATACCCCCCCTTCTCTGATTTTAAATATGTGTATTCCGTTCAACTCATAAGTGCATCCATTCAAACGTTATTAATAAATCAAGCTCAAAACCCATTGTTGATCAAACCAAATTCTTAATCTATTTAAGGCAGTTAACTCAATATCATTCAACTTTGAACTGCCAAAACTTATAATTTCCTTCCATATTTTTCTTTTGGCAGCAAGATGCCTCCTCGTCCAAACTTAAGGCCCAGGCCGGGCACGGCACCACCACCTCCACCACCAGCTTATGATCCGGCCATGGTTCAGGCGGCTATCACAGCAGCGGTAACCGCAGCCCTCTCGCAAATAAACTCCCAAGGGAATGGAGGGGCGGGAAGCAGCACGAATCATCCAAATCATGGCACTGGTCATGGCCAAGGAAGAGAATGTACCTACAAGGAGTTCTCTAACGCTAAACCAAAAACTTTTAATGGAACAGGAGGAGTCATTGCACTAATGCAATGGTTCGAAAAGGCCGAAACGGTCTTCGAGATCTGCTCGTGCCAAGAAACAAGCAAGGTTAAGTTCGCTGCTTGCACCTTCATAGACCGAGCCCTCACTTGGTGGAAAAGCCATGTGAACTCAGTGACGCTCACTGTCGCTAACGCCATGAGTTGGGAAGAACTGAAGGTACTACTACTGGAAGAATACTGCCCAAGGGGTGAAGTGCAAAAGCTTGAGCAGGAACTCTGGAATTTGAAAATGGTCGGGTCTGACCTAGTCGCTTACACAGCTAGGTTCAACGATCTCGCTGCTTTGTGCCCTACCATGGTCAACCCAGAATCAAAGAAGGTCGAAAGGTACATTTGGGGGTTGTCACCCCAGATTCAAGGACATGTCCTAGCCTCCAACCCTATCACCTACAACAGCGCTAAACGCCTGGCACAGCGACTCATCGATCACGGGGCGAAACAGAGTACCATCACAACAGCCGCAAATCCACCTAGGGAGGCTCAGGGACAGAGTAGGCCTTGGAACAAGAGGAGGGGACAAATCCTCCAGGAGAACCCTAAGAAACAACAAGTGATAGCGACCCACGCCATCACTGTACCTACCAACTCTGCCCCCACAAGTTCATACAATGGAAAGCTACCGAAATGTAACCAGTGCAACTTCCACCATTACGGTCTCTGTCATGGCCTTCAATGCACCAGGTGCAATAAGAAGGGTCATACAGCCCGCTATTGCAAGGAGCCAACCCAACAATCCGCCCCCACTGTTAATACCGGAGTAAGCCGCGCTTGCTTTGAGTGCGGGAGCTCAGGGCACTACCGCAAGGACTGCCCGAAGGCAAACAACAGGAATACCGGCGGGAGAGGCCGAGTTTTCGCAATGGGACAAGATGAAGCCATTGCGGACCCTACTGTTGTTACGGGTACGTTTCTCCTCGATAACTCGTATGCATGCATTTTGTTTGATAGTGGAGCGGAAAGGAGTTTTGTGAGTCACGACTTTAAAAGCATGCTAAAACCATTACCACAATCATTAAGTGAACCGTTCATAGTAGAAATGGCCAACGGGAAAACTGAAAGTACTAAAGAGATATACTTAAACTGCATCCTAACTCTAAACGATAATCCCTTTCAAATCAGCCTCATGCCAGTCTCGATTAAGAGTTTCGATGTCATCATTGGTATGGATTGGCTGAGTTCACATCGTGCGGACATTCTATGTTACGATAAGGCCGTTCGCCTTAATCTGCCAACCGGCGAAACTTTCCTCGTCTTGGGCGACAAACCTAGTACCACTCTTAGAATCATCTCAAGTATCCAAGCCCAGAAGCACTTACGAAAGGAATGTCACGCATTTCTTGCACATGTTGTAGACGTGAAACGCGAAGTCCGGGACATCAAGGATGTGCCCGACGTATGCGATTTTCCCGATGTGTTTCCCGAGGACCTTCCAGGGATACCACCCGTAAGACAAGTCGAATTCAGAATCGATCTGATCCCCGGAGCTACCCCAGTAGCCAAAGCACCCTATCGATTAGCCCCGGCAGAGATGCAGGAACTATCCAGTCAACTGAATGAACTACTGGAAAAAGGATTCATCAGACCGAGCTTCTCACCATGGGGAGCACCCGTGTTGTTTGTGAAAAAGAAGGATGGATCATTCAGAATGTGCATCGACTACAGAGAACTCAACAAACTGACGGTCAAGAATCGTTATCCTCTACCGCGCATAGATGATCTATTCGACCAACTGCAAGGGGCGAACTATTTTTCTAAGATTGATCTGAGGTCCGGGTATCACCAGTTACGAGTGCTAGAGGAGGATGTGCCGAAGACCGCCTTCCGAACTCGTTACGGACATTACGAGTTCGTGGTGATGCCATTCGGATTGACCAATGCGCCCGCAGTCTTCATGGATCTGATGAATAGGGTATGCCGACCTTACTTGGATCAGTTCGTCATCGTTTTCATTGACGACATCCTGATCTACTCCCGAAGTAAGGAAGAGCATGGCGATCATCTGCGACAAGTTCTAGGGATATTACGAAAAGAGAAACTTTATGCGAAGTTCTCGAAATGTGAATTTTGGATCCGAAGAGTCGAATTCTTAGGACACGTGGTAAGCGAAGAGGGAATCCACGTGGACCCATCCAAAATTAAGGCCATTGAGAACTGGTCAGCACCGAGGACTCCTACAGAAATTCGCCAATTTCTAGGTCTCGCTGGTTACTACTGCAGGTTCATTCAGAACTTCTCACGAATAGCGAAGCCTCTTACAACCCTAACCCAGAAAGGTGTGGCCTTTGACTGGGAAGAGAAACAAGAAAGAGCGTTCCAAACGCTCAAACGAGCCTTGTGCACCGCACCAATACTATCCCTTCCTGAAGGAATAGAAGACTTCGTAGTTTATTGCGATGCATCAAACCAAGGACTCGGATGTGTTCTGATGCAGCGAGGTAAGGTCATCGCCTACGCCTCGAGACAGTTGAAAACACATGAGGTTAACTACACGACCCACGATCTTGAGCTAGGAGCAGTAGTGTTTGCCCTGAAGATCTGGAGACATTACTTGTATGGAACGAAGAGCACTATCTTTACCGACCACAAGAGCTTACAACACATTTTCGATCAGAAGGAGCTCAACATGAGACAACGGCGATGGGTCGAGCTACTCAGTGATTACGAATGCGATATTCGCTATCATCCGGGAAAGGCAAACGTCGTAGCCGATGCCCTTAGTCGAAAGGAGTACTCAGGCCGGAGAGTGAAGTCATTAGCTATGTCGATCCATTCGCACCTATCAACGCAAGTCAAGGAAGCTCAATTAGAGGCCTTGAAACCCGAAAACGTGGCAGGTGAGGCCCTTAGGGGAATGGACAAGAACTTAGAAATCAAGAGTGACGGAGCACGCTACCTCATGAACCGGATCTGGACACCAAAGTTTGGGGGATTCAGAGAGGTAGTTATGAGCGAGGCACACAGGACCCCATACTCCGTACACCCAGGGTCAGACAAAATGTATCTAGATCTCAAGCAACTCTACTGGTGGCCAAACATGAAAGCGGAGATCGCTACGTATGTGAGCAAGTGTCTAACTTGCGCCAAAATAAAAATAGAACATCAAAAACCCTCAGGCCTACTCCAACAACCTAATATACCTGAGTGGAAATGGGAGCAGATTTCCATGGACTTCATAACCAAACTGCCCAAAACTCAGAGTGGCCAAGATACTATTTGGGTAATCGTCGACAGATTAACCAAATCAGCCCATTTCTTACCTATCAAGGAAACCGATAGGATGGAAAAACTATCAAGAACCTACATCCGGGAGATCGTACGACTTCATGGGGTACCAATGTCCATCATCTCAGATAGAGACAGCAGGTTCACTTCCAGATTTTGGCAATCACTGCAAAAATCCATGGGAACGAGGTTGGACATGAGTACAGCATACCACCCTCAAACTGACGGACAGAGTGAGAGGACGATCCAAACCTTGGAAGACATGTTGCGAGCATGTGTAATCGACTTTGGCAAGGCATGGGATATTCACTTGCCTTTGGTCGAGTTCTCTTATAACAATAGTTATCATACTAGTATCAAGACCGCTCCGTTCGAAGCCCTTTACGGCCGTAAGTGCAGATCACCCCTGTGCTGGACGGAAGTGGGCGACACCCAATTGGCAAAAGGTCTAGTCACTAAGAACACCCTTACTGGCCCAGAGATCATCAGAGAGACTACCGAAAAGATCGTGCAAATACGAGAACGACTGAAGTCCTCAAGAGATAGGCAAAAGAGCTATGCCGACAGGAGACGTAAACCCTTGGAATTCCAGATTGGCGACCGTGTGCTACTGAAGGTCTCACCATGGAAAGGCATGATACGCTTTGGGAAGCGTGGAAAGCTAAACCCCAGGTACATTGGACCCTTCGAAATCATTTCGAGAGTTGGTCCAGTGGCCTACAAACTCCAACTTCCAATCGAGCTTAACAAAGTGCATCCAGTATTCCACGTGTCGAACCTGAAAAAGTGTTTGTCCGACGAAACACTTGTAATTCCACTCGATGAAATCGCGTTAAACGAAAATCTCAACTTTGTGGAAGAACCCGTCGAGATCATGGATAGGGAAGTTAAAAGGACCAAACAGAGTCGCATTCCAATAGTAAAAGTTCGATGGAATGCTAAGAGAGGACCCGAATTCACATGGGAACGGGAAGACCAAATGCTACAGAAGTATCCGCATCTCTTCCTCAGCCCCTAAAACTCTTACCTTGTAATTAAATTTCGGGACGAAATTCCGTTTAACGGGGGGATGATGTAACAACCCGTTATCCCGGGCATTATAAACCGAGTCTTGTAACCCCCCCTTTTTAATGTAATGGGAATATCATCGATAAATGAAAGTCGTAGATAACATTAAACCGTGAGCGTACACAAAAAGAACGTCCAAATCTGACTTCGCATGAGGAAGTTATGACTTTTCAAAGAAATTCCTTAAAAGCGATTAGTTATAAAATAAATAATAAAAAAATAATAATTTTGGAATTTGCCAACGGAGTCTAAACGAAAGTTGTAGATCGTAGTCTCACCTACGCGTGGATATAAAGACCATCGAAAACGGAGTTCGTATGAAGAAGATATGGATTTTTGAAGTTTATTAAATAAATTAATTATTTATTTAATTCAAAATTCGGATATTATCCGAAGAGGAGTCAGCGTCCTTCTCCGAAGTACGCGCTGCGTACTCCTGTACGCCCCGCGTAACCGAGAGGATTGGCCTCGGATCGTCCACGTCGCCATATCCGAGGAAGCCGACCCGTCCGACCCGTCCGACCCGTCCGACCCGTCCGACCCGTCCGACCCGGCGTCCCATCCGACCCACCTCCCCAGCAACCCGTCCCATCCGACCCGATAACCCAAGAACCCGTCCCATCCGAACCGAGGCAGTCGAGGCCTCGGTCATGCATGACGTACGCGTACGCAGCGCGTACGAGCGTACGCCCCGCGTACCGAGGCAGACTTGCCTTCCTATAAATAGAATGCGAGGGTTTCCAAAGAAAGGGTTCATTTCTCTTCTCTCTCTCTCAGCATTTCCTCGTTTTCCGTGTCCGTTCTAACCCGAAGCTCTGGTCTTTTTGGCTCAAGTCCCGAAGGCCGATTCTACTCCCGAGATTCCCGAGAATCCCAAGAAAAATCAGTTTCCCGAGACGAAACTCTGCTCGGTTTTCCACCTCACAATCCTCAAACTATCAAGTGAGTTCATATCCCCTTCGAACACTCTTTAAATACATTTTAAATGTTTTATACTCTTTTTGGGGAGGAATACAAGTATACACATGACTAAAATCGTGTGAAACATTAACCTTTTCATATACTTTTCATACTGTTGTTGTAACTATCTTGTGAAGTTATTATGATACAAAACCCCTCACAACACAGCTTTACCCTCTTTGGGATATAATATGTTTATAAATAGAAATATGTTTTATTTATACGTTTACATACAAACACATCATATCAAGGGTAACATTCTTTACTAAGTCATTTCATGCATTCAAAGAACTTATGATTTATGCTTTGTCAAACATTGTGATAGAGGTTCAACTTTGCATACAAACTACTACTTTAATACAGACTTAGTTGAGAATCCATGAGTCGTGTATATCTTCAAACGTTACTTTCTTTATTAGAAAGTAATGCTGCAAGTCCTGTCTATAACCAGAGTCTCCCGTTCGGAGAACGTGTCAAATGTGTATAGATCTATACGGGAAGTCATGATCCCGCGCCCTGACTGTTAGCTACAGTCCGTCTTTTGGGGTGACAGTTGTCATAACGCTACGACGCCTGAAGAACGTCGCTACAGGCATATTATGTTCAGTATGGTTATAAAACTCATCGGATATACAATTATTATGGTATTATGCTTTTATGAAAGAGTAGCTATTAAAACTATTCTTCATCTAACAAATGCAAACTTCGTATAGCTTTATTATATAAAACTATGCCACACCTTTCGAGCACGTCGGTTGCTTGCGATTTTCGGTCTTAGAGACTGCCAGTTATGTCAGGAAAATAAGGGTTTTTCCTGTATACAAACCAAACAACTAATAGGAAAATAAGGGTTTTTCTGGAAAACATGCAAACACTTTCGAATGGCATACATCTTCTCAAAACACTACTTATGAACTCACCAACTTAAATGTTGACACTTTTTCTTTGAAATAACTTGTATTCACAGGAAACCGCTAGCCAGGTAGCAAACACATTCTGAAGACTAACGCATTGGCGTTAGTAACATATTTTGGATCACCATTTTATATTTGATTTCTTTTGCAAACATGTAACACCTACGATTATGTAAACATTTTGGAAACTTTAATATATATATGGTGGTGTGTACTTTCCTTTCTATGAACTGTTATGATACTGAATATGACGTCCTCCGCCCCCGAACGTTTCCGCCGTTCAGGTTTGGGGGTGTGACAAGTGCAAACCATCATTTTTAGAAATGCTAGTGTTATCCTGGGAAAATCCTACATTTTCCCTAAAAACGTGTTATTCGTCCTAGAGGTAGAGATGCCAGTTTAGAAATCCTTGATTGCTATCTGCATATATAAAAGTAGTTTTATTACTTAAAATGAAACAAATGAAGAATAGAGTCCATAAACAAAGTTAGTTTATACTTATTTGCGAGTCGTATAACCATACTTGATATGACTAGAGACCTTTCTAACGTTCTTCAGGCGTTAAGTTAAATGAGATTTGTTCACCTCAGGCATGCCTGCCTCACTGTAGCTAGCAGTTTAGGTGTGGGATTATTAGTCCCGAATAGATCTATTCACAAATCTCACGCTCTCCCTCCAGGAGACTCTGGTTATACTATGATAGTATTTATCCCTGTACACCTAAGGGTACAGTAGCGAAGCAACACCTTACAATTTTGTATAATCTAGTTTATTAGCGGGAAAAAAGTATAAAACACTAATTATCCTTGAATAAATGTACTTTATACTTCTGAGAAAACATATAACATAAACTAAATCTGCCATAGTTTATATATATATATTCATCCATGAGATCTGATTTGGTAGAGACTACCTAGAGAGTTATCCCAAACTATACCCATTATAGTTTATTAGAGTTGATGTGAAATATGTTTTATAAAACCTTTCTGAAAGCTATGATGTTTAGATTTCCAGCATAACAATTTTCTTTACAAAAAGGGATAAGATATCCGATTATGTTATTTAACGTGGAAATCGTTGGACTGTATTATTATGTTTAAAACTTAATAAAATACTTTAAGTTTGGCTTGTATCCCCCCCCCCCCCTGATAACATTAAAAACACGGAAAATGTAGGGGTATGAACTCACCTTGGGTGATTTGAATGAAGGATCGTCACGAAAAGTTGGGTGTTCAAGTGAAGCCTTGAACACGATTTGATCCTAATTAACATACAATGATACATAAAGGAGTCAAATGAAGATATTTCACCACTAAATGTGACTGAGAACCACTCTAGGAACTTGGGACTACTTGCACTAAGTGTTAGAACCTTGAAGGATTGCATGAGGGGAGTGTATGGCCACCTTTAAGTTGTGTACGGCCATGGGTGTGCGGCCCAAGGGGTGCACGGTCGTACACTCGTGATGGAAGGTATCCTTGGGGTGTTTCAAGGTCCATACTTGCAATCCATTAAGTGTTCTAGGCCTATATTCAATTGTAGTGCAAGTTAGGGGTCCTAGAAGTGTGTTTATGGTCCTAAGATAAGTGTGTGGTCGCATACTTGGGTGTGCTGCCGCACACTTGGAGTGTGCTGCCGCACAAGGGTGTGTGCGGTTGTACACAAGTGTGTGTGGTCATACACCCCACACAAAAATGTCCAAATTTCCATTTCCGAGGTGTAGCAAGGTTAGGTTCATGTCCAACTCGAATATGGAAGTCCAACTCTCACTTTGGAGGGGTCTTTTAGGAGTGTGCGGCCAACCTTATGAAGATGTGCGGCCGCACTCCTTCAAGAGATGAAGAACATGATGAAATTTAATGAATCAAGGCTTAGATGAAGTGGTTCTTCAAGTATAACAAGCTAAGGGATGAATTACTCATGTTTTTGAAGCCTTGGGAGGGTTTGTGATTGAAGAAGTTTGAGAGAAAAGGTGTCGTGTGCTGCCAGGATGTTAAATGAATGAAAGGGAAGGGGTCTACCCTTTATATAGGGTGAGAGTGCTGCCAAGAGCGAGTGTGCTGCCAAGAGCGAGTGTGCTGCCAAGGGAGTGGGTGTGCGGCCGCACACCCATGTGTACGGCCGTACACTCCCTCTAAGGGTGTGTATGGCCCTGTTTTGACAGTACACGACTTGCTGACTCATTCCTAAACTCACCTTGGGTCATACTCAAGCTTAGAATCACTTAAACGAACCCTCAAACAATGCCAGAAGTCAACGAAACATGTTTAACTTTGATTGAATTGGCTAAGTGTGCAAGACAGAAGTTATGGGTTGTCACAAACTGAAAATTAATTTAGTGTTTAAGATTTACTCTACAAGAAACAAAAATCAAGTAGAGTATTCATAAAGTTGATGATTCAAAAAGTATCCCAACATGGGAACACATGAACAAATAATCAGAAATGAATAAAGTATTATATATATATATATATATATATATATATATATATATATATATATATACCCGAGGAGCAAAGAGAAAGTATGCTGCTATTAATTTAGTTTAATTTTTTAAACTAATTTTATTTTATTTTAATATTAACATTAACTTGATTTTAAAACTACTTTAATTTGATTTTACAATTAATTTATTATTATTATTACTTTTTAAATTAATTAAATTTTATTTTATAATTAAATTAAAATTACTAGAAGTATGTTGCTATTAATAACCTAATTAAGCTAAAGTTGTAATGACCAACATTAAGTCACTAAAAGTATGTTACTATTAAGTTAGTTTTATAATTGATTTAATTTGATTTTATAAAGGTAACTTAATTTGATTCTAAAGGTAAATTAATTTGATTTTCTAATTAAACAAAATCAAACAAATGTATATATACATCCAATTTCAATTTCATGTCAAATTTCATATTTAAGCCAATGTGGTATAAACAAAAATTGCAAAAACATACTCAAAATGCATAAATATTTCCCACAAATCTGAAAAAGGATATAATATTGCAACAAAATGCATACACTCTAACAAAATGCACAAACACTTTTTATCTCAAAATACAAACATAATCACTCAACAAAATTGAAAATTACTAACAATTTAATTTAATCCAAAATTTATTTAAGTAAAAATATAATTAATAGTTTCCAAAAAATTAATTAATCTAAGGCTTACTTAATCTAAAATTAGTCAATATTATAAAAAATATAAATAAATTTATGAAATTTTACATTAAAATTTTGGATTCAATTAAAAGGATTTTTCCATAATAGGTAAACTTTGAAGATTTTAATTGAAGTTTCTTTGTTTAAGAGTAGAATTTTAATTATTTTTTAGAGTAAGGGACCAAAACCATACAAATCAGAAGTTGAGGGGCTGAAAATATATATTTTGTATTGGAGTTTGGTTAAATCAGGAGGTTTGATACCTCCTGATTCCTTCATCCCTTCATCGATCGTTCATGCAGTTAGCAAGAAAAAAAATACGAAAGGTCTTGTGTATATCTGAGATCTAATAACAATTCAAGAGGCAATTTCCAACATATATATAGCACTAATTTATCATCCAAAACAGAAAAATACTAAGAAATAGGAGCAATTTGACCTTGAATGTGGGGAATTTCCTAATTGAGCTAGCACCGACAGTATTGTGGCGGTAGGAGGGCTAGCATCGGCTTAAATCTTTGCTCCACTCAATCTACTTGTGAACTGATGAAGGAAAGAAGTTGCAACCAAGAAACGAGCGAGAGAAGGAATGAACCTGCTTATTATACAAACTAATGATAATACAATGCTCTAACTGGCCTTCTTGGTTGAGTTCTTTGAACCTGCAAAGCTAACACATTAAAGAAACATAGTAAAAACCTTTTTAGGAACAAACCTGATATAATAAAGCCTTCACCCAATATATTTATAAGATAAAAATACAAAAAGTTAAAAATGATGAAATCAATTACAAGTAAGGATTAAAATAAAAACCTGTTAAGAAAGAGCCATCTGCAGGAGGGATATTTGAATTAACATGTATTTTCTGATGGTTTCAAATTTTGAATTATCCGAAATTCAATGAAGGAGATAGAATTTGTTGAGAAATATAAGGATTCAAAACACAGATTAAAATTTAATATTATATTATTGATGACTACTTGTACTATTAGCTTAATTATTTGAACGTCTTAAAAAAATAATATTATTATATTCAATATATTTTTAGAAATAGTGAGATTTCTTTTATAAGATAGTAAAGATATATATATATATATATATATATATATATATATATATATATATATATATATATATATATATATATATAGTGAATACTAGAAAAATGAGAAGTCGATATTTGGATTCAGAAGCTCACATGCAAGGAATTTCAATCGGAGGCATCTGTCTCTTTCCATATATATCAGTCACTGCCCACTATATTTACTCTGTATTAATTTAGTGTTCAACCACTTGTAGAACTATTTATTATTTGAATAAAACCGAATTGTCCAATTGGACAAATTGGATAGCACTATTTGGTTGGGATATTCGGATTTTTGGATTGGTTTTCAATAAAACCGAATTATTATTTTTGATTTCGGATTAGTTTTGGTTTATAAAATATGAACCGAATAATCCAAAAAAACTGAATAACAATTTATTGTTTATTTATTTTTAATATACCTATAACTATTTATTAATTTTATAATTTATTTTTTCAAATAAGTTTAAAAAGTTTAATCTAATAAAAAAACATTAATATGTATTTTCTTGTAAAAGTTCTTTATCTATTAAATATTAAACTATAATACACATTCTTAGTAGTTTATAAAATTTAAATCACAATTAAATAATTTTTTGCTTCTTCTATGAAAATTGGATAATATTATAATTACATGTCATTTTAAAATGTTTTATTTTCTGAAAACCGAATTATAAAAACCAATCCAATCGAATTGTAATTAGATCGGATCGGATCGGATTCGAATTTAGTTTGTACTATTCGGATTTATATTTTGAAAATCGAAATCAATTTGGATTTACTTAATTGGATCGGATCGAAACGATCCATCCAAACAAACATCGCTAACCACTTAGACTTGATCTTCAAAAGCATAAAAAAGTTCACCATTGTTTTTTAATTAGTGACGGTGTAAAGTATTGACAATGGTGAAGTAGGCAAATACCGGTCTTAGACTATTCCAACCACACTTTCCTTTTATATTCAATAGTAAATTATGGAATCGTCCAAACGCATTTGGTCCCATGTTTTTGCTTTTATTTTCTTTTTTTTTTTTTTCAAGTTGAACCGTCCATGATTTCTTTTTGTTGCACGTTTCGTCCCTAACAGATATACAGAGATTTTTATACCTTTATTATATATATATATATATATATATATATATATATATATATATATATATATATATATATATATATATATATATATATATATATAAGGAAATCTTCACTAGAGAACAATAATTATTAGTCTCGAAGAAACCAAATATTTTTTTCAAATTCTAGAGTTCATTCTTTAATGAAAAAAAAAAACTAAAAATATTTTAATTAATAACTTAACATTGTGAATATTAAATACATTTTTCGGATTTACCGTGTGAATTTAGATTCACATTGTGAATTTTCAAAGATTCACGTTGTGAATTTAACGAAAAAAAAATTTATTGAATTTGATATCATTGGAAAAATGATAAAAAGTTATGAATTTCTGTATTTTTTTTTATAAAAAACTAAGTTCTAAAAGTTGAAAAAAAATCGGTTCCTTAGTTTCTTGATTAATTATGGTTCTCTATTAAACCTCATCCTATATATATATATATATATATATATATATATATATATATATATATATATATATATATATATATATATATATATATATATATATATATATATATATATTTGTATTTTTATAAATATATCATTAAATTAAAAGGTTTTACAAAGACAAAACTGCAAAATGGTTCATTTGGTACATATTTTTTTTAAGGTTTAGTTCAAACCTTGACTTTTTTGGTTTCGTGGTCCTTTTGAGCTAGTTTCGTTACGAATTTGGTCCCTTAGAAACCGAAATGACTGTAATACGTTTGAGATATTTTTTACATTTTTCTTTCCTTTTTTAAAAATCTGATAGTTATTTATTTATTTTAATAATTAAAAAAGGAGGGGTCTCTCTTTCTTTCTCTCTCTCTCTCTCTCTCTCTCTCTATATATATATATATATATATATATATATATATATATATATATATATATATATATATATATATATAAATCAACATCGTATACCCACCTTTCTTTCCTCTTTCCTATAAACCACATTGAAACCTAGAAAACCATTGTTGTTGTCAACATGATTTCTTGACGTCGGCTCAACATTTGTTGGCACCATGATTTCTTGTATTATATTTGACTATTTTGGATATATACTATACACAATTAATAACGCATATTGGATTATTTCACTTAAATTATGCCTTGAATCAACTTCATGAAGAAAATAAGATATTTTTATAAGATGTAAACTAATAATTGGATCCTAACATTAGGGCATACCACAAGGATATTTTCGCAGTTTTGTCTTTGACCATTATGTGTCATTAAGCTCTTTGATCGCCCCTTTCAACCAAATAGCTACTTTGAGTTCTTACATCACAACAATATATTTGGCTTTAATGGTGGATACCGTAATCGTAGATAGTAACTATGCTTTCCAGCTAATAGCACAAACCATGAAAGTGAAATGTATCCCGTAATATATATGTTATTGTCCAAATCATTTGAATAATCAGAATACACATATGCAACCGGTCTTTTCTCCTATTTTCCAAAACGCGAACATATAAAGGATGTACAACATAGATATGAAAAAAAACCATTTGATAACAATCACATGTTTCTTTCATCAGTTTGCCATGTGTCTACTCACCATTATTACAACATATGAAAAATATGGACATGTACATACATCCTATTATTGGATTAAGGTGTCTAAACTCATAACTAAATTGGTATAAACTTGCAAATAGTAGCAAAGTCCTTTTTGGGTTGCCCTCATAATTAGACATAGCTAGAAATGATATTAGGAGAGAGAATGGTCATTTTTTAGATTATTATGTAATTAGTAAACTGATTAGAAATTATTGACAAATGATTTGTTAATATATTATGTGATTAATATAGTATCTGGAAACAGATAGTTGGTAATTTATTATGTGATTAATAAATTAGTGTGCTATCAATTGTTAGATAATTGATTTGTTTTAGAAAATCAGACGATACTTGTCAAGACTCGGAACAGATTTGATGCCACTTGCCAAGCTCTGATACCACTTGTTAGGAAGTAAAGCAGATAAATAGCAAAAAAATAAAAGCAGACAAGACATAATATTTATATGGTTCGGTCAAGGTGACTTACGTCCACAGGAAAGAGGGGGATATTCTTTATTTCAAAGCTCTCTAAAATAGGTTACAAGTATAATTTTCATAGAGATTCACCTAACACTCTAGAATTCAAGATACAAAATGACCTAGAATACATCTGTATTTATACTTCAGGGATCAGACCTAAGACCCTAATAGGTCAACATTATTGGCCCATAGGCCCATGAATGATGAAAACCAATCATATTCCACCATGCAACATCTTCTAAAACATTCTTCCATGTCATACAACACATGTGTATCAGCAACAAACATGATGGAGCACCTTATTCCATAGTGGAGCATCATGATACATAAGTGGCGCATCATGAACACTAATGGTCCAACATCCATCATGTTGGCACAACATGGTGTATTCCTCGAGCATTACCAACTTCTGAGCATTATAGGGGACTTTGTAGAATGCGTGGCTCATTAGGGATATCATGGCACATCAAAGAAATCAAGATGACGCAACATCTCATCAAGATGGCACAATTTCCATTCTTGATGGTGCAACATGACAACAAGATGGCACAACATCATCTTCATGGCTAAACATCCTTTCCTTTGGTGTAACTCCTTTCCTCTTGGCCCAACAACTTAATGGATGGTGCAAGATACAACCCCATGGCGCAAAATACTCTATACTTGGCCCAACATCCATCTTCATGGCACAAAATGATGCTCTATGTTGCTCCAAGTTCTCCAAGTGCTCCAAGTTGCTCCAAGTTACTCCAAGTTTCTCCAAGTTGATCCAAGTTGCTCCAAGAACTCTAATTTGCACCAAAACCCCTTTTGGAAGACCCGTTCCTTTATCACTTGATCCATTCCATCCTCAGATGATTTTCTCCTTTGTCACATTCTCCATGAACCTCAAGTGCTCTTTTGTGTTCTAAGTTCTCCAAATGCTCCATGAGAATGCACCAAATGCTCGAGTCAGATTTAACAAAATGTTAATTTATATGATTAATAATTTAGTTTGAAATCAATTAGAATAGATTAATTATTAATTAGAATGAATTTGAAATTAATATGGGATTAATTGGAATTAATTAAAGGCATACGAGTTGAATTGTAATTGTTAATAGTTGAACAAAGGAAGTAATTCTAGAACCATCCATGGTATTGACGGTTTTGGCTTGATTCTTAGGGTTTGTGGAAGCCTCCTAGATGTAGATAAAGAAAGGATTTGAATTCTGATTAAATCTATTATTTAATTAATTCAAATCTGACTTTCCCTGCAAGTTACCTAAACTATAAATTGGACCTAAAACCAACAAATTTCGTTCATACCTACACCTACAATGTGACATCCCCATTTTCACGGCCAGAAAAGACCGATTTTTGTTTATGCTTTATAAAAATCAGAGTACTTCTTTTCATAAAAATGTTGCGGAATTTGTTCCTAGAAAAATACGATAAATACGTTATCAAAACATTTTCGAAGAAACGTATTTTATTCATTTTAAAACGTTTGGGATGTCATTGTCAATACAGGAACATAAGCATAAATGGAACTTACATTTATTTACACTAGTGATCTACATCCCTTTAATCTCTCAGTGTAATGTCACTTCATATCGACACCTGTGATATAAATAAACTGAGGGGTTCAGGTTGGGAAACCTGGTGAGTACATAGGGTTTTCATCCCACAATAATATAATTATTATGTTTAATCATCAAACAGTTAACCCAATTACCCATCCCCATTATCTTCTTTATTCTTAAGGATCTACCCTAAGAATCAGCTATTTCTTGTTCATTCATTCCCAAGGAGTATCCTAAGGAATAGGTATGAATTCCATCGTTGTAAATGACACATCTGTCAAGCACAACTGCTAGTTCTGTCACTTAGGCGCAGCTGCCAAAATTGTGACATTCTATATGGGGCGCATCTGCGGGTATAGTCCTTTTAGGCGCATCTGTCGGGGTTATGAGGTTCTCTATTAGGCGCGTCTGCCGAGTTTTATTGACAGTAACATTTTCGAGAGTCCACTCGCAATACATATCAATGGGTTTTTAGAGTACACCGGTGAACACGTCGTTCACAACACCTACAGGTTGCGAGCCTGCTAGTGTTCCACTGGACTGTCTAGAATAGTCTGTGGTTGTCATCCATACTCTGCTGAATGACGGGGCCATCATTTGGTAAAAAGGCTTCTCACATCGTCCACCTCTCACCCTCACCTCACGGTCTATTTCACCTCTCAACTTATCATCCAACTCATATTTCATCTATTACATCTATCAATGTCTTACCCCAACATTTTCGTAGATATAAAATACATGTATAGATTAAATCATTTAAAATGTGTATAAAATCGTTCATCCAGAATAGATAGCAAGTATTCAGATAATATGCACACGTAGCACGTAATTTATATAAAATACTTCATATCTATGTGTAAGCTGAAAGTAACTATGCACTCACTTGAAAGGTGGTGACTTAGCACTCGGACAGCGCTTCGATACTCTTAAAACAATTTTCCTTCGATAAACCTAGTACCAATACCACTAGGGTTTAGTCTAACGATAACCGCGACAAATTAATAGTCTGACTATTATTATTACTATATAAGCGTTAAATAACACTCAATATAACTCATAATAATAGCCCAAATAATTATTTTAAGGACCTAATAACATTACTATAATTATTTGAAAGCTATATTAAAATTTTCGTAAGCGTAGCTCACTTACAGCGGATTTTATAGAAAATCGAAACTTTATTTGAAGCAGCGTTTCAAAACCGAAAGACACTTTTTCTCGGGACTCCGGGAGCCTCGGGACTTCCTTAGGGTGCTAGGGGGTCACTTAGGCTTAGGGGAGGGTTAAGACCTTAGAGAGAGAAAGTTTAGAGAGAGAGATATGAGAAAGGTGTGAGAAATTCGGAGGAGTTCGGACCCCTTTTATAGGCGCCAACAGCCTCGGTTACGCTGGGCGTACACCTCGGATAAGGTTGCCAGCCAAAGCCAGCTGTCTCGCAGCGTCGGATAGATCATATTGGAGCTACGCGGGGCGTAACTTCTTCGCACGTGGGGCGTACTGCGAGGGCGACGTGTTATCATCCGAAGCGACTTCGTGTTCAGCAAGCGACGACCCTGATTGAGCCACGTCACCACCTCGCAACAGATTTCGTAAATTCATACTCCGACTTCTAAAAATCATAACTTTCACATATGAGCTCCGTTTTCAATGTTCTTTATATCCACGCGAAGGTGGGAACGTACTCTACAACTTTTGTTTAGACTCCATCGGCTAATTTTGGGTCTAATTTAAAAATTATATTATTAACAGGCCGGGACAGGATTGGTTCATTAAATTCTCATAACTTCTTCATCCGATATCCGTTTTCGCCCATCTTTTCTCGTTACGCTACTCTTAACGAGATCTTCGATTCTCGTTTAAGTCGTGTCGGCTAAAAATCACTCGATCTAATATTCGAATTTCGGGCTGTACACCGCTAATCCGAAACTTCGAAAAATCATAACTTCTTCATACGAAGTCGGATTTGGGAGTTCTTTTTATCGACGCTCTTAGTTTAGCATACTCTACGATTTTTGTTTATATCGCTAAGGCTAAAACTTGATCTATCATAAATTCACTATTTACGCTTCTCGGTGCCGTGTCGGTTCCGTCGCAAAACTTCGACGGGTCATAACTTCTTCGTTATAACTCGGATTTCAGTGTTCTTTATATGTACGAAAACCTTGTGACATATACTACAACTTGGTTCGTATTATTTATTCTAAATAATCTCTTGCCGGAAAGTCGTTTTCGACACTTATTGCATCTAAATTGACTAGCCCGGATCTATGGGCGTTACAATTATCACCCCCTTAGGATGATTACGTCCTGGAATCATCAACGAAATAGGATTGTATAATGACTCCATATGTTATCTCTTCATCCTAGGTAATAACTGTAACTTCTATGTTGCTTCGAACGAGTATCTAACTCCTGGACTCCTTGACTACAGGCGGTGCTCGGTCTTGCACCTGCTTGTTAGAATTTCAATCATGACTTTCGTGTCACAACCTCAGTCTTTATCAGAGCCTCCTTATTCTTCTTAAAAAACTTAGGATAAGTTAATTTGATTACTACAATTAACCGATGTGTCATATTCTAATGACCTATCATCGTATGTAGCAATGCTTAGACTCAGGTCTCTTAGAGTCAAATTCCGGAATGGAAAATGCCTTCCTTCATGGTCTAATGTGACATAATCACATTTTAACATGTAGAATTTCTAGCTACCAACTTCTTTTAACAACGAGCACAATACTTCTATTGATCGCTTTGATTTCAATCGTTTGGTTTAAGTCGGACGCTACATCAAACTTTGTTCTCCGAACCACGTAACATACTTATCGTAGTCGGACTCAATTCGATATGACCACTAGGGTCGGAATAACAATCATCCTCTTAGTCATTACCGAAACGATGGTAGTGACATATTTTAATAAAACGGTATCAATTACTAGCTTCTTGGTAACCTTGTGACTTTCCCTGATCCAAGCGTGAGTCATGTGCTTCCGGTAGTATATGCATCTACTACCTTTCACACCTACTCATACTCGTCTCAAGTATTGTCTCGTAGTCCCCAATTCCTAAATCACAAAGCAATTTAACACATACGAGTGTTTCCAAATAATCATAAAAATTTCCCTAGACTTTACTAGGACTTCTTCTATACGTATCCTCAATCATCAATTCTGCTTCAGCTGGGTCAACTTCATGAATTACACCAATCATTCCATCATTCTGCCAATCGAAGGTGTACTTCGGACGTACTGTACTCCTCTAAACGTACTGCATGACATATTCTAAAGGCAAGATACCACTCTTATGATATCTTCCGATAGGTGTCATTCACTATCATAAGCCTTTTCATTTCCTCTATTTACTCAATTCTCTATGAGTCCTTATCATGACATTCTATTCTCCAAAGCAGGCATTTGGTGTATCGAGACGAGAATATAGATAGAGGAAGAATTAGACGCGTATTCCTCCTTATTACTCCAAAAAGTTACATGCCAGTTCAAATATCGTAATTAAACGTTTAGAAACCTGAACATATAAAGTTTCCAGATCCGGTCGGCAATAGACCATAGATCCGATCATATAATGCATATCATAAATCATTTAGCACATAAAAGCATGTTAGGCATCATTCCTAAAATAAGCTAGTGCTTGTGTCTATTCAGGTGTATTACCTAAATCTATTAGACACACTCCTCACAATCATCACTTAGCATTCTAAGTTTAAGTCTAGAAATAAATCCACATTCCTAGTTCGCTTAAACTAATGTTCTGATACCAACTATGACATCCCTATTTTCACGTCCAGAAAAGACAGATTTTTTTTATGCTTTATAAAAATCAGAGTACTAATTTTCATAAAAATGTTGCGGAATTTGTTCCCAGAAAAATACGATAAATACGTTATCAAAACATTTTCGAAGAAACGTATTTTATTCATTTTAAAACGTTTGGGATGTCATTGTCAATACAGGAACATAAGCATAAATGGAACTTACATTTATTTACACTAGTGATCTACATCCCTTTAATCTCTCAGTGTAATGTCACTTCATATCGACACCTGTGATATAAATAAACCGAGCGGTTCAGGTTGGGAAACCTGGTGAGTACATAGGGTTTTCATCCCACAATAATATAATTATTATGTTTAATCATTAAACAGTTAACCCAATTACCCATCCCCATTATCTTCTTTATTCTTAAGGATCTACCCTAAGAATCAGCTATTTCTTGTTCATTCATTCCCAAGGAGTATACTAAGGAATAGGTATGAATTTTATCGTTGTAAATGACACATCTGTCAAGCACAACTGCTAGTTCTGTCACTTAGGCGCAGCTGCCAAAATTGTGACATTCTATATGGGGTGCATCTGCGGGAATAGTCCTTTTAGGCGCATCTGTTGGGGTTATGAGGTTCTCTATTAGGCGCTTCTGCCGGTAGAGTCTTTTAGGCGCATCTGCCGGGTTTTATTGACAGTAACATTTTCAAGAGTCCACTCGCAATACATATCAATGGGTTTTTAGAGTACACCGGTGAACACATTGTTCACAACACCTACAGGTTGCGAGCCTGCTAGTGTTCCACTGGACTGTCTAGAATAGTCCGTGGTTGTCATCCATACTCTGCTGAATGACGGGGCCATCATTTGGGAAAAAGGCTTCTCACATCGTCCACCTCTCACCCTCACCTCACGGTCTATTTCACCTCTCAACTTATCATCCAACTCATATTTCATCTATTACATCTATCAATGTCTTACCCCAACATTTTCGTAGATATAAAATACATGTATAGTTTAAATCATTTAAAATGTGTATAAAATCGTTCATCCAGAATAGATAGCAAGTATTCAGATAATATGCACACGTAGCACGTAATTTATATAAAATACTTCATATCTATGTGTAAGCTGAAAGTAACTATGCACTCACTTGAAAGGTGGTGACTTAGCACTCGGACAGCGCTTCGATACTCTTAAAACAATTTTCCTTCGATAAACCTATTACCAATACCACTAGGGTTTAGTCTAATGATAACCACGACAAATTAATAGTCTGACTATTATTATTACTATATAAGCGTTAAATAACACTCAATATAATTCATAATAATAGCCCAAATAATTATTTTAAGGACCTAATAACATTACTATAATTATTTGAAAGCTATATTAAAAGTTGCGTAAGCGTAGCTCACTTACAACGGATTTTATAGAAAATCAGAACTTTATTTGGAGCAGTGTTTCAAAACCGAAAGACACTTTTTCTCGGGACTCCAGGAGCCTCGGGACTTCCTTAGGGTGCTAGGGGGTCACTTAGGCTTAGGGGAGGGTTAAAAACCTTAGAGAGAGAAAGTTTAGAGAGAGAGATATGAGAAAGGTGTGAGAAATTCGGAGGAGTTCGGACCCCTTTTATAGGTGCCAGCAGCCTCGGTTACGCTGGGTGTACACCTCGGATAAGGTTGCCAGCCGAAGCCAGCTGTCTCGCACCGTCGGATAGATCATATTGGAGCTACGCGGGGTGTAACTTCTTCGCATGTGGGGCGTACTGCGAGGGCAACGTGTTATCATCCGAAGCAACTCCGTGTTCAACAAGCGACGACCTTGATTGAGCCACGTCACCACCTCGCAACAGATTTCGTAAATTCATACTCCGACTTCTAAAAATCATAACTTTCACATACAAGCTCCGTTTTCAATGTTCTTTATATCCACGCGAAGGTGGGAACGTACTCTACAACTTCCGTTTAGACTCCATCGGCTAATTTTGGGTCTAATTTAAAATTTATATTATTAACAGGCCGGGACAGGATTGGTTCATTAATTCTCATAACTTCTTCATCCAACATCCGTTTTCGACCATCTTTTTCTCGTTACGCTACTCTTAACGAGATCTTCGATTCTCATTTAAGTGGTGTCGGCTAAAAATCACTCGATCTAATATTCGAATTTCGGGCTGTACACCGTTAATCCGAAACTTCGAAAAATCATAACTTCTTCATACGAAGTCAGATTTGGGAGTTCTTTTTATCGACGCTCTTAGTTTAGCATACTCTACGATTTTTTTTATATCTCTAAGGCTAAAACTCGCTCTATCATAAATTCACTATTTACGCTTCTCGGTGCGGTGTCGGTTCAGTCGCGAAATTTCGACAGGTCATCACTTCTTCGTTATAACTCGGATTTCAGTGTTCTTTAGATGTACAGAAACCTTGTGACATATACTACAACTTGGTTCGTATTATTTATTCTAAATAATCTTTTTCCGAAAAGTTGTTTTCGACACTTATTGCATCTAAATTGACTAGCTCGGATCTGTGGGCGTTACAATTATCTCCCCCTTAGGATGATTACGTCCCGTAATCATCAACGAAATAGGATTGTATAATGACTCTATACGTTATCTCTTCATCCTTGGTAATAACTGTAACTTCTATGTTGCTTCGAACAAGTATCTAACTCTTGGACTCCTTGACTGCACGCGGTGCTCGGTCTTGCACCTGCTTGTTAGACTTTCAATCATGACCTTCGTGTCACAACCTCAGTCTTTATCAGATCCTCCTTATTCTTCTTAAAAAACTTAGGATAAGTTAATTTGATTACTACAATTAACCGATGTTTCATATTCTAATGACCTATCATCGTATGTAGCAATGCTTATACTCAGGTCTCTTAGAGTCAAATTCCGGAATGGAATATGCCTTCCTTCATGGTCTAATGTGACATAATCACATTTTAACATATAGAATTTTTAGCTACAAACTTCTTTTAACAACGAGCGTGATACTTCTATTGATCGCTTTGATTTCAATCGTTTGGTTTAAGTCCCACGCCACATCAAACTTTGTTCTCCGAACCACATAACATACTTATCGTAGTCGGACTCAATTCGATATGACCACTAGGGTCGGAATAACAATCATCCTCTTAGTCATTACCGAAACGATGGTAGTGACATATTTTAATAAAACGGTATCAATTACTAGCTTCTTGGTAACCTTGTGACTTTCCCTGATCCAAGCGTGAGTCATGTGCTTCCGGTAGTATATGCATCTACTACCTTTCACACCTACTCATACTCGTCTCAAGTATTGTCTCGTAGTCCCCAATTCCTAAATCACAAAGCAATTTAACACATACGAGTGTTACCAAATAATCATAAAAATTTCCCTAGACTTTACTAGGACTTCTTCTATACGTATCTTCAATCATCAATTCTGCTTCAGCTGGGTCAACTTCATGAATTATACCAATCATTCCATCATTCTGCCAATCGAAGGTGTACTTCGGACGTACTGTACTCCTCTAAACGTACTGCATGACATATTCTAAAGGCAAGATACCACTCTTATGATATCTTCCGATAGGTGTCATTCACTATCATAAGCCTTTTCATTTCCTCTATTTACTCAATTCTCTATGAGTCCTTATCATGACATTCTATTCTCCAAAGTAGGCATTTGGTGTATCGAGACGAGAATATAGTTAGAGGAAGAATTAGACGCGTATTACTCCTTATTACTCCAAAAAGTTACATGCCAGTTCAAATATCGTAATTAAACGTTTAGAAACCTGAACACATAAAGTTTCCATATCCGGTCGGCAATAGACCATAGATCCGATCATATAATGCATATCATAAATCATTTAGCACATAAAAGCATGTTAGGCATCATTCCTAAAATAAGCTAGTGCTTGTGTCTATTCAGGTGTATTACCTAAACCTATTAGACACACTCCTCACAATCATCACTTAGCATTCTAAGTTTAAGTCTAGAAATAAATCCATATTCCTAGTTCGCTTAAACTAATGTTCTGATACCAACTATGACATCCCTATTTTCACGTCCAGAAAAGACCGATTTTGTTTATGCTTTATAAAAATCAGAGTACTTCTTTTCATAAAAATGTTGCGGAATTTGTTCCTAGAAAAATACGATAAATACGTTATCAAAACATTTTCGAAGAAACGTATTTTATTCATTTTAAAACGTTTGGGATGTCATTGTCAATACAGGAACATAAGCATAAATGGAACTTACATTTATTTACACTAGTGATCTACATCCCTTTAATCTCTCAGTGTAATGTTACTTCATATCGACACATGTGATATAAATAAACTGAGTGGTTCAGGTTGGGAAACCTGGTGAGTACATAGGGTTTTCATCCCACAATAATATAGTTATTATGTTTAATCATCAAACAGTTAACCCAATTACCCATCCCCATTATCTTCTTTATTCTTAAGGATCTACCCTAAGAATCAGCTATTTCTTGTTCATTCATTCCCAAGGAGTATCCTAAGGAATAGGTATGAATTCCATCGTTGTAAATGACACATCTGTCAAGCACAACTGCTAGTTCTGTCACTTAGGCGCAGCTGCCAAAATTGTGACATTCTATATGGGGTGCATCTGCGGGAATAGTCCTTTTAGGCGCATCTGTCGGGGTTATGAGGTTCTCTATTAGGCGCTTCCGTCGGTAGAGTCTTTTAGGCGCATCTGTCGGGTTTTATTGACAGTATCGTTTTCGGGAGTCCACTCGCAATACATATCAATGGGTTTTTAGAGTACACCGGTGAACACGTCGCTCACAACACCTACAGGTTGCGAGTCTGCTAGTGTTCCACTGGACTGTCTACAATAGTCTGTGGTTGTCATCCATACTCTGTTGAATGATGGGCCCATCATTTGGGAAAAAGGCTTCTCACATCGTCCACCTCTCACCCTCACCTCACGGTCTATTTCAACTCTCAACTTATCATCCAACTCATATTTCATCTATTACATCTATCAATGTCTCACCCCAACATTTTCGTAGATATAAAATACATGTATAGTTTAAATCATTTAAAATGTGTATAAAATCGTTCATCCAGAATAGATAGCAAGTATTTAGATAATATGCACACTTAGCACGTAATTTATATAAAATACTTCATATCTATGTGTAAGCTGAAAGTAACTATGCACTCACTTGAAAGGTGGTGACTCAACACTCGGACAACGCTTCGATACTCTTAAAACAATTTTCCTTCGATAAAACCTAGTACCAATACCACTAGGGTTTAGTCTAACGATAACCGCGACAAATTAATAGTCTGACTATTATTATTATTATATAAGCGTTAAATAACACTCAATATAACTCATAATAATAGCCCAAATAATTATTTTAAGGACCTAATAACATTACTATAATTATTTGAAAGCTATATTAAAAGTTGCGTAAGCGTAGCTCACTTACAGCGGATTTTATAGAAAACCGGAACTTTATTTGGAGCAGAGTTTCGAAACCAAAAGGCACTTTTTTCTCGGGACTCCGGGAGCCTCGGGACTTCCTTAGGGTGCTAGGGGGCCACCTAGGCTTAGGGGAGGGTTAAAACCCTTAGAGAGAGAAAGTTTAGATATATATATATATATATATATATATATATATATATATATATATGTAAGAAAAGTGTGAGAAATTCGGAGGAGTTTGGACCCCTTTGATAGGCGCCAGCAGCCTCGGTTACGTTGGGCGTACACCTTGGATAAGGTTGCCAGCCGAAGCCAGCTGTCTCGTACCGTCGGATGGATCAAATTGGAGCTACGCGGGGCGTAACTTCTTTGGACGCGGGGCGTACTGCGAGGGCGATGTGTCATCATCCAAAGCGACTCCGTGTTCAGCAAGCGACGGCCCTGATTGAGCCACGTCACCACCTCGCAACAGATTTCGCAAATTCATGCTCGGACTTCTAAAAATCATAACTTTCACATACGAGCTCCATTTTTGACGTTCTTTATATCGACGCGAAGGTGGGAACGTACTCTACAACTTTCGTTTGCACTCTGTCAGCTAATTTTGGCTCTAATGTAAAAGTTATATTATTAACAGGCCGGGACAGGATTGGTCCATTAAATTCTCATAACTTCTTCATCCGACATCCGTTTTCGCCCATCTTTTTCTCGTTGCGCTACTCATAACGAGATCTTCGATTCTCGTTTAGGTCGTGTCGGCTGTACACCGCTAATTCGAAACTTGAAAAATCATAACTTCTTCATACGAAGTTAGATTTGAGAGTTCTTTTTATCGACGCTCTTAGTTTAACATACTCTAAGATTTTTGTTTATATCGCTAAGGCTAAAACTCGCTCTATCGTAAATTCACTATTTACGCTTTCTGATGCCGTGCCGGTTCCGTCGCGAAATTTCGACAGGTCATTAGTTCTTCGTTATAACTCGGATTTCGGCGTTCTTTATATGTACGGAAACCTTGTGACATATACTACAGCTGGATTCAAATTATTTATTCTAAATAATCGTTTTCCGAAAAGTCGTTTTCGACACTTATTGCGTCTAAATTGACTAGCCCGGATCTACGGGCGTTACATACAATCTTAGGAACGAAATTTATATCACTCTCCTTTCTTTTATCTTCATTATAGGGTTTTGGGTACAACCCATTAGAGGCACTAAGTTTTTGGTGCTTGCTTTCTAAAGACAACAAGGAAAGGAATAAGATTTATTTGCTATAATAAATCTAAGATATGTAAATCCTAATCCTACTTGTATTTTTTAAACACCTAAGGTTTATTAAGTTTCTTGATGTTCATTAATTACTGCTAGCAGTTAGAGAAAACATAGATCCAAAGTAGGTTACATGTGAACTTAAGGGTTAAAATTTTCCGCTTTACATGTTTTAGTAACCTACAAAACCTATCATTGGTATTAGAGACATTGTTTTCTATTGTTTGTGCATAACTTAAATGGATCAAAAGATTAGGGTTTATCGAAAATAAACCCTAGCCCTTGAAAATTTTGACTTTGCTATGGTTTCTCGAAACCCTAGCCTCCCCGCCCTTGTTTTCAAAATTGCCTTAGGGTTTCCTAAGGGTTTCTAGTTTCCTTAATTATTATTTTAATTTCCTTAACATTTGAATAATTAAAACTTGGTAACCCTTACCTATAATTTCGAAATTTAGATGGTATTGATCAAATTTTAATTATTTAATTAATAGTTTAATTAAAGATAATTATTTAATTCTGAAATGATTTAATTAATTTAATTAAAGGATAAAGATAAATCATTATTATTTTATTATTAATTAATTAAAAGTTTATTTCGGATAATTAATATTTAAACCTAGTGTTTTGAAAAGTTATAAAATACATCTTATGTATATTTATTAAAAGTTAATTACTATATGTATAAGATAAAGTCAATCGAATCATTAGTAACTCTCATTCACAAAGTCATGCTATAAAGAGAGTATAAGGAAACGACATACAAAGTGACCGTTGAATGAGTGTCTTTTTCACCCACCGTTCTCCTACGTATTGGAGGGTCGTTAGCTAAACGGGTTCGATATGACATAATCAAATTAAAAGTATAATCTATAAAGTACTAGAACCTTCTTTTAAAAAATCTAACTTTAGTTACTTTAGGAAAAATGTGAAAACCATGCTAATCTATTAACACACACATTGTTTTTTTTATGAGTTGTTAGTGGGGCGTGCCTGGTTAACCGGCAAACTAATGTGAGACTATAAAGTTGAAATGATGGCTCACCTTGAAAATTATTGTTATTGATGGAGCATGTGTGTTTAACCGACACATCAATGTGAGATTATAAATGACCTCGAGGTTGTCAAGCGGGTTTTCATGGGTATTCGGATCTCGTTTGTGATCCTTGACATCCCAGTAACAAATGTGAGAGCATAATCCAAGATTAAACATGTTATTGATAAGATTCAATAAATCTCAAAAGATCTAGGCTTTTCATAAGATTGAAATTGGTAAAAGACTTACCTAACTAAAATAGATTCGCAATTTGATTACGGCATCTCTCTTCAAAGTTTGAATAAAAAATATGATCATAGCCTTAGTTTATATTTTGGGTTAATAATTAAGGATTAAAATCAACTAACTTGAAATCTTTCTTTTAGATGTCTTACAAAAATAGAAATGGTATTCCTTATTCTTATCGAAATGGTTTTCCTCAATCTTTTGGAGATGGTCTTCCACATTCAAGTATAGGTCAAATTGTCTTTCCTTCGTTAGGTAATGGTGGATCTAGACATCATCTCTCTTAATCTCTTCCACTTAATCCTCATGTGACTCTCTAAATGTCATGTTTTCCTCAAGTTGAAAGATATGAAAATCCTCAAACCCTATTGGCATGTAAACACAATGATGGAAATTCTGTGTGTGCGCATCTTCTGAAAATAAAATCATATATTGACAAACTAGGTAGAATGGGTATCAAATTTCTGAATGAGCAAGCCAATGATTTGTTTCTTATATCGCTTCCTAAGTCATATGGTCAGTATACTGAAAACTTTCATATCAAGAATCTCGATGTAACCCTAACTAATATGATTGAGATGTTGATAACTATAGAAGCATAAATGTTTAAGAGTAAAACTAAAGCAGAAATGCTTGAAGGGCCTAATACCAAGAATTCACTGGATGTTCACAATGGTAATCAATAATATGTTTTTTTTCCTAATGTAAAGGGATCGGCCAAGGTCAAACAGTTTAATCTTATGTTAAAGAAAAAGGCTCGTTCTAAAATCTTTCCATGTGTTGACCCCGACTATTCAATTTGTTTTTATTGTCAATTGAAGGGACATTAGAAACGAAACTGCCCAAAATATCTAAAAGATTTTAAAGTTAGTGAAGTCAATTCGTGTGACTCTACTTCAGGTGCATCCATTATCTAACTCCATTGTTCTATAGGTTCCTATTCATATACCCTTAATACATGATGTGATTATCAAATTTTGATGGTAGTACATGATCTAAGAGAAAGAAGAAATCTTTAGCAAAGCAAGCTAAATCTGATCGTGAGAAATGGACTCTTGTTACGTGGTTCGATAGTTAGAATTTTGAGCTACTACTAAGGAGTTAGGATAGCCTTAATAGTTTGATATTACTCTTCGGATGTGTTTAGAAACATAGTTTTCTTTTATGCATTGTCAGGAAAAGTTCTAATTTTCTTTTATCAATAAAATGAAGTTTTGTTATCTTAATTTATAGTTCATCGCAATGGATTAATGAGTATTTTTCTAATAATAGCCATATTAATTATGGATGTGATTTTTATAATATCATGCTTGTGATATTGTCAACTTTGACCAAGTGAAAGGAAATCTCATCACCAAGTTTCAATTGGACAGAAACTTGGAGTCATACAATTCAAAATGGATGATGCATGAGAGTTTTGGTCATTGGAGAAATTATGATAGTTTCATTCTTCACATGTTTATGTGAGGCAAGTGATGGATTAATGGATCTTGAACATTTTGTTATGAACTCTTCATGTAATATCCCAAAATTCAAGGCCAAAAATTTTATTTTTAAGTAGGTTATTACATCAAACCCAAGTGTTAATAATCCAAAATATAACATTATGAAACCATGTCAGAGTATAATCCCAAGGATCTCGTGTGCGGAAAACATAGTGTGATGCGCTACGACCAAGCCGGCTCCTTTCCTTTGAAACAAAGTACCTGAAACCAAAAATGTAAACCGTAAGAACGAAGCTTAGTGAGTTCCCCCATCATACCACATACCACATAATACTATCGGTATCTTTCAACCGATATCTGCCATCGGTATCTTTCAACCGGTAACTGCCATTGGTATCTTTCAACCGGTAGCCGAGGATTATTTCACCCCTACCACTATCACATAATAATGTATCCTGATCATACTGATCGCATACTAACATTATAAACATACTGATCACATACTAACATCGTAACATACTGATAACATACTAACATCATAACATACTGATCACATACCAACATCAGAGCATACTGATCACATACTAACATCGCATCATACTTATCACATACTAACATCGTATCATACTGATCACATACTAACATTATATCATAAATAGACAGATAAACATTGCATGGGTTCTGTATACCCCTTCGGTATCTTCCAACCGGTAACTGCCATTGGTATCTTTCAACCGGTATCCGCTATCGGCATCTTTCAACCGGTAACTGCCATCGGCATCTTTCAACCGGTATCTATCATCGGTATCTTTCAACCGGTAACTGCCATCGGTATCTTTCAACCGGTAACCAGGGACTATTTCACCCCTACCACTATCATACAATAACAAGATATAACCATACAGTCAGGCATATCTTGGGTACTGACCTACCCTCTGGTCCTAACGACCGATTCAGGGAAAACTATTCCCTACTACTACCATGAACACATATAGCATATCACATAAGCATGTCCCACAAGCATATCACATATGTATACCAAGATAATTATCATAAAGACAATTATCTACCAACTACCCCTGTTGGTGGGCCGGCATTGTGGCCTTCGACCCACCCCTACTGGTAGGTAACTCACCTCGCACTGTTGAAGTCCCGAAGACTCAATCCCTCGCTGCTGAAGTCCCGCAGACTCAACCCCAGATGTTGGATGACAGATTCCCGAACTATCAACACCAAAATAACAGCCAATGAATAATTGGGCTCCACTACATAACCATGAGTACATACTTTGGATAATTACTACATTACCCCAACCTTAGCTTTATACAAGCCCAAGTCCCAATCTATAGGCCCAAAGTCAATTAGGAATCAAAGCCCAACACATGGCCCAATTTTCCAAATTGGGCCTAGGCCTATACATGGTCTCATTCTACGGCCCAACAATACACCCATGTGAAATTAGGGTTTCACATAAAATGACGATTAGGGTTAAGTGTTTCTCACTTAACCCATTAAGGACTTAATCCATTAATCTCATCATTCTTCTAAATAAGTTATATTGGGTGATTGGGCGTAATCACACAACTCCATTATTCCAATGGCCCAAAAGTGGGTCCCAATAAGTCCAAGCCCATAAATCCAATATTAGGGTTTTCTAAACCCTAATTAGGGTTTCCAACCCCATGTTAGTCCATTAGGCCCAATTGATATGTATTTTGATCAATTAAGGTTAACTAGACTCATTAAGGTTTCACTAGGCCCCTTATGGTTCATTAAGCCCACTAAGCCTAAATGGGCCCATTAGGGTTTCTTAGCCCCTTAACCAAACATCCCAACGAGTCAAAACACCATCAAATCACATCGCCACCTGACATGGCGGCCGGTGGCGGCAACCGCCACCCTAAGGTGGTGGTTTTTAGTTTCTTTCCATTATTCAATTTGTAATTTACAGTTTACAATGCTGAAACTCAAAATAAAAACATACACTAAACAACATAAAACACACACACACAGCCACCTTGTGGTGGCCGGCGGCAGCAGATGGTGGCAGCCACCACCTCACGGTGGTGGCAGTGGCTTTTCTTGGGTTTTCCGGCCAACGAATACTCCACCCTTCACTCTATCGGAACAAACATTCACACACCGAAACTGTATCCCATAACCGCCCCACACATGGTGGCTGATGGTGGTAGAGAACAATACGGCGGCATACATCAACACCTAACGAAAGGAGGTCCTCACGAGCCCTTTTTCCGGTGACAGCAAGGTATCACACACACTCAATCGTCGCCTGAGATACCGAAGCTCGTCAACGGGAGTGATAGCAGTAGTGGCTAGCAGCGGTGGTGTCGTGATGGCTAGAAGGCGGAGGAGAACATGACAGTCCGACCGGTCCACATAAGCAGTAGGTCGTCGGACTTGGCAGAAGAAGAAGAGGAAACACAGAGAGGCGGCCCCAACCAACCAACACCCGAAAAACACCACCAGAGAAGAAATGGAGTAGAAATCAAGCTTCGGTGTTACTATGGTCTTGGCAGCCCACCCTTCATCGTTCGCATCTCTATCTCCGGTCTCAGTGGCCCTCCAAGTCGCTCACGGCGTCACCGGCAGCAGTGGTCTCGACGGTCTTTGGTGGATCGGAACAAGAAGAGTCGATGGGAGTGGCGGCTACGCAAAGAAGGTGGTGGCTGGAGGATTAGGGCGCTTATGGTTAGGGATTGCTGGTTGCTAACACCATATATACCGGCTCCCTTAAAACTTTAACCATAATGACATAATTAGTCCCTTCCCTTCAAATCTCTTTCAAATGAAATCCAAAACTTACCTTTTAAAGTGTGACAATTAGCCCTACGAGACCATCATTTGATATATAGTTATTTATTTTAGGTCTATTATTCATTCATTAATTTGTTTATTTATTTAATAAGTAAATAGGGTGTTACAAGTCTCCCCCACTTAAATTAGATTTCGTCCTCGAAATCATTCCTTACCATTCCTTACTCGCCTAGCTATTCTAGTAGCGTGGTCGCCAACCTGGGCACACCCTAGCCTTCCTAGGGTAGCCATGACCAATCCTCGTAAAGCCCAAAAATCCGTAGGTGAACGAATTCCTCACAACCAGATCTTGTCTACTCCGTTTGAAGTCTGTTGTCTCGACATGATCTGAATCCCTAACAGACCACTCATACTGAATCATTATAGTTGAATCTAGTCTGTTTATCGCTCAACTGACTACTCAACTACTGATAACCTGAGGCTCCTACTAGAAAACAGAAATCATAGACCCAATTATCCCTGTCGGTCACTTATACTTGGCTAAAGCTCAGATAATTCCGTTATGATTGACTTAGCATAACCCAAACAATCTGTCATTCTGTCCGAACTTGTAACCCAAAACACAAGTACTAATACTGCCCAGACGCTGAAACTGCCCGAACACTGAAATGCCTGAAGCAGTATGTTGCCACATGGCTGCTTTCTAAAATCTATAGAGACCTTCCTGGTCTCAATTCATCCGTCAGTTATCTGAATTTAACGGGTTCCAGACCGGCTACGAATCCAAAGGACTCCCACTTAGTCGCCTCACACGACTCCTGAACAAAATCTTTCTCTGAACTAGTTATCATGCCATTGTTGCTCCAACGACCTCCTAATACAATCGATCGAACCCATGAGTCAAATCCTGGCATTACTGAATTCGAGGGTAAAGGTGATTGCTACCCAACCAATGGTAGCCTAATATACCAAATGACCTTACGAAGTCCATTCTTCCCTGATCTCATAACTGTAGGGGCATTCCTATAGTCTTATCACTGGCTCAACCAGATCTAATCCGTCTTGGTGATTCCAAAATCCAATCCGTGGATTTCCATATCCTTACTGCTACACCCGAACTGGTGGGTACTACTATTCCTTTCGCGTCTAACAATACGCTTGTGCCATCTACCAACCTAGTGAATGCTACGGCTACCCGCAGTCTCACGACACTCAATCACTATCTGACTATTAGTGAATGCTACGGCTACCCTCGTAGTCTTACAACACTTCCCATGCGAACTGACCACTAGTGAATGCTACGACTACCCCGTAGTCTTACAACACTTTCCATACTAACTGGCCACTAGTGAATGCTACGGCTACCCCCGTAGTCTTACAACACTTTCCATACTAACACTGGCCACTAGTGAATGCTACGGCTACCCCCGTAGTCTTACAACACTTTCCAAACCGGGTCGAATAAGCACTCGACCTAACACATCACTGAAATTGAGTCCTAACCGGAACTCTAACCTGGTTCCCGAAACCTGATATCACGTGACCCCATTGTATCAATGCCGGACTCATGCCCGTGATCAAAGTGTCATGGTAAATCACGAAATCATCTACACCCTCTGGCAGAGTGAGAATCGGTGCCTCGCACAACCGCTGTCTGAGAGTATCAAAGGCTGTCTACTGCTCAGGCCCCCAGTGAAGGGCCACTGATCTCTCAGTCATCCGGGTCAAAAGAACCGTAATCTCGGAGAAGTCCCGCATAATTATCCGGTAATAACCCACTAGACCCAGGAAACTCTGAATCTCAGGTGGAGACCTCGCAATCTCCCACTACATCTCGGCCTCTATCTTGGCCGGATCGACTAGAATACCCTTCTGGTTGACAAGGTGCCAAAGAGATTGCACCCCGCGCAACCAGAACTCACATTTGGAGAACTTCATAAAAAGTCTCTCCCCCACTTTGATTCAGCTAAGTCTTCACGGCACGCGAGAATTGAAGGATTCCCAGTCCTTCTCGCTTTCGAGTATCCCACTGATTACAACATGTGCTTACCAATGCTAGCGATTAATCACATGTTAAACCTTAAGATTGCCCATACTTGGAAATCATGACGAGTACTCTTGAAATCTAGTCCAGTCTAACACCTCGATCCATCTCCCATGCTGACAACTAGAGGCTCTAATCCTGACCCAATATTCTCTGAATAATACTCCAGCACATATCCCGACAAAGATCCGGGATGAGAACGGTACACGCAGAATCCACCCCGCAAAATACATCCCTCTGTAGGTTCATCAAGGACTTTTCGGCATGCAAGATGGGATATATGATCCTTGATAACCCGGAGAAAACCGACCCGAGGTCCGACTTATCCAAACGCACCCACAAGTCCAAAGCGATACGTATTACCAACATCCATCTAGTAGCAGTAGAAGACGACATACCCGCAACATCTGGAGGATTGCTAATCACCTTCTGCTGACATGATCAACCCCGCTACCCTACAGTAGCCTAAACCCTCAGAGCGACAAACTCCCTTGTGCACTGTTATGGACGTGTTGCACTAACTCAGGCCCTGTTGGCCTTTCACATGAGGATCAAAATTCATGGATCTCTTCCCGGGACCCTCTACTATATGCACCTTGCACGACCCTCTCTTCCCAGGGTGCTCCAAATCGATCTCGCATCTTCAACTCTTAGAAATCATCTCCTTCAGGGTCTGACACCCTGTCACGCTCACTAGCTCACTTACTGATGGCTAAGCTGCAACAACTGGAACATCCTCTGTCCCCAAACCGGGTCACGAAATCCTCCCAGAAGCTTCTCAGATTCACCAAGACTCTCACCGATTCGAGTATGGATCCTGTGCTTTCAGTAGTACGGGCCCGATACTACCTTCCACACCTATCCATACTTTCCTCAGCAATCCTCCCGATTCCTCTAAGTCACTTCCTCAACTGGTACCCCCAAGTCTCACTGAGCCTCACTACTAACCCTAGTCTAGCATGCAGTTCTCATAACCATATAATACCGTAACATATCATAACATGTATGGGTATCTTGGGGAAAAACTTACTTGAGCTCGGCTGATTGCACGCATCACACACTTTGTTCTTTTCGAAGTTCTGTTCTCTTTTCAAATTCTTTTCATACTTCTTTATAAAATGATCTTGCTATTGAAAATTTTCATACCAAGTCCTTAGTTTGAGTTCAGACACACCCGAGAGTGTGCCCGAATCTCTCAAACCAAGGCTCTGATACCAACTCATAACATCCCAAAATTCAAGGCCAAAAATTCATTTTTAAGTAGGTTATTACATAAAACCCAAGTGTTAATAATCAAAAATATAACATTATGAAACCATGTCAGAGTATAATCCCAAGGATCTCGTGTGCAGAAAACATAGTTTGATGCGCTGCGACCAAGCCGACTCCTTTCCTTTGAAACAAAGTACCTGAAACCAAAACTGTAAACCATAAGCACGAAGCTTAGTGAGTTCCCTCATCATACCACATACCACATAATACCATCGGGATCTTTCAACCGGTAACTGCCATTAGTATCTTTCAACCGGTATCTGCCATCGGTATCCTTCAACCGGTATCTGCCATCGGTATCTTTCAACTGGTAGCCGAGGACTATTTCACCCCTACCAGTATCACATAATAATGTATCATGATCATGCTGATCGCATACTAACATTATAAACATACTGATCACATACTAACATCGTAACATACTAACATCATAACATACTGATCACATACCAACATCATAGCATACTAATCACATACTAACATCGTATCATACTGATCACATACTAACATCATATCATACTGATCACATACTAACATCGTATCATACTGATCACATACTAACATTATATCACAAATAGACAGATAAACATTGCATGGGTTCTGTATACCCCTTCGGTATCTTCCAACCGGTAACTTCCATCGGTATCTTTCAACCGGTATCCGCCATCGGCATCTTTCAACTGGTAACTGCCATCGGTATCTTTCAATCGGTATCTGTCATCAGTATCTTTCAACCGGTAACTGCCATCCGTATCTTTCAACCGATAACCAGGGACTATTTCACCCCTACTAGTATCATACAATAACAGGATATAACCATACAGTCAGGCATATCTTGGGTACTGACCTACCCTCTGGTCCTAACGACCGAGTCAGGGAAAACTATTCCCTGCTACTACCATGAACACATATAGCATATCACATAAGCATATCCCACAAGCATATCACATAAGCATACCAAGATAATGATCACAAAGACAATTATCTACCAACTACCCCTGTTGGTGGGCCGACATTGTGGCCTTAGACCCACCCCTATTGGAAGGTAACTCACCTCGCACTCCTGAAGTCCTGAAGACTCAATCCCTCGCTGCTGAAGTCCCGCAGACTCAACCGTAGCTGCTGGATGACAGATTCCCGAACTGTCAATACTAAAATAACACCCAGTTAATAATTGGGTATTAATAATTTGGTTCCACTACATAACCATGAGTACATACTTTGGATAATTACTACATTACCCCAAGCTTGGCTTTATACAAGCCCAAGGCCCAATCCATAGGCCCAAAGTCAATTAGGAATCAAAGCCCAACACATGGCCCAATTTTCTAAATTAGACCTAGGCCTATACATGGTCTCAGTTTAAGGCCCAACAATACACTCATGTGAAATTAGTGTTTCGCATAACATGACGATTGAGGTTAAATGTTTCTCACTTAACCCATTAAGGACTTAATCCATTAAGTCCATCATTCTTCTAAATAAGTCATATGGTGTGATTGGGCTTAATCACACAATTCCATTATTCCAATGACCCAAAAGTGGGTCCCAATAAGTCCAAGCCCATAAATCCAATATTAGGGTTTTCTAAACCCTAATTAGGGTTTCCAACCCCATCTTAGTCCATTAGGCCCAATTGATATGTCTTTTGATCAATTAAGGTTAACTAGACTCATTAAGGTTTCACTAGGCCCATTAGTCATCTGTTTGGGCTTTTAGGTCCATTAAGCTTCATTGGGCCCCTTATGGTTCACTAAGCCAACTAAGCCTCAATGGGCCCATTAGGGTTTCTTAGCCCCTTAACCAAACATCCCAACGAGTCAAAACACCATCAAAGCACATCGCCACCCGACATGGCGGCCGGTGGCGGCAGCCACCACCCTAAGGTGGTGGTTTTTAGTTTCTTTCCATTATTCAATTTGTAATTTACAGTTTACAATGCTGAAACTCAAAATAAAAACATACACTAAACAACATAAAACATACACACACACAGCCACCTTGTGGTGGCCGGCGACAGCAGATGGTGGCAGCCACCACCTCATGGTGGTGGCAGTGGCTTTTTTTTGGGTTTTCCGGCCAACGAATACTCTACCCTTCACTCTATCGGAACAAACATGCACAAACCCAAACTGTATCCCACAGCCGCCCCACACACGGTGGCTGATGGTGGTAAAGAACAATACGACAGCATACATCAACACCTAACGAAAGGAGGTCCTCACGAGCCCTTTTTCCGGTGACAGCAAGGTATCACACACACTCAACCGTCGCCTGAGATCCCGAAGCTCTTCAACGGGAGTGACAGCAGTAGTGGCTAGCAGCGGTGGTGTCGTGATGGCTAGAAGGTGGAGGAGAACACGACAGTCCGACCAGTCCACATAAGCAGCAGGTCGTCGGACTTGGCGGAAGAAGAAGAAGAAACACGGAGAGGCGGCCCCGACCAACCAACACCCGATAGACACCACCGGAGAAGAAATGGAGAAGAAATCAAGCTCCGGTGTTACTATGGTCTTGGCAGCCCACCCTTCATCGTTCGCATCTCTATCTCCGGTCTCGGTGGCCCTCCAAGGCGCTCACAACGTCACCGGTAGCAGTGGTCTCGACGGTCTTTGGTGGATCGGAACAAGAAGAGTCGATGGGAGTGGCGGCTACGCAAAGAAGGTGGTGGCTGGAGGATTAGGGCGCTTAGGGTTAGGGATTACTGGTTGCTAACACCATATATACCGGCTCGCTTAAAACTTTAAATCATAATGACATAATTAGTCCCTTCCCTTCAAATCTTTTTCAAATGAAATCCAAAACTTACCTTTTAGCTCTCCCTTCCATAATTCCTTACAAAATAAAACCCCTAATTTACAATACAACCCCTAAGCCTCTAAAATCCCTTCGAATGAAGTCCCAGAAGTTGCAGTTTAGTCCCTACATTCCATAATACTTGCAAATTAAGTCCGAATTTTACACTTTTAACCCCCAATCTCTTAAAGTGTGACAATTAGCCCTACGAGACCATCATTTGATACATATTTTTTTATTTTAGGTCTATTATTCATTCATTAATTTGTTTATTTATTTAATAAGTAAACAGGGTGTTACACTTCAGATCCACCACAAGGGACCATAACTCTATTTTTCATGATTTACTGATGCTTCTAGTAAATATGGTTGTGTTTATAAGATTAAGCATAATTCTAATACTTTGAAAAGATTTAGAGAGTTGCAAAATGAATAGAAGAATATATTAGGCAGAAAGATAAAAGATTCTCTAATTTGATAGGAAATGAGTACTTTAGTATCATTTTTTATGATCATCTTTGTGATTGTGGAATTATATCACAATTGATCCTACAAAACATCTTAGTGCAACTGTATGACGAAGAAGAGGAATCAAATATTGTTAGAAATGGTTTGATCAAGAGATGAGTCATAGTTCATTCCCAATCGAGTTTTAGATTTATGCTCTAGCAACTCTAAATCATATCTGTAAACTGATTTCAAACTAAGAATATTAGTAACACCTCCTAATATGAGAAGTAAGAATGAGTTCTCGCTGAAACACATTAAGAATTGGAGTTATTATGTTTTTCAGTAATCGAGAAACAAAAGATGAATTGAATCCAATTCTGAATAGTGTCATCATGTCGGGAATCTGCACGAACTTTTGCATATTTGTTTTAGCTCGTTAAGGAGTGTTTCTTGAGAGAAAAACTTATATGTCAAGAAGTCAGTAGGAGTCGTATTGATCTTGAGAATTTCACGAATCAACTGATAATGATACTTTTAATTATCACTAGCGCAGAACTTGAGGTTGAAAATCTGTTGTCTTTATTGACACATTCTTATTTATGTGAATTTCCAGTTAAGTCGGCAGTGCTTATGAGTTCTATTTTTTTCATTTAACTGCAAAATCAAAGTGTGTTGGTCAGTAAATGTACACTAATCAATATGGGTGAGCTGCTAACATGAGAGAAAGAACTGGTGGGGCTTGAGCTGCCAGAAACCAAGAAATGAAGAATATCAAAGTTCAGTACATGAAGGAGACCAAAATGTGATTTTGGTTTGTCCTAAACCTTGTCTTATGACTATAGGTTGAAAATGAAATTTCTATATGGATGGGAACGTACGCACGTTCAAATATAGGTTGCAAAAGGTTTCACTCTAATTCATGAAAATGGTTATGAGGAAACAATTTAGCTAGTAGTTTAAAGGATCTGATAAAGATCAATATGGATATTGGTTGTATTAATTGCATTCTCAAATTCACAATATGATACATCATACCTCTTCATATTTTGAATTGTAAGGAATGACAAGGAATTTTTTGAACTTTCAGGAGATATGTTTATCACGTCTTGAACTGGTCTGAATAGATACACTATCTGGATAAAGTGCATAAGCTTAACAAGCCTAATTGAACGCTTGACAAAGCATCACGAAATAGGAATCTCCACTTCCATAAGAAAGTCAAAGGGTATTGATTTCTAGAATTCTAGTTGATTTATGAGTACATGTCAAATCTAGAGGGAGCATAATTCTAATGATGGTATTGGATGTTGACAATACTATTCATGGGGAACAATGTCTCTATTTTGCAAGTTGCAAAGGTTAGGAACTTCTTGGCTATAATGGACTTAAGGGAGAGGGCATTCATACTTCAATACAAATCTAAAGTTTTATATAGTATAGTTTAATAGAACCTACTCAAAACCATATATGAATTGAGTGTTGAAATGTTTCAATGTTGAAGATTCTATATCGAAATATTATAGCAAGAGATTGGACACATATTAAATCCTTATATAAACTATAATGAGTCAAGTACCATATGCTTCGGATATAGGATCGATTGTATATGTTATAATATTCACTTATGCTAATTTTCCAAAGGCTCTGAGCATTGTGAGAAAAAGGACTAGAATTTTAAGTGACTAGACTTATTAAACAAACTGTCAAGAACATTTTGAGGTTTACTGAAGATCAGTTGTTTGCGTACAGTTGGAAGTATGGTATTGTTTTGGAAGGACCATAGTCACACGTTTTGGATTGATATGATTCTTAGTCAGAATTGGTGGTCATATGGGAATATGAAAACGTTCCATAATAAGAGTTGGTTATAAAATCTACATACGAGTTGGAAACTTTAATGCAAGAGAAGTGTTCAAGGGGTGTGCCTTGAATTTGAGACTTAATAACCATGGAATTGTACTAAGTAACAAGATATAATGGTGTATTCAGTAATATCAAAGGCTCAATTTGTATGACTTTAGAGCCTCGACATCTTAGAAGGACAATACATGTAAAGAAGAAAACCCACTAGATCTTAGATAGCGATGAAAATTAGGAATTGTGAAATAATCATCATTGGAATAATGTCTAGTCGATCTGTTCACAATGGAAGGCCATAGAGAGGCATAGTATGCGTGTTTAGAACATGGCATGATTGATGTTACTTAATTCAAGTAGTTAGTTGATTACACGAAACAATCTACAATGGATAAATTCGTAATTTTTATGGTGATTAAGTAATAGAGATTTATTCATATTCAAATAGTTTGATACCATAGTCAATTAGTTTGTTAAACTGAGTACTTCCCCTTGGGGAGCATCGATCCTTTTTGTCAAGAAAAAGTATGGTTCACACCGGATGTGTATTGATTACCGGGAGTTGAACAAGTTGACGGTCAAGAACCGTTATCCATTGCCGAGGATCGACGATTTGTTCGATCAGTTGCAGGGAGCGTCTTGGTTCTCCAAGATTGATCTGAGGTCTGGATATCATCAGATGAGAGTGTGTGATGAGGATATCCAGAAGACGGCGTTCATGACTTGTTATGGGCATTACGAGTTCCTGGTGATGCCTTTCGGGCTCACCAATGCACCGGTGGTGTTCATGGATCTCATGAACAGGGTGTGTAGGCCGATGTTGGATCGTTCGGTGATCATGTTCATTGATGATATTTTGGTGCATTCAAGATCTAGAGAGCAACATAAGGAGCATCTGAGAGACATTCTCGGATTATTGAGGTCGGAGAGGCTTTATGCCAAATTCAGAAATCCATATCATCACAGCGATCGGATCCTGCGTCCCGTCAAAGTTTGGTTGTACCTGGCAGGGTACCCATGTGTGACCGGAAGGTCTTGTATGCTATGAGATGTATGTACTATATGTCGTTATGTGATATGTATGTGTTATGAATGTTATAAATGATAAGGACCGGAAGGTCAAGATGTTATGGACCGAAAGGTCAAGATGACATGGACCGGAAGGTTAGGAGGTTACGGACCGGAAGGTCGATACGGGTAGGACCGGAAGGTCTATCGGGATTTGGGAAGGAAGTCCCCTGAGACACTTGGATCGGAAGATCCCACAGAGTTATGGCCTGGAAAGGCGTATGTGTTTTATGTGGTATTTTAGGGAACTCACTAAGCATTTATGCTTAAAGTCGCTGTGTTATGTGTTTCAGGTACTAGCGAGGATCGCGGGAAGGCGCCAGCATGATCCATAGACACTCATAGAGATTATGTTTTGAGATTCTGTGATTTGTTTGTTATGGTGACATTGGATACAGTTTGTTTTGGATATTGTTTTGACGATTAAAAATATGGTTTAAAATGAATTTTTTTTTTGAGAATTTACGTTGTTACAATAAGGAAAAACGACATCTTTAGGCCCCTCAGGGATTTGAGTTGATCTATAAGAAGCATGCCTGGTCCGGACTAAATTAATGTGTTCGATTTTGTATTCTAAATTTGATCATCATATCGGAGACTGAGAAACAAACAAATGAACATGAGGTTGATCATTTAATCCATGACTTTGTTCATACAATATCTTGAAAAATGAAGGAATAACTGATGACTTATCTTAGGGTTGATGTTTAGTTTGAGTCAGAGTTTGGATAAGGCTTTGGAAACCACTATTTACTATTTGGTTATACTTGCTATTGTAGTTATAGACTTATCCAAGTGGGAGACTGTTGGATCAAGGAGTCTAAGCTCGTAACTAAATTGGTATAAACTTGCAAATAGAAGCAAACTCCTTTCTGGGTTGCCCTCATAACAAAAAATAGCTAGAAATGATATTAGGAGAGATAATGATAATTTATTAGATTAATATGTGATTAACAAACTATTAGAAATTATAGGAAAATGGTTTGATAATATATTATGTGGTTAATATATTAATTGGAAATAGATAGTTGATTCATAAATTTATTATGTGATTAATAAATTAATGTGAGATTAATTGTTATATAATTGATTTGTTAATTTATATGATTAATAAATTGATGTGAAATCAATTAGAATTGATTAATTATTAATCAAAATTAATATGAAATTAATTTGGGATTAATTGGAATTAATTAAAGGTGCAAGGGGTGAATTGTAATTGTTCAATAGTCGAACAAAAGAAGCAATTCTAGAACCATCTATGGGATGGCACTTTTGACTTGATTGATAGGGTTTCTGGAAACCTCCTGGATGTAGATAAGGAAATGATTTGAATTAGGTTTAAATCTATTGTTTAATTAATTCAAATTTGGCTTTTCCTGCAAGTTACATAAACTAGAAATAGGACCCCAAGACCAACAAATTTCGTTCATACCTTTACCTACAAGTTTAGGAACAAAGTTTCTACCCATCTCCTCTTTCTTTTCTTCATTATTGGGTTTCTATGGTTTTGGGTACAAACCATTAGAGGCACTAAGTTTTTGGTGCTTGCTTTCTAAGGACAACAATGAAAGGAATAAGATTTATTTGCTATAATAAATCTGAGGTATGTAAACCCTAATCCTTCTTGTATTTTTGAAATACCTAGGGTTTATTAGGGTTATTGACGTTAACTTATTATTGCTATTAATTAGAGAAAACATAGATCCAAAGTAGGTTGCATGTGAACTTAAGGGTTAAGATTTTCCACTTTACATGTTTTAGTAACTTACAAAACCCATTGCTTATAACATTGGAATATGGTAGCGTAAAGTTATAGCTTCTTCATTATTAAAACACAACATGGATGATAGTGTAAAGTGGGCTGAAGAAGGATGTTGACTTCTTTTGTATCACCCATCTTAAAACAGTGCAAATGTTTCTCAATGTATCCTTTTCGGGAATGATATAAAACTGTTGCATTTGTGTCTAGCATAATTTCCATTCCTAGGATCTTTTTCGCACCACCCACAAGTCCTTCATATCAAGTTCAAAATTCAACTAGTCTTTTATCTTTTGAATATCCTTATAAACTAAACATGTCATTCAAATATAAAATTAAATAGACCATTGAACCATCATCACATTTCTTATAGTAAAGATAATTGTATAACTGCATGTTTTCAACTTCTGACTAGTCATGAAAGAATCAAATCTTTTATACAATTGTTATGGAGATTTCTTGAGGCTACATAGAGATTTCTTTAACTTTCAATCATATTTTCCTTTCCATAAATTACAAATCCCTTAGGCTATTTCATAAAGTTCTCCTACTCAAGCCGATCATCTAATAATGTTGTAGTTACATCAAGATGTTTGAATGTGTAATCACTAAAAACAACCAATCCCATTAAAGAACATATAGAAATGTGTTTTATGATCTTAGTGAAAATATCAATGTAATTGATTACTTGGATTTAACTACAACCTTTGGCTACCAAGATGTCCTTGTATCTCGGTTATAGTCATCTGGATGAATAGATTCCTTTAATTTATAAACCTATTTGCATTTAACTGTCTTCTTACCTTTTGGAGCTTAAGCTAAATCCCGTGTGCCATTTTTCTATAGAAATTTCATCTCATTGTATGTGTCATCCATTGATGTGTGGTTTTATATACTAAAATTTAATCAAAGATTTAAATTTATAAAACTACTTTATTCTTAACTGAATTTAAACATACACTAGGCAGTGTACCTAATCATGTTGCAGTATAGTTGTAGCAAGACCAGGTGTCAAACAAAAGGGAATAGGTATTTTTTTATTCAAATAAAATTAAACTAAAAATAGAAAATAAAGATGGAGATTTTTTTGTTTAACTATCTTAAACTCGATTTAAACTAATAATAATACAAACACACTAAGAAAAGAACCTAGTTGAAGTACCTCCACTTAGAATTCGAATCACCCTATTTTCCTATGGTTGAATTGTTAAAAGTGAATGGAACTAATAATTTTGAATACCAATTTATGTAGTGACTTGCACCCTTGGTTGGATCAACTAATACTAATAATTATTAAGAAACCAATTCAATGATCATGGAATTAGCTACCAATAACCAATTTAACATTCAAATTATCTATGAATTAATCTAGTGGATAATTTCAATGTTCATGAAAACTAGACCAAGCATGGTTTAGGTAACTAACACTTTCTTATAATAAATTAGTAGCAACATGTTATAAGGTGTGACAATATACAATCATATGTCATTAGTCATTCTTCGTGTCCTAGTACGTCGAGTGTGACGTCCGTAAACCACTTAAACTAGTCCTTTATCGACTCTCCTTCCCGTTGATTGCACCTGATGATCAAGTGAGGGTCTCCTTTATATTTTCTATGTTGCATGAAGTTTGTGGGGAAGATGTATTTTAGTTGGCCAAAGTTTTATATGCATCCAAGATTAAGTGTCTTGAACTATCTTTAGGCGTTGCAATATAGGGTTATTAGGAAATATATGCACTAGAACCTCTCGTCTAGTTTCAACGAGGCATCATCCACTCATAAGTGTCGATATGGCTATCTGTGTCCATGGTGTTGTTGTATATCTTCAGATGCGGTAACTTTGTGGTATTAGATATTTCGTATTTTAATAGCTCTTTAGCAAAGGGAGATGTGATGCTTCTGGATAGGCAATCCTGATTTGGTATCTGAAGGCCTTAGTATAGATCCAGTTGTTTTTATGGTTGTGAAAATATGACCTTTTACGCTAGTATGGGCATTTGTAGGATAACATATGTGTTTGGCATTGGTACCGGCGACGAGATAACAAAGAAATTTAGGATTTGTGTGCTTGATGGTGGCGTGGATGCGCTTATCAGTGGTAATGCAAGGGGGTTTTGTTACGTTTACGCTAGTTGGGGAGATAGTGTTGTTTGCACTATCAGAAAAGGTGAACTTTGGTTGTTTTCCAGTGTAACGGATGGTAAGGGGACCATTGTTGTAAACAATAGGTGGATTCCACTGGGCTGTAGAGTGAGGAAATTTGGAAGGGGTGTAGTAGAAACGTTAGGGATGGGTGCCACAGTTGGCTGATCGGATTGACGTAACCTGCATGAACGACTATTGAAGGTGCAAACGTTAGCGTTGCCGAAGTGTTATATATTTGTGTTATTGGGGTAAGGATGGGCTCTAGCGACGACATAAAGTGGAATAGGCTCTCCACTAGTTCAATAGGTTTGTCGGCATGATTGTTCGTCATCTCCAATTAACAGGTTTTTTGTTGTTTTTAGTCAATTGTCACACACCGGACGACGCAAAATGATGTGATAGAAACTACAGGAGACCCTCGACGGATTTTGCTACAACGATGACCTAGTATCACATATGGAAAGGGAAAATGTCATCCATTCTCCGGGAGGGGTACGTAGGAAAACACTCTGACGCTCAAGTTAGTAGCTTGAGAGAGAAGGGCTGTATTGAGAGTATGAGTGAGCGAGCTTTCCCTTTACTGATTCATGGAGGAGGCCTTTTATAGTTAGGCCTCATGGGTGATCCATAGGAGAGACAAGGGCATCCGATTTGAAAAGGTTCATAGATGGTGATTGGATGATCATGTTCTTCTCTTATTCAGAGTTTGTAAATAGTTTAGGTGGTAATACTCTGAGCATTACATTTTTCGCCTAGAGGCATTTCCTCTTATCACAAGGGTATAATGTCCATTTAAGAACAAAGGATGTGCAGGCTCGCTAGCACGGAGCGAATGCCTATGGGCGCAGAGCGAGTGCATGTGGGCACATACCTCAGTCGCTTGTCGGCTGGTGCTGGGAGAGATTTGGCGACTTGGCGGTCGCCAATGTTCCTTGCTAGATTGTTCTGTTGTTCCCGGACGCATTCTAAGGGATACGTCATCATATGGACTATGGAGGTCCTCCATGGCCATATATTCAAATGAAGCCAAAATCCTTAAGGTGTATAATAGAGTCCAAAAATACTTATTTAAGGGTGTCATGCTTTTTCGAAGTCCATCTTAATCAAAATATCGTGTATCAATATTTTTCAAGTATAATAGTGGTATATATTTCGTTTTAAATCCTAAATTTTTTATAGATTTATGTCCATAAAATATTGTCGAATAGGGTCGATCCCGATGAATTAAATATCATCAAAAGCTCAGGACGAGCCCAGAAAAAAAGGTCCTTATCGTTATTATAAGTTTTTATTTTTAAATAAATATATATAATAAAAAAATTGGACGTTGTGCTGTAGCACCCGGTTCCGGGTATAAATTTCATTCAAGTATTATTCATTTTTTGGCCTAGAACTCGGTGAGTTGATGGCCAACTCGACGAGTATGAGCGACTTGGACCCGGGAGTTTAATGACCTACTCGACGAGTTGGCCCTGACTGGATAAAACCCTAATCTAACGGATTGTACCCTATTTAAGCATCTCATTCAGCCTCTGTTCGTCCCTATTGCTCTCAGAACTCTCCATATCAAACCCTAATTGTTTGTGTAAAGATCTAAGGCATTTGTGGTGGTTTTTGGTGATTTTTGATCATACGAAGGAAGAGAAAGGCTTGTGGAATCAAGAGGAGGCCAGAGGAGTTCGAGTTTGTGCACCCTTTGCAGTTCTTTAGAGGTATAAAGCTGATACATTGCTCTTTCATGTTTTAGATCCCCTTTTGGGGCGATTTAGGGCTTTTAGGAGCCATTCTTGGTGACCAATCATGAGTGCAAGCATGGTTGGGGGCTAAGACTTCAGATCCAAGGTCTTTGAGCGGTTACAAGGCAAAAAGGGACTGATTTTGGAGCCTTAGAGAGCCCCATGCAACTTAAGAGTCTCATTTAGGGCCATTTGAGCTCATAGTCCGTTGCATGCACGTAAAGTTTGTAACTTTACGTGCTAGATCGATCTTAGAAGCCTAGATCTATCTTTTGGTCAAGTGTTGTACATCAGAAGTCGAGAAATGAGAATTGGTCATTCTTGACTCGGCGAGTCCATGGCTTGACTTCCCTTTTCTGTTGAGGTTCGAAGAAACCCAATGAGTGTTAGAGTGGTCTTAGAGGGGTCCGGGGGAGTGACCCAATGTATTAGACTTAGCCACAGACCTGGAAATCATAGGACTCGACGGGTTGTTCATACAACTCGGCGAGTCAATGGCAGACTTATTCATAGGATGGGGATGAACTCGACGAGTTGTTCATACAACTCGACAAGTCGGATGAAGGTTCATTCGAGGATGTTTAGAAGGAGAACTCGTCGAGTCATTGCTAAACTTGCCGAGTAGGAGCGTGGAGAAGGACAGATGAAAGGATAGGGACTCGACGAGTTGGCGGCCCAACTCGACGAGTCAGGTCAACTGGAAGTTGACTTAGACTGTGACTTGGTCAGGGGTAAAATAGTCATTTTACCCTAAGAGTAGTTATCATTGTCTGATTAAGTGTTTTATGGATTTATAGCCGGAGGATCACCGGAGCAGCAGTCAGACATCTGCCGATCAGCTTTTCAGCAGTCAACCTTACGAGGTGAGTTACCTTCTAGTAGAAGTGGGTCTAAGGCACCAATGTCGGCCCACCAGTAGGAGTCGTAGGTTAGATGATTGTCTTTGTGATATTCATCTAGGTTTGCTACTACCGAATATGTTATGTGTCAGTATGATATGATGTTATATGCTACTAGTAGTAGGGGAGATAGTCTCCAAGATTTCCGGTCGATAGGGCCGAAGGGGGTAGTCATACCCAATCTTGCTAGATAGGATATGCTTATGTGTTACATGTTATGTGGTAGTAGTAAAGGGGTGAAATAGTCCCCAGTATCCGGTCGAGAGGACCGAAGGGGAGGCCAAAACCCATGTATGCTAGGCAGTATCCGGTTAAGAGGACCAAAGAGGAGGCCATCACCCAGGTATGCTAGGCAGTATCTCGTCGAGATGACCGAAGGGGAGGCCAGCACCCAGTTATGCTAGGCAGTATCCGATCGAGAGGACCGAAGGGGAGGCCAGCACCCAGGTATGCTAGGCAATATCCGGTCGAGAGGACCGAAGGGGACGCCAGCACCCAGGTATGCTAGGCAGTATCCGGTCGAGAGGACCGAAGGGGAGGCCAGCACCCAGGTATGCTAGGCAGTATCCGATCGAGAGGACCGAAGGGGTAGGTCGGGCACCCAAATATGCTTGACAGTATATGTACGTTATGTGATTGTATGGTATGCGATACGATGGGGGAACTCACTAAGCTTCGTGCTTACAGTTTTCAGTTTTGTTTCAGGTACCTGTTCAGCGAAGGGGAAGGAGTTGCCGCGGTAGCTGCACATCATACACACACATGTTGGATTTCCGCATTACGAGATTCTTTGGATTGTACTCTGACGTTGTTATATTTATGGTTTGGTTTTCAGACATGAGATATTAGATTTATGAAATGATATGTCTTCACTATGTTTCTTATGGAAGTTTTATAAATCAATTAATTAAAAATTAAATTTTTGGACTCGAAATTTAGGATGTTACAAGTTGGTATCAGAGCCCTGGTTTGAGAGATTCAGACACACCCTCGGGATGTCTGGACTCAAACCGAGGGATTAAAAGATTTTTACAAAAAAAATGGTTTTCTAAAAGCTAAGTTAAAAAGTGTTAAGAAAGAACAAGGTGTGTGATGTGCGCGACCGGCCGGGCCCAGAAAGATTGTCGAATAGGGTCAGTCCTGATGAATTAAATATCATCAAAAGCTCAGGATGAACCCAGAAAAAAAAAAAAGTCGTTATCGTTATTATAAGTTTTTATTTTTAAATAAATATATATACTAAAAAATTGGCAATCATAAGAGAAAATATCCACATATATATACAGTTTCTGGAATGAGAAGGACACGCTCGTATATATTGATTATTTTGAAGATTTCTCTCAAGTCTCAACCAATCACACATTTCTGTACTTGACGCTATGTATACACCTCAAAAGACCTAAACAAATGTAACTAACTGTTGCTCTAAAATATATCATGAACATTACAATTGGGCTGTGAGCTCAAAAAATTGATCTTCTTCACATGAAATGGTTAGGCCTCCCATTGGATGATCAAACCCAAATTCTTCCTCTGATTGACGCAACAAGTCCTGGAACAACGGTTGTTCCAAGTACGATACTGGGACAACAAACCGTTTCTTCTGATTTTCTCCAACATACACTGCTAGGTGACCTTTCGGCACATCCCTTTGATAATTGCTGTTGCGAATGGAGTTCAATCTGGTAAACCTTTTTACACTGGAAACCAACGAAGAAGGCAAACGCATAAGACCCATGTCTAATAAAGTGAGAAAAGATCAAGATGTAAATGTTCCTGAAAGACCAAGATTACAAAAAAGATTTCTGTAGATGGGATTATTGAAGACTTGTAGCTTTGAAAAGGTTTCGAGACATGTATTTATAGCTAGCTTGCAACTTGTGTGGAAGTGTGGAGCCTCACATGGCTGTCCTCATCGACATATATATTTTCAGAGAAGTAAGACGCGCGTACAACTCGGATACAGAAGCAATTATAGATATGCTAACTACTTTAAAGCTACACCTCTAATTGTGAAAATAATTAAGTATTAGTTCAACACATCTATAATTAGATATATGCACTACAATAACCAAAATGGGTGTAAACGTTTAACAAAAATGATTTTTGTGATGACCTTGAAAACATAAGAAATTAAGCAGCGTACAAATTAAAATTATAACAAATATGGAAAAGAATTACGTGGGTTGGCTAATTTAATTCTTATGATTATCAAAATATGGAAAGGAATTACGTGGTTTGGCTAACCTGTAAAGCACAATATTCTTCATGTTAGTGTTCCAGACTCTGTATTATTGATTTTGATCGGTATACATTTCTGATTCTTACTTCCTTCCAATTATCATATTAATCAAATGACTTGGTGATTTGTTTTCAATCATAGAATATTTAGGTGATAGTTCCATTATTTTTGCTTATTTTGAATTTAAATTTAGTCGACTTAACTGACACGATTAAAAACTTGGTATATAGTTATTTATTTGAAACATTAAAAACATTATTGCAAGGATATATATTACGTTTTGAATAAAATACTTGGTTTTCATGAGGATCCGAGAAAATTGAAATATTCATTTTGTATTAATGTCGGTCTAAGTATTGATGATGGCGATGTAGTCAAATCTGTTATTAGTAAAAGACATCGACATATGCTGGTCATAAGAACATACTCATATCCGATGATAAGTTATTTTTTGAGAGAAAGACCCACATTATTTTGTTTTTCAAAACATATGGTCATTATAGATAAATGGGTCCCGGTTGCAGACTGCGGTTCCTTGTTTTGCGAGTATAGAGGGAGAGGTCTCGCATTTTGTTGATATGCAAAGAAATCGTGTCTTACCTGGTAGACTATCTGGTACGTCGCGTATCCTTCTCCTAATATATATTGATGGTAGGACGGATGGAGCCTGCTTAATTCAAAACTTAAATTTGCTATCAAAGATCCGGTAACTTCACTACCACGTCATTTTTCACTCATTAATAATATGTTGTAACCGTTATAAATAGCTTTTATAAAAAACAAAAGATAAGAAGTAAGAGTACTTTTTCTAAACTTCCACATCCTAACACTTTTAGAAAACAATTCATCTATTACATTTTCATAATCAACATTATCAAAAAATTCGTTCCCAATTGAAATTAAAGCGAAAGCATTTAATCTCTTTTGAGACATGGTCCAAAGTAAATAAGATTTTAAAAACTTTAGTTTTGAACAACTTATTTCTCCTGATGCAACTCTAATGGAAATACCCAATAATATTTTGTATGCCAGAAAAGAAATTGAATAAGTGTTTATTATTTTTATGAAATTTAGGATTCCATTAGTTGTATTATTTTCAGCTGGAAAATCTTTTTGAAACAATTCCAATCCGTTGGATAAATCATAGCATTGGTGTTTGAGATATGACCATTTTGCAATCTGTTTTCAAGATTTTAGCAACTTGCATTTAACTCACTAGTATTCAGCAACTTTAATGTTTTAGTTGTGAATAAGAAACCAAAAATGTCTTTGTATTATGTGTATTTTCAAACATTCAATCCAATAAACCAATAATTTGATGAACTATGTACATAAAATATTGAATCATCAATAACTCTTGAGATGAAAGTTCATGTACCGGTTCTGATGACCCAACACCACTCACAACAAGTTTTTTTAATTATTTTTTATTATTTTCCTCAACAAACACCTAATTAATTCCTAAATCAAAAGTTATAGCTATCGCACAATCTAAAGCCTTCTCAAACCCATTCTCTTGGTATTTTTAAAAAAAACTTTATAAGTTTGTCATGATACTCATTGCCTCATAAATACACATAGTCTTAGATTGAAGTTGTCTATACAAGTTATTTAGTTTAGCAAATATATGATATCATATAACCATACCACTTATAAATAAAATATGTCAAGTTCTAGACACATAGTTTCACTTTTGATATTTATATAAGTCTCTTCATGAACAAGTTTATACAAATATTCTATTTGTTTGAAGAGGAGCTTAGTTGTCTTACTTTCCCACCTTATACTTGACAAATATTTTAAAGTGAGGCATTGTTCGGGCAAAACGTCATTTATAATTTATAATCGAACTTTAATTTTTTGTATTAATTTTTTGGGTAAATTGCATTTTATAAAATCTGAAATTGTTTGCTAGAATTTATATTAGAAACAAATTTTTATTTTTCTTTAGATATAGACACTTTCGTTAAGTTGGTGATAAATTTTAAAATTTATAATTAGAATTTGATTTTTTGATTTTCTTTGATTTTTTTTCATAACTAAAAGGACTTCAAGATTGCAAAAAAAGTCTTACAATGTGTATATAAGTAACTGACCTGACTAATTTTTTTTAATGATAACACATAAAAATGTCTTTTACAAAAATACCAACAACATAACTATAGGTTTGATCCAAAATTCGAAGGCACTGTGCAACCACACGTCCGCGCACACACCCGAGCCGCCATTGGGCGCAGTGTATTTTTTTTGAGAAATTTCTCGGTGTAGTGCAATTTTCCCTGCATGTTACCCCTAAAATTTATGTGTGCTATCCTGACATTTTGTTGATGGACTAATATATACTTTTTTTGCCCCTTTTCTTAATTGGACTACACTTGGTTGAATCTATCTACATTCATTGTTCTCGTATTTGAGCTCGACACTTGGCTCTCATCCTCTGTTTAACAATTTGGATGCTTGTTTAGTTAATTCAACTCCCTCTCGAATGAAAACAACGGTGGTTCCATGTGAAGTTTCCCCCTTACAACTCTCTTAGTGTTGTTTACCACATATCATTGTCCTGGACTTAGTAGTTTTTTAGTCTTTTTTCAATGGGAAACCTCTCTTTTCCAGTGTTGCATCTCGAGCAAAAATAAAAATAACAACAATTTGGAGAGTATCTGTTGAATTTGTTCCTTGAGACTTGTACGTTTCACTGATAATTGTTGCCTTATGATGTTCTTTTCAAGATTAAATGTTGATGATTTATGAAACTATAGTAGTCAATAAAGTAAACTAATTATAAAAAAAATAGGGGTGAACGAGAATGTAGTTGAGATTCTATTGGAGATGGTGTCTTCTATAAGTATATATACTAAGAATGTTGTTGTCTCCATGATTGTTCTGTTGGGTTTTGCACTTTTATTTTACATTTCCACAAATCTTTATGCTTTTTTGCATTAGAATTGATATAGTTATATGTTAGGGTTTAATAACTTCAATAAATGATTCACCAATTCCAAAAACCCGAGTAATAAAGCAAAACAAATAATAAGAGATGATAAATTACATGGTTCACTCGATCATGATCGGCTATGTCCACATGAGAACATGAGTGAAAGAGAGAGAGAGAGAGAGAGTGTGTGTGTGTGTGTGTATGAGAGAGTGTAATGTCCCAAAATTAATAAGTAAATATTTTTCTTTAAAGAAATCAAAAACATCAAATCATTCAATCTAAAAACCCATCAAAGTATAAAAATATGCCATATAGTTATCAGAGTACAAAACAAGTCACACAATGTGAAATACTTTTGCATGCGGTGCAATCACAATCGAGCTCGTCCCCTTGGAACCGGAAGTACATGAAACAGTAAACATGAAATTGTAAGCACAAAGCTTAGTGAGTTCCACAAAATACCCAATATCATACATACATATCACCCTCAAGTCTATTTCAACTCAATTGATGGGTCTATTTTATCCCCAAGTCTATTTCACCCTCAAGTGTATTTCAACTCAATCGATACTTTTCAACAGACCTGGTCTATTTCACCCCTGGGTCTATTTCACCCCTAATTCTATCTCAACTTAATCGATATTTTTTAACCATATGTGTCTATTTCACCTCCAAGTCGATTTCAACTCAATCGATATTTTTCAACCGAACGGGTCTATTTCACCCCCACATACATATAGCATACAATCATATCATCAAGATTCATAAAGATAACGAGAACATACATGCATATCTACAAGTGTCACGATATCACTATCACCCTGCAAGCATAATCCAGTAGGACGACATTAGTGCCTTCGACCTACGAGTACAATCAAGAAACTCACATCTCAAACGATAGTCAACTGCTACTGCTCTCACTGCTGAAAATACAGATGATATACACCAACTATATAGATACACAAGGTAAACCCTTAGCCCTCCTTCCAAAACTTGGAGTTTAATCAAAAGTCAACTCAAGTCAAAAGTTAACGGTTAAAAGTTGATTTTAATCGACCATCCCTTCGTGGTCATCCATGACCACTTCGTGGCCCATAAATGACAAACAGACGGGGTTTTCCTATTTTTCAGGCCATGACAACCTATGGCCACATTATGGGTATTGGGTAGCCAACATCTTAATGGGTTAAGCGGTTTTCTTTGATTCTAAGATCTCCAAAGCTCAGATCTGGTCCTTCTAATGGCCTGGATAGATAAAGCTTCCAACTTTATCCCTTAAAACTCTCCAAGAGATTGAAATCTCAAACTCTAGGTTATATAAAAACAAAACACTACATGGACTTAATCCTTTAGCATTATATCTTGAAAGTTTAATATTCATCAATTCTAGAAGAGTTCCTAACATCAATACTAACATAATAATATGTGCTTTACATACATTCATGTCTAATGCATATCTTGGGCAAATATTAGGTCAAAATAGGGGTTTTATAACCAAGACTTCATGTATGACACCATAACGCATTCTTACTTTAGATCCAAGGCCTCAGACACCCTAAATGTCCTAGAGATTCATAAAGTTGCAAACTTTACGAAATCTTACCCCCCCAACCCATCAATACATGAAGAATAAGGGACAAATCAAGAGATATAGCAACTAATAAATGAAAAGACCGAGTCTTTGACACTCGCCAAGGTCCAGAAGGTATGCTAGAAGATGAAGATGATGCTTGTAAAGTGAACCACACACCAAAAGGCTTCCTTATCCTTCAAAGATCACAAAAGTACCAAAATAAGCTCACAAAATGCATAGGAGGCTAGGGTTAGGAATTTTGAGATTGAGTGGGTGATAGAGGCTGAATGATGACGAAACCGTAGCTATAATGTCCTTTAAATAGGACCCAAAGCCCAAGAATTAGGGTTTTTTTCCAAAAAAACACAGTTGCCATGCCGTGGCGGGTCATTAAAATCTCGTGTTCAAAAATTTACCACCATGGCATGGTAAAGCTCCACCACATCCTGGCCGCCCAAAATGAAACTTTAAAAATTAGAATTGAACTCATACCTAAAATGGGTGTTACAACTCTCCTCCACTTGAATCAAAATTTGTCCTCGAAGTTTGCGGCTGTGAATAGCTCGGGTTAGTGCTCTACCATCTCCTCCTTGAGTTCCCATGTCCATTTGGAACCCTTCCGTTGCTACCATGTCACCTTCACCAACTGCACTACCTTTTCGGACAAGGCCTTGGTCTTCTTGTTAATAATCGTCACTGGTCTCTCCACATAGTTCAGCCGCTCTTCCTCGAATATCATCCAATGGAACTACTTTGGAATCTTCGGCCACACACGTTTGCATCTAAGAGACATGGAATGTGTTGTGATTCTTGCTAAACGCGACAGTTAGATCTAACCGGTATATAACCTTTCTCACCCGGGCGACAATCCGATAGGGAACGACGAACCTAGGGCCCAATGTGCCCCGCTTCTTGAACTGGATGATGACTTTCCAAGGTGACACCTTCAGGAGCATGAAATCCCCAACCTGAAATACAAGGTCCAACTGGCGTCTATTTGCATAGCTCTTCTAAAGGCTCTGTGTGGTCATGATTCTCTAGCGTACTTGTTGAATCAGCTCGGTAGTCTTGAGTACCACTTCGGTACTCCCCATGAATCGATGTCCTACCTGGGCCCTAACAAATAGGGTTCTGACATTTCCTCCCATAAATCATCTCAAAAGGAGATCGGTCGATGTTGGCGTGACGTTTCCTCCCAACTTCCACCAAAATCTAGCACGCATGCCCGAAGCATACCCTCTAATGTATGGATAGTCATGCTAAAGTGCAGTCGAGTACCCAAATCCTCATGGAATTTCTTCCATAAACTAAAAGTGAATCGAGCGTCCCGATCTGAAACCACTGACACTAGAACTCCATGACGTGCCACAACCTCTCGAATATAAATATATATGTTAAGTATTTTAGTGTTGCGTCTTGGGCCTTTTGGTTTTGTAATCGGATTGGGCTTGTCCATCCGTAGTTATCTAGAATAGTTTCCTTTTATCTAGATAAGTTGTTAGGGTTTTAATATAAATATATGCATGCATGTATGCATATAATAGAGAATAGTCGATTATGTTGATTCTTGTAACTCTATAATACCTCTACAGATTGAAGTTCTTTATCGAGCTCTTCTGGGGTATCTTTGCATTAATCATTCGACATATTCAGTGCAATACTTGTGTTCTTCATTACATTCTTATTTATATTTTGCTTAGAATCATACGATCCTGATAGAACATTGTTCTAACAATTGGTATCAGAGCAGGAGATTGTATGATCAATACACTTTACTTCTGTATTCTCAAATCTTTAGGGTTTCCATTTTTATCGAAGTCGTCGTCTTCTTAACGACGACTACTCAGTTTTTGATAAAACCCTAATCTCAAGTTTACAGGTAAGATTCTAGCAGCTCACCATGTCTCACGACGATACGCATACAAACCCAATTAACATCTCAAACAGCATCGGATCTACAACTAGAGTTCCCATACTCTACACTCAAGACTACGAAGTATGGGCTCATCACTTTGAAGATTACGTGGTTGGATCTGAAGATAATGGCTATCTCATCTGGGAAGCTATCATTCTTAGACCGTTTGTGCATTCAGAAACAAACATGATCGTTAAGACACAGAAGGATTACAACAAGTTGGTGACAGATGTTCAGAAGATGCCACAAGATGAGAAGGACAAGATCCTGTTTAATGTTAAAGCCATGCAAATGATAAGATTCGCCTTACAATCTGACACTTTTCGGCCTGTAGGCTCATGCACAACTGCTAAGGAGATTTGGGATAGGTTGAAGGAACTTTACTCAACTGATGAAGATCTGGAACACTCCATTCAAACTCTATTGCTGTCAGAATTTGGAGTTTTTGAACAGAAACCTGAAGAGAAGCTCATTCAGACCTTTTATCGGTTCAATCATATCTTAAGTAAGATGATCAAGCATGGAATTGAGAGGAAGCTGATCGAGCAGAAAGTTACATTCATGAACGGGCTCAGACCAGAATTGATGGCTGTGGTTTCCACTGTGAAGGCGCATGAACAGTTCAAATCCTACTCACTGGCGAAACTTGTTGGGATACTAAAGTCACATGAAAGTGTTGTAACTAAGGAGGTGAAAGTGGTCTCTGGCATGGGATCGCTGGCTCTTGTCTCTAAAGGAAAAAGTATTGTTGAGGAAGAAGAAGAGTCAGACATGTCAGAATGTGATCTTATAAGTGAAGAGTATGCTTTAATGATAACAAATCCAAAGAAATTCGCAAGAAGAAAATTTCCCACCAATAAGAACCGAAATTGGCAGTGAAGAGTATGCTTTGATGATACGACTGCAACTATTGTCACGGCAAGAACCACTTTGCCAAAGATTGCATGTTAAGAAAGATGGCTGAGAAGAAAGAGGGTGAAGATGATGAAGCGTATTACATGCGTAAACTAGAAGAAGTCAAGAAGAAAAAGGCTTCCAATAGCTCGATGAATGCACTAATTGTACAAGAAAATGCAGGGGAAGATGAGTTCGGTGGTGTAGAAGTCTGGTCAACAGACTCTGAAGACGAAGAGGTTAGAAGACCCACTCATGGAAAGGCGCTTGTGGCAAAGAATGAAGGTTCTGGTGTAAAATGCTTTATCGTCACTAATGGTCCATTAACCGAAAGTGCAGACACAGAACCGAACTTGACAGAAAACAAGTGTTTTGCAGCCAAGCCGGTGAGTGAGAAGATCAACGACTGCGATCAATTGATCAAAAAGGTACATTCTATCCTTGAATCTCTTAAAATTCCCAAAACTGAATTTCTAGAAGAATTAAATGAACTAAACTCAAAATTTTCCAACCTAAGTAGTAGCCTCATGCAAACCCGCTTAGCAAACTCTAACCTAACTGACCAACTTGGCAGGGTGTCTTCAAAAAGTGAGGAGAGGAGGATCTGGATTGAGCAGAAGGAAGCAGAGTTAGTTAGGGCTAAGGATGAGAGTATTTATTTGCAAAGAGACAATTTAAAATTGTTAAAACAAAGAAATGTTTTCTGTTTAATTGCTAAGCATCTTTATACTAATATTGCTCAATTACATCTAAATTGTGAAATAGGAAAGAAAATACATAAAATGATTTTGCCCTTCCTTGAATTTAAGGAAGATGAGGTTATAGCAGAGTGTGAATCAGTAGTATCCTCTGAAGAAACATCCATGTCGTATAGGCTAGGTTTAGATAAGATAGAAACTTTCATCGATTCTAAGGAACATAAAAGTATGTTAAAAGATATCTTACATGAAAATGACAGGTTAAAGATTAAAACCGAAACTATACGAACATTCGATGAGTCAAATGCCAAAATTGTTAAAGATAATAAAATAAACTTAGATAATTCATCTGAATTTGATGCGGAGAGTGAAATGAGTGAAATCTCAATAGAGGACGTTGTTGATTGTTCTAAGTTTGTGAAAAATGAAACCCAGGGCGAATAACCTCTTATTTCAGAAAATTCGGTTGAGTTTGCTCGTCTGTCAAAGGAACAGAAATCGAAACTCAAAGAAAAAGCCTTGGTCTATCAAAAGGTACAGACCGTGCCCAATCAGGTTTATGCTGTGACTGGGATCACTCAAAGACAAACAGCAGAATTAAGGATAATAGTTGACGAGGATAACGCTGAGGGATGTGAAGACTATTTCTGGTCTGCTCCCATTGATAATGCAGATGAAACCGTGGGATTTTCTGAGAAAACCACATGGAGATTCAAAGGACTATACATACCAGAACCCATCAATAAATCTTCCAGTTTTGATATTCCCAGCACAAGCGGAACTAAAGATGTTCCTGAAGAACCGTTAGTTGAACCTGATGCTCCAATCGAGAGGAAAGAACCGAAAGGTCCACTCAAGAGACAGGAAGCACCGGAAGGTCAAACTAAGGAAAGTACCGAAACCAAAATGGAAGATAAGACAACCGCAACTCAGAAGGAGAAACCACAGGCCAGCTTCAATGTTCACAAATCTCAGAAGGGGCTAGCTGAATAGAAAAGACGCATAAATCAAAGATATGCCTCGAATCTGAATGAACGGAAAAGGCATTGGAATTCTCAAAATCCTAACTATGAGCCTTCTAGGAAAGAATCCATGGATAAAGGAAAGGAAAAGTCAAAGGAAAATTTCAGTCCAAATTCCTATTATTCCAAATCCTAAAACCGAAAGTCAAGTCTCGGTTCTCAACCCAAGTTCGGTTCTCAACCCAGTTTCAGTCATCTACCCAGTTTCGGTCCTCGACCCAAGTTCGGTCCTAAACCCAGATTCGGCTCTCGATCCAGATTCGGTCCTAAAACCAGTTTCGGTCCCAATTCTAGACATGGATCCTCCAGATCCCAAGATGAAACAAATTCCTTAAAGGACATCAAAGGAAAAGGAAAGCTGTTATCAGACTCTGAGAATGAAAATAAGAGATCCTCCACTAAACCTAGGAATCCAACGCAAAACACTAAACCATCTAAAGAAACACCAAAAGATACATTAACATTTAAAGAAGATAAAACAAAAATCAAGGTGTTTACCATCAAAAGAAAAGATCAATCGACTCTTGTTAAACGAACTTATTTAGTTGATGCTTCTATTGTTATTCCTTTCTCTGTGAAAAACTCACCAGGACCCAAGAAACTTTGGGTTCCTAAATCTGCTTAAATTTGCAGGTAATCAGTGACGAGCAGTTTGACGACGAATGGTATATAGACAGTGGCTGCTCGCGTCACATGACAGGGAGAAAGGAGGAATTAAGGGAATTTCGGTCTCTAAAGGATGGTGGATCGGTGAAGTTTGGAAACAATTCCTATGGAACAATCAAAGGATATGGGATGATAACTAATGGAGACTTCTCCATCAGAAAGGTGGCTTATGTAGAGGGATTGCAGCACAACCTCATCAGTGTATCACAATTAGTTGTGGGCATAGGCTTGAAGGTATCATTTGATCATGAAGGATCTGAGATAATAGAAAAACAAACCAAGAAAGTTCTGCCGAATGTATCACAATTAGTTGTGGGCACAGGCTTGAATGTATCCTCTGAATCTTAATCCTATTTGGGGGACACCAACTATCTGTCTGCTATCAAAGGCAAACACTGATGATAGTTGGCTTTGGCATCGACGTCTATCTCACCTGAACTTCAAAGATACCAACAAATTAGTGATTGGTGATCACGTTCGAGGTCTTCCTCTTCTCAAGTTTGAAAAGGAGCATTTGTGTGCAGCATGTGAGATGGGTAAGCAGAGCAGAAAAAGTCACCCTACACGCATTAATACTAAGATAGTGGAAGCACTTGAACTGTTTCATATCGACTTGTGTGGACCTTCTGCTATAGAGAGTATCGGTGGAAGTAAGTATATTCTGGTTATTATAGATGATTTTTCACGCTTCACGTGGGTTTTCTTTCTTAAACAGAAATCAGATGCAACTCCCAAGCTGAAGATGTTCATCAAGAAAGTGGAAGTTCAATTAATGAAGATAGTGAGAAACATCAGAAGTGACAATTGGTTAGAATTCAAAAACAAGGATTTTGAAGACTTTCTGGCTGATAAGGGGATAACACACAATTTTTTGGCCCCTTATACACCACAGCAAAATGGGATTGTTGAAAGACAAAACCGATCATTGTGTGAAGCAGCAAGAACCATGCTCAGTTACGCCTCTCTACCTCTATACTTTTGGGCTGATGCCATTGCTGCTGCCTGTTATACTTAGAATCGGTCCCTGCTCAACAAGAGATTCTCGATAACTCCTTATGATATCTTAAAAAATCGGAAATCAAACGTCAAGTTTTTCCACATTTTCGGTTCCAGGTGCTTTATCTTTAATTCTAAAGAAACCCGAAATAAGTTTGATGTTAAAGCCGATGAGGGGATCTTTCTGGGTTACTCTCTGTCATCAAAAGCATATCGGGTGTTGAACAAGCATTCTAAAAGAATAGAAGAAACTTATTATGTCACCTTTGATGACAATTACATGAAGAAAGTTCAAAGAACAGAAGATGCTTCAGGAGACATCTTTCCGGAATCTGGACAGGTCTCGGTTCCAATATCCAACCTGTTTGATGAATACATTATGTTATTTGATGAACTAGAAAAGGCAATACATTCGGAGGCAACAGCAGCAGACAACAAAGTAGATAATCTGAAGAAAATCATAGACGAAGCTGCCAAATCAATGGAAAACGAAACACCTATTCCTAAACCATCACCTAGTACCTCAAACATCGATTCAACGTTCCAGGGGGAGAACTCTACCACTTTCAAATCATCTGAAGTTCCTATTGAGGGGGAGAATCCCAATTCCGCCCCAATATCTACGCGTTCAACTGATACTCAAACAACTGAACCGAAATCAATAGGTGATAGTCCAATCGAGGGGGAGATACCCACTGCCGATTCTGCTGAAAACAAAGACTTCACTTCGCCAGTCGAGGGGGAGAAGGAGAAAACAAGTGACAGTTCTACTACGAAGTTGAAAGGGATCAGTCAGATGTTGAAGTTGAAGTTGAAGCAGAACTAAATCCAGAATATGATCCACTCTATCCTCCGCTAACAAAATGGACAAAAGACCATCCCAAAGAGCAAATTATTGGTGAATCCTCCGAAAGTGTTCTTACTAGATCTCAGCTGAAGGCGAAACAAACAGCATTATTCTCTAAAGTGGAATTTTGTATGTTTAATTCGTTTATCTCCAAAATAGAGCCGAAAACCGTAAATGCTGCACTTGATCATTCTGATTGGGTTCAAGCAATGCAGGATGAGCTCAATGAATTCGAACAAAACAGAGTTTGGAGATTGATTCCTACACCGAAAGATGCCTCTGTTGTCGGCTTGAAATGGGTGTTTAGGAATAAGCTGGAAAAAGAAGGGAATGTCATTCGTAACAAGGCTCGGTTGGTTGTCAAAGGCTATTGTCAAGAAGAAGGGATTGATTATGAAGAAACTTTTGCTCCTGTGGCAAGGTTAGAGTCTGTTCGAATTTTTTTAGCATATTCCGCTCACAAGAACTTCGAAGTTTTCCAAATGCATGTCAAATGTGCATTCTTGAATGGAGATTTAGAAGAAACTGTCTATGTTGAGCAACCACCTGGTTTTGTGAATGAAAAGTACCCGGATCATTACTATGTGCTGGATAAAGCTATCTATGGGCTAAAGCAAGCACCAAGAGCCTGGTATGAAACGCTTACTCGCTTTCTAAAAATGTCAAAGTTTAAACAAGTTTCGGTTGACCCAACCTTCTTTCGAAAGAAGGAAGGCGAACATTTGATGATTGTTTAGATTTATGTCGATGATATCATCTTCGGTTCCACGAATCCTAGCTTAATCATTGAATTCAGAACGTTGATGGAGACTAAATTTGAAATGAGCACAATGGGTCCAATTAACTTTTTCCTCGGTTTGAATATTAGACAAGGACCAGAAGGTATCTTTATAAACCAGGAAGCATACACCAAAAATCTGCTGACTAAATTTCGAATGAAGGGTGATTCAAAAGTAAAGGTTCCTATGGCATTCGACACCAAGCTAACTCCATCCCTGGAGAAACCGGCTGTGGAAATAACTCTTTATCGACAAATGATAGGATCCCTTATGTATTTTGTTATTATGCCAGGTTTCAAGCTAATCCAAGAGAACCCCACATGCTTGCTGTGAAGAATATTTTTCGACATCTGAAGAAGACTTCATCTCTCGGTCTCTGGTATCCTGCAAGATCTGGATTCTTCATACAAGCCTTTTCAGATGCTGATCTTGGAGGATGTGGGCCAGAATTCACATGGGACTGCGTAGACCAGATGAAGCAGAAGTACCCTCACCTATTCTCGCATTCTTGAATCTAGCTTTAGAAAGAATTTCAGGACGAAATTCCCTCTAACGGGGGGATGATGTCACAACTGGGAATTCAATACCATGTAACAACAACAATGATAACATTTGTGAACCAAAAATGTGAAAGCATGTATGACGCTTATTCAATAACAACAAATTTTCCATCAAAAGCTCTATGCAAGCACTTCAAATAGCCAACAAAGAATTGGAAACCCTACAAATCCCGGTTTAAGTCCATTATGGACTAGGATTTCCTTATTGGACCTAATAGGCCAATAAGCTTCCAATTTGATTATTTTGGGCTTAGAACTCTTAAATGGGCTCTAATTAGATCCACTTCCATTTATTTTAATAATTTGGTCCATATTGGGCCTAGAATGAAATAAAATACCTTAATGGACCTTATTGGGCCATAACTAACCTAATTAGCCCTAATGAGCCATAAAAATCATTCCTTGATTTATTTTGGGCCGTGAACACTCTACAAAGACCAATTGGGCCAAAAATCATCAAATTCGATCATAATATGGGCTAAAGCACAAAAAGGCCCAATCTCTTTTCTGTCTTCTCCCTCTCTCGGCCCAAACCACAAAACATGGGGAGGAAGAGTTGACTTTCCTACATGCCACCTCACAATTGTACATGAGGTATCCATGCACTCTTCTCATACTTCCAAGCAACCCATCACTTCACTCTCTCTCTTCTCCTCTCTTTTTCTTCTTCGGCCGAGAACACAAAGGGAAGGAAACACACACACAATTCAGACAAAACTCTCTCAAAGAACACCCTTACTCCTTCATCAAAAAATTTGAGATTTAAGAGCTTTCAAGAAGGATTTTCCATAAGAGTCATCCTCTTAGGTAATTTGATGCTTGGATCCATAGTCTAGACTCTTTGTTTTATAAAAAATCTCTCCATAACTCATACCAAATTCGTGATCTTGCATCTTAGAACACATCTAAGCCAAAGATTCCCCAAGAAGCTTGCTAGGCCGAGAATAGCATAAAACTTCTTCCATTCTTCTTCAAAACCGAACCCACAAACTCAAGGTGAGTTCATACCCCTCTTTTTTTGGTTTTCATGTGTTTTATGGGGCAGAATACAAGTAAAATGTGTAGATCTATGTGTATGTGTATGTTATGTGTCATTTCATGTGTTTATGTGATAAATGTGTAACAAAGAGAATAGAAATTCGAGATCTATGGCTCTAAGAGGAAGATAAACATGATCCAAGAATTATTACACTAAAAAAAGTCAAAAAACTTACCCTCTAAGATTAAAATATACATATTGCAACATAAAACCCATTTTCGGGCTAAAATTGTCAAACAAACAAAAGTTGGGTTGAAAAATTGCCACTCACGGTTTTATAAAGGGCTAAAAGAGTCAAATTAGTAAAAATAAATGTTTTTATGGATATCATACTCTTTTAAGGGCTAGAATTGTAAATTGTAGTTTAATGGGCCAAATTTTGGGCTTTTCAGCCCATTAAGCCCTAATTTGTGAAAATCCCAATTTTGAAGGGGGTGAAATGATAAAGTTCTCAAACAAGGGGTAAAAAGGGTAAATGAAACTAATTCAGAGGTCAAAATGATGTATTTTCCAAACAAGGATCAAAACTGTAAACTTTTTGGATTTTGGACCAAAATTGTAAAAGTTAAAAAAAGTTTGGGCTTAAACCGAAAAACACTTTTCTGGAAGGGCTGAAACTGATAAAAGTAAGTTTGAGCTAAAACCACCGCTTAAACAAAGTCTATGGGTCAAAAATGACAAGAAAATGGTTTTTAGGGCCTAAAATGTCTTTTTATATATAAGGGACTTAAATTGTCATTTTTATTAAAGAAGGGCTGAAAAGGTCAACCCAATATTTTGAGTCAATTATTTTATTATTAATATATTTGGGTCAAAATTTCCAAACCACAACTTATGAAAAATGACAAGATGATTATACATAAATTTCCAAATATATAAACGAAAGTCCGGTCTCGTATCGATACAAATTTAATAATTGTTCAATTAAGCATTTCCGACATCTATACTATACCTAAAACAAGTAAACATTAAATCCTTTGGGCTTGAAAGTTCCAAACATGCTTATTGGGCCTTTGTGACCTATTAACATGATTTTTTGGCCTAAGGGATAATTATAAATGTTATTGGGCCTTCTATGACCCAATTTCATATTTAAGGGACCCTCAATGGCTTTTAAGTGATATTGGGCCTTAGTGGCCCATTAGCATTGCTAGTAAGGTCCAAGTAAATCAAATGCGAAATGGGCCAGCGTGTCCTTCGTATAATCAATAGCCATAAATAATACGCGGGAAGAGTAGGATCTTGTAATCCTCTTCTCCTAGTTTATTAGGCCTATCGTTAATCCAAGTAAACAAATATGGGTCGATAATCAATACTAATCAAAGTCAATTGGGTTTTAGTGAGTAATAACAGGTGGCACCAACGTGTGTTGGTCGTGATGAGAATCGTAATTGAGATTTAGAAAGCAATCATGATTATATGAATGAAAAGTAAGAACACAAAGAGTAAATATTAATCAGATCTTATATTGATGAAGAAACTAATTACAAACTAAGCAGAGAAAAATACGAATGACTAATGAATCACTCGTTGAGTCAATCGTCCCTCTACTTATAACCTCGGTCCCTATTTATAGGAAACATGAGTGGACAAAAAATATACTAAGTCCTTAACAATACGCTTCGCGCAAATGAAGACTTAGTAAAATAACTAACATGCGAAACTAAGAACAGACACTTCGACTTTTACAAAATCTAGACTCTACATTCTCCCCCTTTGTAAACAGTCGAAGCTATTCAGTTTGTGAGATTCTGAACAGCTGGGTGCATTGTTCTTCGGATTTCAAAATACCAAGTGATAATCTTCTTAAGCTCCTTCCTGTCTCCTTCATTATTCTTTGTTCAATTATTCATAAGAACAATGAAATTTGTATATTGCGAAGTGGTGTATCTTTCAATCTCTGAGACTTGAAACAAAAATCTTTTAGGCTTCCCCTTGGTGTCTTTGCCTGCGAAAACCATGCCAAAAGGTTTAAGGCATATTTCCCTGTCTGCATACTTCTTCAATTCGGTTTGAGGCAATGTTGATTCCCAAGGAACTGTAACTTTTCTTCCAAAGCCTAATGCGAGTTCTTCATCAGTTAATGCCAAGCAATCATAGTAGTTATCTATGAATATCTTGATATGTGCGAAACCAAATCTGAACACATCAGTATCATATCCTTTGAGCTTGTTTTCTTTCATGTCTTTCACGATAAGTGCCACTTGAATGAGATCATTTAGATTCATTAAGGGAAAGTCAGCAATGGTAAAATCAAAAGCCTTGTTATCTGCACGGACAACGAAGTATCGAAAGTTTTGAAGCATGTTCTCGAACATTACATCCTTCTTGATAGTTAGAACTTTCTTTATCTTCATCAAATACTAAACTTCCTCTTGATCCTTCGCAAGTACAGCATGAAATCTGATTTTCATGTAAGTGTATTCATCAGCATTTTCAAACTTTTCGCTGATCTTGTACTGCGCAGTGATAAACATCATTTCGTTTATCGGGAAGTCAAGTTGGAATCTGTCTGAATTCGCAACATCATAACTTCTTCTAGGCTTATTCTCAAAATTGTATAAGTGATTTTCCAAGACTTTGGATTTGATGGTTTCGAATGAGTACCACTTCGTAGGATCACCCTTGTTCAAAGTTGGTGGATCACTCGCTCTTTGCCTTAGAATGCTCTGAATCTGTCTTTGTTTTTCCTGTTTCTGCTTCAGCCTCTGCTTTCTTTTCTTCTTTCGACTTTTCATAAACCACCTCTTTACTTTTTCCAGTATTCACTGTTTGAGGTTTCGCACTCGAACTCCCTCCTTGTGTTGAACCAATTGTAATTCCCTTAAGAATTGGCTTTATTGTTACTATTGTTGAAGGAATTGGTTTCGTGAGGACAGGCAAAGTTGTTTTAAGCTGAGTTGAATGTATCTTTCCAACAGTTTTCGCATCATCCTCTTTACTTCCTTTTCTTTCTCCCCCTTGCACCCCTGTGAAAACAGGTGTGGCATTCTTCGGTAAAACAGAAGTAAAATTTGTAATCGAGGCCAATGCCTTTTGAATAGCTTGCTCCAAAGTGTTGACTTTAAGCGTTAAAAATTCCGGAGTAAGAATTGATTGTTGAGAAGGCCTTTAAACACAACTTTTTAATTCAGTCACCAACTGAATTAATTTTGCGAACTGCTCCTTATCTTCTTTGTGCTTGGCTTTGATAATTGGAGCAGATGATTGATAATCAATAGCAATCTTGGTAAGTGCTTCAGCAAAAACATCAACACGTTTTTGCACGTCCAAGTTTTGCGAATTAAGGTCTTGAAGCTCTTTTGCAATTTCCTTCTTTAACTCATCAACCTTGAAGTTGACATCTTCCCGGACCTTATTCACATCTTGTACGAAAAGAACATGTCGTTCTTTTGTAACAATTGTCAGATCTTTTACAACACCATCAAAAGATTTCCCTTGAGTTTGAATGCGAAGCTCATTATTCTTATCATAAGCATCAACTTTCGCATTTATTCTTTTCTCTATAGCTTTGATCATTGTTTCAACCTCCAAACCCGATACAGAAGACTTTGTGCCAGAATCAGCTTGTGATTGAATAATTGCATTCAACTTTCGATTCAGGATTTTAAATTGCTTACCTGACATAAGCATATGATCAGGGATTTCCTCCTCCTCTGAATCAAAGTGTAAAGCTTCAAATGTTCCTCCAAAACATCCTCCTTCGATTTCTTCATCAGACAGAGCTCGTGAAGATATAGGTTGTGGTGTTTCAGGGGATTGGGATGAAAACAATGTAGTGAAGGGATGTTGTTAAGGATGATCAAAGATGGATGATGTGGTTATATTTGTATTCGGGAGAAGGAATGGTGGTAATGAAGTAGATAAATTCTCAGATGAGATGGGTAAAGAAGTAGATAAAATGATCGGCATTGTAAGATCAACACTCGTGATAGGTGTCCCCATATCAGATACGTTAACAACCATATCAGGAGTAGGTACCTCCTCATGAACTGATTTGGTAGTTACTACTTCGATTGGAATGGTTGTGGTAGTGGAAATTTTCGAAGTAATGGGAAGAGAGATGTTTACTATTGGTGAACTTGAAATAGGTGGAGTCTCAGGAACCACTTCATCGTCTGATGACTCATTGCGAATAATCATCTTCCTTTTCTTGTATAGCTTCTGAGTGATATGCTTCGCAACATCTTGAGCTCTTCTTTTCTTTAAACTAGGAGAAACAGGAGCTGGAATGTCTCTAAACATAGCCCTTACTACTCACTTCAGTTTTGCGAATAGTAGGACAGGTAGTCTTCTTATGAGATGATTTGCGAAGCTTCTTTAAGACCCCTGACTTAGTCGGTATGATCTCCTTCACAGGTTTGGTAGAAAGCTCAACTTTCTCAACCTCTTCAGTCTTTGATACTTTTGTAGATTCGTGTTTTTCCTCCTTTTGAGTCTTCTTCTTCTTCTTGGATGACTCACCACTGACTTCAAATAGCACTCCAGTTCGCACATTAGGATCAAAAGTCTTCATGTATCGAACTAACACCTTGTGAGTAGAGGACACTTTGCTAAGCATTGCATCAGGAATTCTTGCAACACTTGTGAAGATATTTGCATCATCTTCAACAACTTTGGGAAATTAGTACAAAGAGAATTATGCGACATCTCCTTCTTCAGGAAGTTGAATTCCATCTTTCGCATATACCTTTTCCAATATCAAACTCCAGTACCTTGCACAAGAAATCACCTTATCAACAATTGTGTTTTCTAAGCTTTTGTTGAACTCCTTCCAAAGCCGAGTTCCATAATCGACACTAAGATCGTAGTAAAGTCCCATAACCATTGCATAAACCTCCATTCTACCCCTATCTAGACCGACACTCCTTCCTGTCAAGCATCGTAGAAAGATTCCAAGCAAGAAGTTCCAAATACAGGGTAAGCTTGATTTCCTGAAATCACTTATCTTTTCAAGAGTGGGTTGATGTCCCATCTCATTGAACATGAAGATAATCTGTGAGTTTGTTGGCTTAAAGAATGGTGGGTTATGAGGAATGTTCAAGAAGTCGATGAACATGTTCTTGTTAAGACGAACCCTCTTGTTATTCACCAGATTAAAAGTTATTACATCTGTTGCATAGTTGTATGACACAGTTGATGCCGCCATTGACAACCAAGTCATAGGAACAGGAAAGGAATTGAAAATAGCAATTGATAATGTTGATCTTTTCAATGCAACGATCAACGTCTTCAATTCTTCTGGATAAGATGAGACATTAGGATCAACTTGATAATTTGTGCTTTGAATATTCATGAGGGACTGTGAGATAATTTCTTCTATGTTGGATTGAGTAGCAGCCATTGTGAATCTGAGAAATTTCTTGAAAGAAATATTAGGGCTTTTTGTTCGTCTGAGAATTTTGAATCATGTAATGATTATCAGAAAAGATTATCCCTTTTATATGTTAATCTCAAAGATGAACTGTTTCCAAAAATAGAGTAGGCTACGTGTTCTTGGAAACTTGCAATCAATAGCCGTTGTAATGATCATGCCCCATAAAGTGCCTTGAAACTAGGGCCAATGGTTACTGGAAACTGTTCATGAGTACAGCTGTGTGAATGAAGACCCTTCGGTATTGAGGTTGGGCTCTTTCGTTTATGCGATTTTAAACGAAGTCATTTACTAGTCTTGCGAAATCGTCAGCCTAAGTTGGTATTACTTAGAACCTCAAGGATTTCGTGAGTGCATGTGATTCAAAGAAATGAGATAAGAAACAAGTTAAAAAAAATTTGGAATTCTATGATGTCAAAATTTATTGACACAAAGCAGTAAAACCCCAGGCAAAGGTTACTTCATTAATTACCAAGAGAGGTAATCAACTGCTTTCGTATTTTCCCGTGACATACAATCAAATACTTATGGAGAAGTATCAAAGGGCTTCTTTTATAGGCTTAATATGGTGGTTTGCGAATTTCGTTACATATCATCCTAAACATAAGGTGAGTAATTGTAACCGAAATTACTTGTTTGAACATTGTGTTCAGGGACAAGATTGCTTTGGATTATTTTTGAAAAGTGACAAGGATTTCAGATATATACTCACACGGAAATTATATTCAAAAAAAATTGAAGTGCTGAACCCTGTTGGGAAACAAACTTCGTGGGTTTCAAAAATTTGATCAGGATCTCTCATAAGAATGAATATAATTTGGAGTATATGAAATATCAGGTACAGAAACAAGTGTTTTGTAAAAATCTTGAACATAGTTCCCCATCAATTCCTTAAGTTGCGAAATTTGTGGGTTTCACTTATTTCACGGACTCATGAAACAAGATCATTAACACAGAATGATGACATGTCTAAATCATGATTGGTTTGAATGTTGTACTGGATTATGACAAATGCAGATTGCACTTTGAGAATCACAATACAAGGGAATCTTTTTCATATTTATAGCATAATCACGAAGTTGACTCTTAATCCAAATGATTTGCAAAGTGCAAGCAGCAACTGAAAAATATTCAGCTTCAGCCGTTGATATAGCAACAAAAGTTTGCTTCTTCGACTGCCAACTCACCAATTTTCCATCCAATAGTTGACAACCACCACTTGTACTTTTTCTATCCAAAGTACATCCTCCTATATCAGAATCCGAAAAAGCTTGAATGAAGAATCCCGATTTTCAAGGATACCAAAGTCCGAACGAAATTGTCCCCTTAAGATAGCAAAAAATATTTTTCACTGCAGTTAAGTGAGGTTCTCTGGGATTAGCTTGATATCTAGCACAATTACATACTGAAAACATAATATCAGGTCTGCTTGCAGTTAAGTACAATAAAGAACCTATCATGCTTCGATAAAGTGTTAAATTAACAGCAGGAGTATCTAACGAAGGAGTTAGTCTTGTTCCCACTGCCATTGGTACTCTTAGCTTCATGCTGTTTGTCATTCCAAAATTTTCGAGCAGATTCATTGTATATTTTTCTTGGTTGATTAAAATTCCATCCCAGTTCTGTCTTATATTTCAACCAAGAAAATTATTAATTTTTCCCATCATGCTCATTTCAAATTGACTCTTCATGAGATTTTCAAATTCAATCGACAATGCTAGGTCAGTTAAGCCAAAAATAATATCATCAACATAAATTTGATCAAGCATAAGATGATTCCCAACTTTCTTATGAAATAATGTGGGGTAAACTGATCCTTGTTTAAATTTAGATTGTTTCAAAAAATTTGTAAGTGTTGCGTACCAGGCTCTTGGTACTTGTTTTAACACATAAACTGCTTTGTCTAGTATGTAGACATGATCAGGATGTTCCTCATTTATAAATCCTGGTGGTTGTTGAACATAAATTGTTTCTTCTAGTTCTCCATTTAAGAATGCACACTTAACATCCATTTGAAAAACATCGAAGTCTTTCTGAGCTGCATAAGCTAAAAATATGCGAACTGCTTCGAGTCTTACGACAGGAGCAAATGTTTCTTCATAATCTATTCCTTCTTGTTGCGAATAGCCTTTAACAACTAGTCTAGCTTTATTTCGAATAATATTTCCATCTATGTCGGTTTTATTTTTGAAAATCCATTTTAATCCGACAATCAAAACATCAGAAGGTTTAGGAATTAATCTCCAAACTTTGTTTAGTTCAAACTCAGCCAGTTCAGATTGCATAGCAACAACCCAATCTGAGTGTTCCATAGCATTCTTTACTGTCTTTGGCTCTATTTTCGAAATAAAAACATTAAACATACACAATTCTTGGTTCGTGTTCAGTACCTCATTTTTCGCACGAATTTGAGCTCTTGTCAACACACCATCTTGTGGATTCCCAATCACCTGTTCTTTGGGATGATTCCTTGTCCATTTCTCAAGTGGTGAAAAATTAGGATTGAATTCCAATGGTGCATATTCATACATATCTTCATTTTCAGGTCCTGCTACAGAAAAATTATCATTTAATTCATGAAATTCATCATTTTCATCAAGATTAAATGTCTCTGTTTCATCATGCTCCCCCTCAACATGATGTTCATTTTGATGCTCCCTCCATACGAACTTCAGGCACACTTTCGCAAGCTATTGAATTCGTAGTAAGTGTTGAATCATCAATATATTTTGAGGATTCTGATGTTTGATTATCAGGAACATGAACTTCTGCAACAATTGCCCTGTCAGGAATTCCGAAAATTAAGTCATAATCAAAATCATTGATTTCTGAATTTTCAATTTGAGTATCTGAATCAACAAGAATTGATTTGTTTTCAAATTTAATATCCGTTTGTTTAAGATAGTAATCATCAAAGGTTAAGTTGAAAGTTTCTTCAACTTTTCTTGTTCGCTTGTTTAACACCCTGTATGCACAACTGAACATGGTTTGACATGCGGAATTAAAGCTTGCACAACTGAACATGGTGATTTGGGTGTTCAAGAGATGTATTGATTGTATATGGTGTTACAAAAAGGATATAGATCTAGACTACATAAATAACATACACTTACACTCTCAACTTTTACATCCCTCAAGCACACCTCTACAAGTGGACTAAACCCACCTTATACAGAGGTGTTTACATGTCTCTCTCTCACTCTCACTAACGCATTGGTCTAAAGGTTAATGCACCACATGCAAGTGGGTTTTACAAAATTCAAACATTTACAAAGTCAATCATGAATAACTTTGCACCCCAACATTCTCCCCCTTTTCCAAATCTGGGTAAAAAGCATCAATTTGCACAAACTGCAGGGGCCTGAAATGCACTTTCTTCAATTTTCAGCAAAAACAGTCCTTTTTCGAATTTGGATGCAAATTGCCAAACATTTGAAGCTTCAGGGACTATTTTCGAAAATTCTACCATCGTGCACAAATCATACGAAGAATCCCAAAATATACGAAGCTCCAAAATTTTTTTGATTTTGGGTGAAAAGTGTCAAACATTCGAAACTTGTGTTAATTTTCGAAGTCTCCAAAATTTGAAGGTTCAGGGGTCAAATTCGAAACTTTTACTTTTGTCCAAAATCATAGAATGGTTTTGAAAAGGTGCCAAACAATCAAAATTTCAGGGGCCATTTTCATAACATTTGCACTCTTATTCAAAACACACGAAATTTCAAGCCTTCGTATGAAATCTTGTCCACCCTTCGTATTCATCTTCTCCAATCAAACGATAAAATTGACAGCATACGAAGCCTTACCTAGTGAACAGTAACCCTTTGTTATTCCATATCTTCCCAAATCATCGACTACACTGAAAATCTTCGTTAACAAATTCTTTTGCAAAAAGTCGATATCAATGATTCCAAATTTCAATTCTTCGAACATCGATCCATCTCACATGAGACCCGTCACACCGTTATCTATTCGTCCCATTTGAAATCGACACAATACATCAAAATCGATTTTGATTTGAACATAACCGAATCTAAATTTAACTTCGACTCCAGGCAACAACCTAATACATCATTCAAAGATTTCAAATTATGAAAAACTCCAATTCGTTTCCAGTTCGTTTCCAATCAACCAACAAAACTCAAAAACCATTCGATTCAAAAACTCAAGCTTTTTCGTTTCCACATAGCCAAGAACATGAGTTTTGACAACTGTTGAGCACTTCAATCAATTCAACTATCGAACCCCTTTAAATACAAACTTTCTTCATATACAGAAATCATCGAAATTGAATCAACCATTAACAAACCCTTTCGATAACAATTCCAATCCGTGACTAATCCTTCGCTAATCGAGCACAGTTCTTCACTTTTACTATTCAAAATTGATTTATTATTTTCAAAATCAATAGAGTCTCTGACTTCGAAATCAGATCATCATTCAATATCGATTTCAATATCCAATCTCCAAATCCAGTTCAACTTTCAATTACGTGTTGAATTGATCAAGAACATGAATGTTGACTTTAAGATTGACTTTGCAATAAAATCAATTATCGACATTTTGATCATAATCGACTTTATGTTGGTACAAACCAAGTAAAATCGATTCACAAAACACATTCTACAAGCAAGGATTTCTAAGAAAGACAAGATAAAATCACGTTCGTATGAACATTCAAAAGCAATTGAGAGAACAAGCTCTTGAAGCGTGTTTGGAAGAATAAATAAAAAGGTTTGTATCAGATTTCAACTCAACGATTTTTGGGCTTCAACAACACACTATCGGATCTTAAAAAAAATCAACTGGACTTTTAACTCAAATATGATGAATGAAATTGAACATTTATTTTGGGCTCATAGTGGGAGATGAACAATGACGAATAACAAAAATTGGGCTTTTGAAACATATTTTGATTAAATTTGGGCTCGATCTAAACAAATGAAAATTTTGTGCTCTAGATCATTGTGAACAGTAGATTTCGAGATTTGGAAAGAAAATGAGTTTTAGTCTAAATCAAGAGAATGATTGAATCAGAAAGAATTTTGGCTTGATCTAAAAATAATTAATTGGATCAAACAAACAGAATTGAAACAAATTAGATCCAATGAATCAAGAGAGATCATGGAGAGTGACTCACCAAAATTGCTCAAATTGCGACAAAAATTGCCAAACCGAGAATCGTTCTTCAATAATCACCTTGATCTTGAAGACCCGCTCTGATACCAATTGTAGTGGTGTTGATTATGATGGCATGTGAGGAATTAGAAAGATTTAGTGAATCATCATGCAAAATCAAGAACAAAAGGAGTAAATAAATATTTGTAAGCTCTTATTAGATCTAGAAAGAATATACAAATGGGTCTGTACAAAGTTTCTCTCTCTAGTCTAACACTCCAAAATGGTTCACTTCCATAATGGGAGTCACGCACTTCCTATTTATAGGAAAGACTCAACCCATTTACACATACAAGAGGGTAAGCCTAAAACACCACATCCAAGCATGACTTTGTACCCTAACAGGTCGTAGTCTGTAGTTATAACCAAAGTCTCCTGGAGGGAGAGCGAGAGTTTTTGTATAGATCTATACAGGGGATGACTCTCCCACACCTCAGTTGTTCGCTACAGTTAGACGCGGCCAGTCTTGGATGACAAAATCTTAAGATCAATTATGGCGTTTACCAGAGTGCCAAGACAGACAAACTAGTCATTATCATGCATGGTTATAAGTACTCACATAAATAAATCCAATACTAATCAAGTAATCAAGATAAATCAAAATCATTCAAGGTTGGGATAATAATACGAACAATTATACGATATTTTGTTTATTTTCGGAAAACATCGGGTTTTCCGCGGAAGTTCAACATTTTTCACTGGTACTTTTAATACGAAGTTTTTCAACTATACACGTTTTGAAATCATGATGCATATTTACGAATCTTCACACTTTTATATAAACAATGGTCTTTTCAGAAAATATCAGATTTTCTTGGTTTTTTTCTTTCAAACTACACACAAAACATTTTTCATATCAAACCTGCTTATGAACTCACCAACATTCCATATGTTGACCGTTTTCAAAATAACTTGTATTCTCAGGTAACAGGTAAGCCGAGGAGTAGTACCAAGTTATGTTAGAGTGTTGTAATTTTCAAATCTATCAAATAGTTTATGTTATGGATTGTAATGTTAAACCAATGTACTTGATGTGAACAAAGTCGGTTGTAATATATTGATGCATGGTGATGCTTATGTTATGATTCATGTATATTCATTGTGATGATATTCAAATTTAGTCACGTGAGCCCTCGAACATTTCCGCCGTCTGGTTCGGGGTGTGACAATTACCTTTTTGGTCCGTATGTGGTGCATACTCATGCATGAGAAAAGTGAACTCGCACACGTACACCCCACGTACTCAGCAAGTACGCCGCACATACGTTGTTCATACCAATACCTTAGTTTTGAGGGCTTGCACCCTATATAATCCCTAGTATGGCTCCAAGACCTTCACCCTCATTAGCCTCCACCTAAAAATCATCCCTCTAACTAACCCTAAGTGAGAAGAGTGTACTTTGAGCTCATTTGTGTGTTTTAGTGGTGTTCTTGAAGAATAACAAGGTGGTAGACGAACATCGGAGCTTGGAAGAAGCTTCGATCTAGGATTCTCGCCTTGCTAGCAACCTTCTGGAGGTAAAAGCTCCTAGCTTGATCGTCTTTTCTTGTGGATTAAATTATTTCTTCATTTATAGAATTTTTGGTCCCAGCCTTTGTGATTCTTGAGCATGGCATGCTCTTAACCAAATAAGTTGTGCATTCAGACCCAATGAGGGACAACTTCGAATGTAAGAACTTAATGTATTAAGCTCTTAATATGCAATAAAGAACTTTGGTGCGTACGGCGTACTTAACCTAGCGTACGCTGCGCATATGGGGTCAACTGCCTGATCTCGATCAAGGCTTGTATACACCCAGGATAGGAGCTTTGTACGCCCTGAGTACTCAATGAGTTTACCGTGTTGACTCATTAACCTTGACCTTTGACTAGATTCTTGACCAAGTCGGACCTAAGGGTATTTTGGGTATTTTAAGTTGTTAATTGATATTAGGTTCTTGGTGTTGGTTAGGTGATCGTTGAGCTGATTTTTCGGAGCAAAGATTTATTCAACTTGTATTGCGATAGAGAGGCGAATTTTCCTCACTGTACTTGTGGGTGGAAGGAACCAATGTCAGCCCAGCAGATTATGTATCATGATATAGGATGTTGTTATGTTGTAACGATATGTTAATATCTACATGTTTATCTGTTTGCTAGTATATTTATCTGTCATGCATATGTCAATATAGTATGCTTGAGTTGAGGTTGTACTACTTTGTGCGATAGCGAACAAACCTGAGAGCAATCAAGACATAAGTTGTGGGCCCTGAGGGAAAGAAAGACTTATGTTGTGGGCTCGTGAGTTATCCAGATATGACTTGAGGGCCCGATAGGCATGCCAGACCGATACTGTGGGCTTAGGGCTAATCTAGTATTTTAGTTGTGGACCCAGTATAGGTTGTTATATCTATGTATGTGTTGGTACTTTGGAGGAACTCACTAAGCTATGGCTTACATTTTTAGTTTATTGTTGTAGGAACTTCTGAGGATCGTAGGAAAGCAAAGGCATGATCGTGGACATCATCCTGTTTAATGTCACTGGGTCTTGGGGAAAACTATGATTTTGAAATAATGCTTTTTGTGACATCCCCTAATTTCTCGGCCAGAAAAGACCGATTTAATTGATGCTTTTTAAAATAAAATCAGATAAATCTTTTTAAAAGATGTTACGGAATTGGTCCCCAAAATAATTCATGATAAAATTTTATGAAAGTCATTCCTTAAGAAATGTATAGTTTCATTTCATATGAAAACCTCGGGATGTCATGTTTCGATACAGATCAAAAGCATAAACAAGACATTATAAGCCTTTCAACAGTTATTTATAACTACTGGCCTATAATCGAAAATCTCTCATTATCTTCCGACTATGCTTGGGGTCCACTACCTGTAATCATAAAAACTGAGTGGGTCAGGCTTGGGAGCCTGGTGAGCATATAGGGTTTTCAACCCACAATAATAATATACTTATTAAGTTCACCAATTAACAATAACCCTGATTACCCATTCCCGTTGTCCTCACTTTACGTCCCTAAACACCTATCACAAGGGACCTAGCCTAAGGATTATCATCGGGATGGACACTACTGTTAAGGGGTTTCCTCAGCCATACATGTCCTAAAGGCAACCATGAGGGGGATGGAGTACACCAATGAACATTTAAGTCATCAACACCTACAAGTTGCGAACCTGCTAGTGTTCCACTAGACTGTCTAGAAAGGTCCGTGGTCGTCATCTATACTCCGCTAGATGACTACAACAACAACAACAACATCGAGGCCTCTCACCATTTTAACACACATCAGCTATTTCATCTACCCATGTTCTACCCAACATATTTTGTAGATAAAATACATATACAGTTTAAAACTTGTATAAAACATTTATTCAACAGTCACCTCAAATAAACACTTAATATAATTACACATAGCATGTATTTTATAGAAAATACTTCATATCTAGGTGCAAGATGAAAGTGACTACACACTCACTTGTTTTGATAAAAACCGGGCAACAATTCGTTTCCTAAAACGATCGTCTCTAATAAAGCCGGGAGTTTTATTGAGAAACCGGGCTCTACAAAAGTCGGGCTTCGAAACCGAAAAGATAAATTTTCCGGGCTTCACAGGCTCTTCGTGACGTATTCTGGGGCTTATAATTGATACTGAGGCTTCGGGGGATGATAATATGAAAGAAATATGGAGAAAGGGACTAAAAATGACAAGTTTTCAAAACACTCCCGGGAGGTCTCGCACCCTTCTATTTATAGGGGCGAGGCTTCTGATCGGACGGCTGAAAACAAACCACGCGTTGCAGATATGAGGGCTTACAGGGTGGTGGCTCGCACATGGTCTGCGCATGCGAGCGGCTCGCTGGCAGTGTATGATTGGACCGAGGTCTAGGGTCCGAAGTAGGGGGGTTCGTGGCGGCTTGCGAGGGCTCGGTCTCGTGCAAGAAGGTACGTGTCGCCTTCTCAGTGGACCACTTCAGATAAGGCCATGTGCTCGGATGAATCAGCAGCTCGAATAACTCAGTTGCTCGGATGACTCAGCAGGACACATGGCGTGTTTTGAGCGAGGGTGACGTGGCAGCTCGTGACTATGCGAATTTTCTCTATTTTCGCGCCAAAACTTCTAAAATCCATAACTTTCTCATACGAGCTCCGTTTTTGACGTTCTTTATATGCACACGTAGCTAAAATTACGCTCTACAATTTCCGTTTAGACTTCGTCTGCTAATTTTAAATTTAATTTTTATATTATTATTTTTAACAGACATGGACAGGAAATCCGTTAAAAATTCATAACTTCTTCATCCGACGTCCGTTTTTGTCAGACTTTTTACCGTTGTGCTACTAATGACAAGACCATCAATTCTCGTTTAGGTTGTGTCGGCTAAAATTCACCCGATCTAAAATTCGAGTTTTTAGTTGTCTACTGCTAGGCTGAAACTTCGAAAAATCATAACTTCCTCATACGAGGTCAGATTTGGGCGTTCTTTTTATCGAACTTTTCGGTTTAACGATTACTACGACTTTCGTTTAGATCACTAAGGCTAAAAAGTAGTTTATCAAAAACTCACTTTTTACGACACTCGGCACCGTGCTTGTTTATCGCGAAACTTCGACAGGTCATAACTTCTTCGTTATAACTCGGATTTTGGTATACTTTATATCCCCGAAATCCTTGTTTCAACCACTACAACTTTATGTAAAGATATCGGGCTTATCTCACACTTTAATTTTGACGCTTATTTTTATTCTTAATTAATTAAACCCTGATAATTAAGCATAAAACACATAATTCACATAATATTCACAAAATTCCTTTTCATTTCTTCAAAATGAGTTACAAAGGTTAACCTAGACTATCACCTCAATATAAATGCCTAGGCTAGAAACACGAGTGTTACAATTCTCTTCCCCCTTAGGGTGATTCCGTCCCCGGAATCACATATCACCAAACAACTGCGGGTAGCGACTCATCATGTCACTCTCCGTTTCCCAAGTGAGATTCGGTCCATTCGTATGTTTCCAGCACACAAGCACTAAATCAACCATCTAGCGTCGCAACTTCATAGTCTTACGGTCAACGATTACCTCAGGTTCTTCGATCAACCTCTTGTTTTCATCCAACCTTAACTCAGAAATTGGAATTATGTCGGGCACATCTCCTGTGAACTTTCTCAAATAACACACATGAAAGGTGTTATGAATACCCTCCGGTTCTTCCGGTAACTCTAGCTTATAAGCTTGATTCTGGATCTTCTGAAGAACTTTGAACGGGTCCAATAAACCTTGGACTCAACTTTCCTCGTTTCCCAAATCTTATAAGTCCCTTCCATGGCGAGACTTTAAGTAAAACCGAATCTCCAACTTCAAAGGTTATCGGTTGTCTTTTCTTTTCAGCATAACTCTTTTGTCGATCTTGAGCAGCTAACATCCTTTCCCTTATCACTTTAAACTTTTCAGCAGTCTCATGGACTATTCAGGTCCCATAAACTGCTTTCCCCCAGCTTCCAGCCAACATGATGGCGTTCGGCACTTTTCTCCATACAAAGCATGATAAGGTTCCATCTTAATGCTTGAGTGGAAACTATTATTATAGGAGAATTATACTAAAGGTAAGTGTTCATCCCGGTTACCTTGGAATTCTAGGGTACATGCTCTCAGCATATCCTCCAATATTTGAATTATTCGTTCACTTTGACCATCAGTTTGAGGATGGTAAGCTGTACTCAAACACAACTTGGTACCCAATTCCTCTTGTAGACTCCTCCAAAACCTTGAGGTAAAACGGCTGTCACGATCGGATACAATCGTTAACGGAACACCGTGAAGCCTCATAATTTCCTTCACGTAAGAATTCACATGTTTATCTATAGACCATTTCTCTTTGGTTGCTATGAAATGTGCACTCTTAGTGAAGCGATCAACGACCACCCAAATCATGTCGTGACCGTTCCTTGTTCTGGGCAATTTAGTCACAAAATCCATGGTGATGTCTTCCCATTTACCCATGGGTACGGGTAAAGGTTCTAAACTCCCATATGGTTTCTGATGGTGTGCCTTAACTCTAGCACAAGTTACACACTCGGCCATATACTTAGCAACATCGAGCTTCATAGTCAGCCACCAATAATAGGGCTTTAGATCCCTATACATTTTTGTACTGTCGGGATGAATCGAGTACATGGTCTTGTGAGCTTCTTCCATCAGAAGATCTCTTACTCCGCCCGTCTTAGGTACCCAAATTCTATCTTGGAATACCTTCAACCCTTGGTTGTTTGTACCGAATACTAACGTTTTTCCCAAACGTTCTTCCTTTCGGTAATTTTTCTCTAAAGCTTCCTCTTGAGCTTTATTTATACTTTCCACAATTGTCGAGACAACTTCAATTCTCAACGCTCTTGGCCTTTTTTTTCAAGGTTGACCTTCCGACTGAGAGCATCAGCAACAACATTTTCTTTACCAGGGTGGTAAAGTATCTCACAGTCGTAGTCCTTGAGTAACTCTAGCAAGCGTCGTTGCCTCATGTTCAATTCCTTCTGATTAAAGAGATACTGGAGACTCTTATGATCAGTAAAAAGTTTACACTTTGTGCCATAAAGATAATGCCTCCATATCTTTAGGGAGAATACTACCGCTGCCAACTCCAAATCATGAGTGGGGTAGTTCTTTTCATGCTCCTTAAATTCCCTCGATGCATATGCTATCACTTTATCCCTTTGGGTCAGAACACAACCTAACCCAACTCCAGATGCATCGCTATAAACTGCAAAGTCATCAACTCCTTCGGGCAACGAAAGAATCGGTGCTTCACACAATCTCTTCTTCAACTTCTCAAAGCCTTCCTTATGCTTCTCATTCCAAGCATAAGTAGCTCCTTTGTGGGTCAAAGTTGTTAATGGAGTAGCAATTGAAGAAAAGCCTTGGATAAACCTTCGGTAATATCCAGCTAATCCTAAAAAGCTTCGAATCTCCGTAGGACTTTTTGGTTGTTCCCACTTCATTACAGCTCCAATCTTTGCTGGGTTAACCATTATTCCTTCTTGGTTAACCACATGACCTAAAAATTGGACTTCTTGAATCCAAAATTCACATTTGGAGAACTTTGCATGCAGCTTCTCCTTTTTCAGGACTTCTAGGACTTCACGAAGATGCTTTTCATGCTCCTGCTTGCTTTTCGAATAAATCAAGATGTCATCTATGAATACTATCACGGATTTATCTAGGAATGGTTTACAAACCCTATTCCTCAAATCCATGAAAGCTGCTGGGGCATTGGTTAGTCCGAACGACATAACCAAAAATTCATAGTGTCCATATCTTGTTCTAATCGCAGTCTTTTCGATATCCTGCTCTCTCACCTTTAGTTGATGGTATCCCGACCTAAGATCGATCCTTGAGAAATAGCTCGAACCTTGCAACTGGTCGAACAGGTCATCGATCCTTGGCAACGGTACTTGTTCTTTATCGTCGCTTTGTTCAGCTCTCTGTAATCGATGCACATTCTCATGCTCTCGTCTTTCTTCTTTACAAATAACACAGCGGGCTCCCCAGGGCGATGAACTAGGTCGAATGAAACCTTTGTCCAAAAACTCCTGAAGTTGTGTCATAAGTTCTTTCATCTCTGTTGGTGCTAATCGATATGGTGCTTTTGCTATCGGCATCGTTTCTGGTAACAAGTCAATACGAAATTCTACTTGTCGATCAAGGGGCAATCCGGGAAGATCTTCGGGAAAGACTTCCGGATAATTACACACCACCAGAATATTCTGCACCTCCTTCTTTTCCATCTTAGCATCGATCACGAACGCTAAATATGATGTACACCCCTTGGCCAAACACTTTCTGGCTTTCATTAGAGAAATGATTCTAGAATTTACTCTGCATTTGTCTCCATACACCATAAACGACTCTTTCCATAGCGGGTTTACTTTTACTATCTTCTTTCTACATAATATTTTTGCATCGTTGGCGCTAAGCCAATCCATTCCTAAAACTATGTCGGATCCATTTAACTTGATAGGCAATAATTCCTCGTGGAACTTATTCCCATCCAAGTCAATGAGGATGTTTTTCATACGATGGCTAACAGGTACAAACTTGCCACTAGCAATCTTAACTATTATAGCATTAACTAGTTTATCTACAGGCAAAGCTAGTTTTCTACCAAATTCATGCGATATGAAGGAGTAATTGGCTCCAGAATCAAACAAAATTTGGGCAGGCAATTCATTTACGAGAAAGGTACCTGAAGCGACATCGACTTCTTCTTTTGCAGCTTCAAGTGTCATCTGAAAGGCTCTCGGCTTCGGCTTTGGTGGTAGATTGGGTTTTGCTGCGTCCTTCTTCTTCGGGCAATCCCTCAAAATATGCCCTTCTTCATTGCACCCAAAACATACATTCTTATTGAAGGTGCATTCATTGGCATAATGCCCAGGCTTTCCACATTTGTAACAAGTGACTTCCACGCTGCACCTCCCAGCATGTTTCTTCTTACACTTGTCACACCACATGGCTTTGGATCCTCCTCCAAATTTTCTCGAACCAGCCTTCAAGAATTTTTTCTTTTTATTGGAACCTAAAGTTCCTTCAAACTTTCTCTTTTCGCCAACTTCAACCTTGCTGGCGGCTCTCCCTTTTATCATATCTTCAAAAGACTTGGCAGCCCAGATAGCTGCATCCAAAGTAAGTGCCTGACGTCCTGGCACCGCGTACTCCGATGGAAGTCCCGTTGTGTATCTGTCAATTTTTTCCAACTCATCTGGGATAACACGCAAAGCAAACTCCATTTTGTTTGTGAAGTTATTTGTATATTCGTCAACAGTCATACTCCCCTTCTTCAATGTTAGAAATTGGTTTTCTAACTCAAGCACGTCTTGGGCCGAGCAGTACTTGCGCTTGAAGTGTACCAAGAACTCTGCCCAAGTTAGTTGCAGTGGCTCATTAGGGCTTAGGGTTTTCCCCAAAGTGCTCCACCATCGGGCAGCACTACCCCTGAACTGACGTACTGCAAATGTGGTTTGTAACTTGCCTTGGCAATCACAAGTCATGAAATCCAACTACATTTCCGAGATCCAGTCCATTACTCCGATAGGATCTTCCTTTCCAGTGAAGGTCGATGGCTTGCAAGTCATAAAATCCTTATACTTGCACCCATTTCTATCCATTCTACCCTCATTGTTATTTCTCCCAACCACAAGTGGATCAGTTTGACTAACAGATCTACTGTTGTTTCCTTCTTCAGATCGATCGTCATTCAATTCACGTTGTTCAACAGGAACTGAAGGTTCATCCCTGTTGTTCAGCAACATTTTCCTCAATTCCTCCCTTTGTTCAGCCAACATGGTCTGAATCATAGTTCGTACTCCAGCCATGGTGATGGGTTCGGGTGCAACTCCTACTATCGGCACCTGTTCCACCACTTGAGGTTGAGGTTGTTGGTTTCTGTTTGCATTTCCTGCTCCACTTCGAGTTCTTGCCATTACAATCTATATACCGAATAACATGAATTTAGGTCTTTATCCTTGTTAGACATGTTAATTCCCTTATCACTCTGAAACGTTTACATGTTAGTTCTAATCTCGTAATCATACGCTTAGAATCCTACACACATAAGGTTTCCATATCCGGTCGACAATAGACCATAGATCCGAACAAATAATGGCATATATGGCAACATATAGCATTTAGCACATAAAGACATTTTAGGCATCTTTCCTAAAATAAACTAGTGCTCATGTCTAAAATATGGTAGACACTCATCTCATAATCATCACTTAGCATTCTAAGTTCAAGTCTAGAAATTTTACAATTTCTTAGTTTGCTTAGACTAATGCTCTGATACCAACTGTGACATCCCCAAATTTCTCGGCCAGAAAAGATCGATTTAATTTATGCTTTTTAAAGTAAAATCAGATAAATCTTTTTAAAAGATGTTGCGGAATTGGTCCCCAAAATAATACATCATAAAAGTTTATCAAAGTCATTCCTTAAGAAATGTATAGTTTCATTTCATATCAAAACCTCGGGATGTCATGTTTCAATACAGATCAAAAGCATAAACAAGACATTATAAGCCTTTCAACAGTTATTTACAACTACTGGCCTATAATCAAAAATCTCTCATCATCTTCCGACTATGCTCGGGGTCCACTACCTGTAATCATAAAAACTGAGTGGGTCAGGCTTGGGAGCCTAGTGAGCATATAGGGTTTTCAACCCACAATAATAATATACTTATCAAGTTCACCAATCAACAATAACCCTAATTACCCATTCCTGGTGTCCTCACTTTACGTCCCTAAACACCTATCACAAGGGACCTAGCCTAAGGATTATCATCGGGATGGACACTACTGCTAAGGGTTTTCCTCAGCCATACATGTCATAAAGGCAACCATGAGGGGGATGGAGTACGCCAATGAACATTTAAGTCATCAACACCTACAAGTTGCGAACTTGCTAGTGTTCCACTGGACTGTCTAGAAATGTCCGTGGTCGTCATCTATACTCCGCTAGATGAGTACAAAAACAACAACAACATCGAGGTCTCTCACCATTTTAACACACATCAGCTATTTCATCTACCCATGTTCTACCCAACATATTTTGTAGATAAAATACATATATAGTTTCAAACTTGTATAAAACATTATTCAACAGTTACCTCAAATAAACACTTAATATAATTACACATAGCACGTATTTTATAGAAAATACTTCATATCTAGGTGTAAGATGAAAGTGACTACACACTCACTTGTTTTGATGAAAATCGGGCAACAATTCGTTTCCTAAAACGATCGTTTCTAATAAAACCGGGAGTTTTATTGAGAAAACGGGCTCTGCAAAAGTCGGGCTTCGAAACCGAAAAGGCAAATTTTCTGGGCTTCACGGGCTCTTCGTGGCGTATGCTAGGGCTTATAATTGATACCGGGGCTTCGGGGATGATAATATGAAAGAAATATGGAGAAAGGGCCTTCAAATAACAAGTTTTCAAAATACTCCCGGGTGGTCTCGCACCTTTCTATTTATAGGGGCGAGGCATCTGATCGGACGGTTGAGAACATACCACGCATTGCAGATCCGAGGGCTCGCAGGGTGGTGGCTCGCACATGGTCTGCGCATGCGAGGGGCTCGCTGGCAGTCTACGATTGGACCGAGGTCTAGGGTCCGAAGTAGGGGGGTTCGTGGCGGCTTGCGAGGGCTCGGTCTCGTGCAAGAGGGAACGTGTCGCCTTCTCAGTGAACCACTTCGGATAAGGCCATGTGCTCGGATGACTCAGCAGCTCGAATGACTCAGCAGCTCGGATAACTCAGCAGGACACGTGGCGCATTTTGAGCGAGTGTGACGAGGCAGCTCGTGACTATGCGAATTTTCTCTATTTTCGCGCCAAAACTTCTAAAATCCATAACTTTCTCATACGAGCTCCGTTTTTGACGTTCTTTATATGCACACGTAGCTAAAATTACGCTCTACAATTTCCGTTTAGACTTCGTCTGCTAATTTTAAATTTAATTTTTATATTATTATTTTTAACAGACCTGGACAGGAAATCCGTTAAAAATTCATAACTTCTTCATCCGACGTCCGTTTTTGTCATACTTTTTACCGTTGTGCTACTAATGACAAGACCTTCAATTCTCGTTTAGGTTGTGTCGGCTAAAATTCACCCGATCTAAAATTCGAGTTTTTAGTTGTCTATTGCTAGGCTGAAACTTTGAAAAATCATAACTTCCTCATACGAAGTCAGATTTGGGCGTTCTTTTTATCGTACTTCTTGGTTTAACAAATACTACGACTTTCGTTTAGATCACTAAGGCTAAAAAGTAGTTTATCAAAAACTCGCTTTTTACGACACTCGGCATCGTGCCGGTTTATCGCGAAACTTCGACAGGTCATAACTTCTTCGTTATAACTCGGATTTTGGTATTCTTTATATCCCCGAAATCCTTGTTTCGATCACTACAACTTTATGTAAAGCTATCGGGCTTATCTCACACTTTAATTTTGATGCTTATTTTTATTCTTAATTAATTAAACCCTAATAATTAAGCATAAAACACATAATTCACATAATATTCACATAATTACTTTTCATTTCTTCAAAATGAGTTACAAATGTTAACCTAGACTATCACCTCAATATAAATGCCTAGGCTAGAAACACGAGTGTTACACTTTTGAAACAATGATTCTTTTTGTAAAAAAATGTTGGTTAATGGTTAGTTTTGAAAATTTTAAATTTCCTTGATTTTCGGAGTGTTACAAGTTGGAATCATAGCCTTCGTTTGAGAGAATTGGATGAACATCTGTGTGAATCTAGACCCAAACTAGGGATTTACAAAAGTTTTTAAATGGTTTTCAAAACTGTTTGCAAAATAACCAAGGAAGGATGTGGTGTGTACCATTAGCCGGAGCTAGAAAGTATACCCCAAGTTACACATACTGGTTTTTCTTATGATGTGGTAGAATGGGATGCTAGTTGTAGGATAGGGATCTTCAAGAATTGCATGATAGAATTACCTAATGTATGATGCATTGTTTCCTATAGAGTTTTCTTGCTTATTGTTGTACGACTCTTTCGGGTGTGAATTAACTATTAATTGAATACGTTAAGTCACATGCTGTATGGGTTAAATAATTTTAGAGTGAAGGATTTGGTCCTATGGTGCAACTTTTGTTTGAGTCCAACCATCATAGGGTTGAACCTTTTAATATGAGATTATTTAACTTATGTTGCATGTGATTGTATTCATGCAGTAGTTAACTTGCACCAATGGGGGTCGTTTGGCAGTTGATGGTAGGGTAAGGTGTGGATCCTAGGATAGCCTAGGGGGTATGTAGTACTTATGATATGCTTTTTAGCAAGTTTTGTAAGCTCCATGGATGCATTATGTGTAAGCATTCGGTTAGTTGAGGAATGTCTAGCCTTTATCTTGGGAGTCAAAATAGGATGTATACACATTCTAGTGTGTGATGTTAGGGTTGTTGTGATGAACTTCTGAGACAAATACGGGTAGGTTTGGAAGTTAGTATAGGCCCATACTACCGAAAGCACAGGACCCGCATGCATAATAGGAAGTTAGAAACCTCAAGGGTTCGTATTTCTAGAATGGTTGTGATTATAGGTGTATTGTGGCATTTTTGATGCATTTTGGTTCGTTACAAGTATGGAGTTCATAAGGGGATCTAATTCAAGATCTAAATCTGATGGTCAGATAGGTCGGGTTTGACTGTTAATGAGATACGTTAGATGATTACTTTGGAGAATTTATAGATTTTGTAGGAAGAATTATCTGGTATCGTGGATCGGATCACTGGAAGGCTAATTGCCATGTTCGAGGAGCGAACTGCAACTATGCAGACTATGAAAGCTGCTACTGAGATGACTACTAGGGGAGATGTTATTATGGGGACACGACTCGGAAAGAGAAGAAGGACTCATTCAACGAAGGATGAAGATTCTGAGGCTGCTAACTTGGGTATTGGAAGTCAAGGTAGCTTTGATATCTGCAGGAAGTGTGGGAGAACCCATAGGTTTGCTTGTCACAAGTTCAAATGTTATAAGTGTAGAGGGAGAGGGCATGTCTTTCGCGACTCCAACAAGGATTAGATGTGTTTACACTGTCACCAGCCGGTTCATCTCAAACCTGACTTTCCTACATGGGTAGTAGAAGGAGTGCAAGCCCCGATGTCCACCATCCTACGGGAGGTCAAGGTTGAAGCGTAAGAAATCACAGGTATGAAATTTTGATCCACAACTTAATTTTGAATGGATAGCCATTCGTGTAGTGGCTTGTTAGAATTATTATGCTAGCATCCGTAGGTCGTAATTGGTCAGGTTTGTGTTTGGAAATCCTTGGGGTACCTTCTCTGATTAATTTGATTCATATCCCCATGGGAGATGTGTGTGTGTGTGTGTGATAGTAGGGACGGATTGGCTGAGCAATTTTGGTGTTGTGATAGGTTGCACGGGTCAGTGGATGGTGGTTCGAACCCCAAGTATAGGAGAACTGCTTATTTATGGGGAGGGTATCGGGATGGGCTAGCTTTTGTTCTACTGTCATGGCTAAGTAGTATACCCACCATAAATATATGGGTTATCTTGCCTATGTGGTTGATACATGGGTTAGGGAACAGACATCTATTTCATATGTGCTAGTTGTTAGGGAGTTGCTTATGTGTTTCTGGAGGAGTTATCTGATGTGCCTCCCAGGAGGCAGTTTGAGTTTAGGATTGACTTAGTGCTAGGTTCGGCTCCGATTGCCAAGGCGCCATACCTTTTGGCACCATCTGAGATGCAGGAGTTGTCCTCTTAGCTTCAGGAGTTGTTAGGCAATCAGTTCATCAAAACCGAGCAGTTCGCCATGGTGAGCACCAATTTTGTTCGTCAATAAGAAGTTTGGTTCACATTGGATGTGCGTTGATTACCAGGAGTTAAAAGAGTTAACGACATCTTTGATTAGTTATAGGATGCATCTTGGTTCTCCAATATCAATCTGAATTAAGGGTATCATCAAGTGAGCATTAGAGAGTAGCACGTGAAGAAGACTGCGTTTTAGACTCGTTATGGTCATTATGAGTTCGTGGTGACGCCATTTAGGCTCAACAATGCATCTGCAGTGTTTATGGATTTTATGAATCAGGTATACAGGCTGATGCTTGATTTTTCAGCTATTGTTTTATTGATGATATCTTGGTGTATTACAAGAGCAGTGAGCAGCACGAGGAGCACCTTCGAGAGCTTTTGGGAGTACTGAGGCGGGATCGGTTGTATGTCAAGTTCTCGAAGTGTGAGTTTTGGTTATAAGAGGTCTAGTTCCTGGGGCATCTTTTTTAACTAGAATGAAGTTTTGGTTGATCCAACCAAGATTGAGGTTTTGATGTAGTGGGAGGTTCCGAAGTCCCCCTAGGGGATCAGGAATTTCTTGGGCTTAGCAGCATATTATCGAACATTTATTCAAGATTTCTCCAAGAATGTTGTAACCCTTACTCGTCTGACGAGGAAGAGCGTGGATCTCTGTTGACCCTTCCGGAGGGTGTCGATGTACCGTCTTTACGAATCATAAGAGTTTAAGGTATCTTATGGAACAACCAAACCTGAACATGAGGCAGTGCAGGTGGCTTGGCTTCGTCAAGGATTATGACTGCGAGATCCTTTACCATCTGGCAAGGTTTTAAAAAGGGGTTCGAATCGGCTGGTTGAACTGATCGAACCAGGAACCGGTCGGCTGACCGATTTAATAAGTTCCAGTTTTATGTTGAATTCTATGCCGGGGAGAACCAGCCGGTTATTGAAAATTTCCGGTTGAACCGGTCATGGTGAACCGGTTATAATCCGTTCAAACCGGTGACTATTGGACTTCACTAATTTTTGGGCTAAATTTTGGAAAATGGGCTCCATAACTTGCAACAAATTTAATTAACTACATGTTAGGAGTCTTGAAGACTTGGACGAATGTTATCAGCAGCAGCCAAGAGTAGGTCGAATTCTTTTGTGTGTCTCCATTAATCGACGTAATCCATAATCACGACTTCTATATTCACGTTGCCCAAGTACAATATTGTTGTCCTCTTCCACAATGGTAACCCACGGGTAAGCAACTAAGAATTGATTACACGTTTTTCTTTTTGAGTTCACGATAGAAACCCTCTGTTTTTTTAATTTTCTTTTTTTCAATTGAGTTTAATATAACCTTTGTGTATTGTGTTATGATTATGATATGTTAATTTAGTTTCTTTTTAATGATTTTCGTTCTTATGACTTTATTATTTTAACGCATATTAGTTTTTAATCTAGAGCACTAAGATTAGTTGAGAAATATGTTTGTTTGCATTTGCATCAACGAAACCTCACCCCAAAAATTATGTTTGTTTTATATACATACATATATATATATATATATATATATATATATATATATATATATATATATATATATATATATATATATATATATATAGGAACAACTTTTTGTTTGTTAGTTGATATATTTAGCCAAATATAACGATGATGGTCACCATTAATTTATGTTTTAGTTTTTATTATGTTGGATTGTAATTTTTCTGTTATGACAGATTTATGTTATGTATTTCTAACTTTGAAATTGCTATATGGTTTTGTATTATAGTTCAATATGGAATCTAGGGACAAAGAACCAATGGAAACATAATCTTAATCTCGATCCAAAACTTCCGGTCAAACGAATGTAAGAACTAAGACGGATAAAGCATAGGAACATATAACTCTATCCAAGGATGACCAAGGAAACAAGATTTACATATGTAATTTTTGTGAAAAAAATTTCCGTGGTGGTGGCATAAGCAGAGCTAAGAAAAATCTTGCTGGTGTTATTGGTTACATATCAGCTTGTACTAAAGTAACTCCAGAAGTTCTTTTTACAATGGAAGGTATTTTGAAAGAAACATCACAAAGGGAAAAACGTAAAGCTACATCAAGTGTTACTATCTTGGATGACGATGAAGATATGGAAGAAACACAAGTTCAAAATGCCAAAGCACGATCTGTTAAAGAGGGGAAAAAGAAAGCTACATCAAGTGTTCATCCTTTCTTTAAAAAAGGTATAAATGATCCTTCTCAACCCACTATTAAATCTGCCATGCAAACTAAGAAAAGAATAAATTATGTGGATTTAGCTATTACAATGTGGTTCTATGATGTATGTATACCTATGAATGCTTGTAACACTCCATATTTTCAACATATGATAGATAAAATAACAAGTATTGGTTATGGGTACAAAGCACCTAATTATCATGCTCTGAGGGTAAACTTATTGTCAGATACAAAGAAATATGTTTCGTTGTTAATTGATTCATGCAGAAGTCAGTGGATTGAAAGTGGTTGCACGATTATGAGTGATGGGTGGAGGGATATTATGCAACTCCATTTGATTAATTTATTGTTTTATTGTCCTAAAGGGATATCATTTCTTAAATCCATTGATGCATCTGATATAGAGAGCAATACATTGAATTTGTGTAATTTGTTTGCTAAGATTGTTGAGATGGTAGGGCAAAAGAATGTGGTACGAATTGTTACTGACAATGCTGCCAACTACAAACTTGCTGGTAATATGCTATGTGAAAGACATACTCCTATTACTTGGTCTCCATGTGCAACACGTTGTCTTAATCTTGTATTAAAGGATGTTTTAGAATTGGATATTGTGAAAAGTTTGGTCACTCTTGCATATAGGGTTACTGTTTTTGTCTATACCATAAATGGCCCTTGAATTGGTTAAGAAAAAGAGTTGGTTGGACTGAAACCATCCGTCCATGTGCTACCCGTTTTGGTACCGCTTTTATTGCATTGAAAAGTTTGTATGATCATAAAGCCGATTTACAAGCAATGGTTATATCTACAGAGCTTAAGAAGATGTTAAAAGTGGGAAATGTGTTTGAATGTAAGGAAATTGTCTTGAATGAAAACTTTTGGAAAAATTGTTTGATTACGGTGAAAGTGATGACTCCTTTGTTAAGGCTTTTGCGGTTATGTGATTCGGATGAAAAACCTGCATTGGGTTATGTTTATGAGGGAATGCATCGCGCAAGGAGAGGGGTTAAGGAATTATTTAAGAAAAAGAAAGAATTATACAAGCCTTATACCAACATAATTGATAGAAGTTAGGATAGGATGTTAAGAAAAAGTATTCATTGTGCAGCGTCTTGGTTAAATCCAGTTTTCCAGTATGATCGTGAGAATCTTTGTTCTAAAAGAGAGATATTTCAATTTATTCTTGATATGTTTGAGAAGAATTTTTCTGGTAGCAGCATTATAGATCTTACAATGTCTCTAGGAAAGTTTCGTGACAGTTAAGGTACTTTTGGTAGACCTAGTGCCATTGCTTCTTGTACAAGTACACGTCCAGGTAACCGTTAAATTTGTATATATTATTAATAAATATATTATTATGAAATAATTTTTTTTTTAACCGTTTCTTCTGTAGATAAATGGTGGAAGTTATTTGGTGGGGATACGCCTATGTTGCAAAAGTTTGCTATTAGAATTTTCAGTCAAACCGCATCTTCTTCCTGTTGTGAACGTAATTGGAATGTCTTTGAAAGGATTCACACAAAAACAGAAATAGATTGGAACATCAAAGGCTTAATGATCTTGTATTTGTGCACTACAACTTACGTTTACAAAATAGGTATGTTAAATTACAATAAAATATTTATATATTTGGCATTTTACATTTTTTTTAATTTTTTTAATGGTTTTGTAGACTCAAGGTTGAAAAAAGATCTTATGATCCTATTGACTATGAATGTATTGATAAGACGAGTTTTTGGGTGGTAGAAGAAGAGTCGAATGGAGAACTTGATTACAATGATTTAGAAAATATGCTTGATGAACAAGAATATGAACCAACTTCTCAAACACAAGGTGACACTTCTTTCTATATATTAATGTATTATTGTAATTTGTTTATTACTAGTCTACTTAACGTTAACATTGTTTTTTTATATTGTAGAAAACGAAGTTGGTCGTGTTTTTGATGAGAATGAAGTTGATAGTGAATTTCATTTACTAAGTGATCATGAAATTGATGCGTTTAACACTCCAATGTCTCGAAATCCGTGATTTCATTTCATCTTGATGAGATACTTTATATATATATATAGTTTTAGTACTATTAGGCTTTACGTTTCTTTTTTTAATCCATTTGGATTCATGTAGAACCTATGATTATGTGTTTTTTAATGTGTTTGAATTGATCTACAACTTGTTTGTCATACCTATTTTAATGTTTGAACTTTTGGATGTTAAATTATTGTTTTTTATATATTAATATGTATGCAGATAATAAAAAGTACACAAAAGCTCATAAAACCAGTTGAACCACCGGTTAAACCGGTTGAACCGAAAATCGGTCATTAGACCGGTTCAACTAAAAAACCGGTTTTTAAAACATTGCCATCTGGGTAAAGCGAATGTAGTTGTAGATTCTTTGAGCCACAAGTCGGCTGGATCTTAGGCTGGGGGTATGTGTATGAGGATACCCATTGATTCTCCACTTTTGGATTTGATCAGAGTAGCACAGGAAGGAGAACTGGAAACAAGATAAGATTATGGGTGAGATCGACAGGTTTGTCACCGATATTTGGGGATTGTCGACCCTGTGTGGTCGGGTATGGGTTCCGACTTCTAGGGGGCGTTAGACATACAATTTTGGCAGAGGCACATAAGTTTCATTTTTTAATACACCCGGGAGCTATCAAGATGTATTGGGGTTTGACACTAAGTTATTGGTGGTCGTGTATGAAGAGGAAGATATTTTGGTACGCTGAGAGTGTTGGATTAGTTCTCCAAGCCCATAACTATAATTGGTATGTACTTGACCTGAGAGTAGCATGGTCCAATTGGGTTGCATATGACCACGACAATTTGATAGGATGGACTTTTGAGAAGAGGTTATTTATGATTTATTAATATATTATAAGTTCTAATATATTAATATCAAATCATATTATTTAATTAGTATTGATCAAGAATTAATTTGGAATTAATTTAGTGATCAAAAGAGACTAATTAAATGTAAGGGGATTGATTTGGTAAATCAATCATTCTTATGGTGTGGGCTTATGGTTATTTAGGATGGGCTAAACCAATATGGTAGTCCATGGATAGTCCATGGTGGTTTTGACCCATGGATCCTAAGTATGATGAAGAGTCATTCACATTAGGGTTTACATGGATGTAACCCTAATCCAAGCCACACTATATAAGAAGACCCTAGGCTACTAAAATCGGCACCTAGTGATCTTTGGAAGACCATAACCGATTTTTAGTGTGCATAAACTCTCTCAAATGTCATCCTTTGTCTAAGGTTTGTTGTAAATCATTTGAGGTGTCGCACTTGGGGCACTAAGTTCTTAGAGGAAAAATTCAACAAGTGCGTGTTTTTAGTTGGGTACAACTTGGTCTCAATGATTTCCCGGGCTAGAATATGTCTTATTCTCCTTTATCCTAATTTATATTAACACACGATATGTATTTAAATTAGTGAAATAATTAGTAAAGTGTTATATTAACACTAATTAATATAAACACTTAACAAAACTTGTAAGAACAATGGAAGCAAAATGCTTCTTGAAGTTGTTTTAGCTCTTGGAAATGAAAGGAATTTGAGAGAGAATGGGTGTAATCTCGTTTTAATTGGAGGTGAAAAAGTGGAAGATATTTTCGAAATGAGACTTATATGTGAAGTAAAATGTGAGGCTGTTTGAGGTGATTTCGGCTGAGAACTCTACCTAAGAAAAGTGATTTCGATCGAGAACTTTAAGTCGGCTTCGCATGTTTTCGGTGGCTGTTTTCGGTCCGATGAAGGTAAGGTATGTGAGGGTTTTCGGTCTTGACCAAAATCTTGTTTTCGATCCGAAGCAAGTGGTGAATCCGAGAGTTTTCGGTCCTCGCAATTTACTCACATTTTTGAAACACTTCTTTAATAAAGGTTCTATACATATTAAAGTATTAATTTAACTTTAATGAACTAACAATTCAACAACTTAGACTTTTATTTAGCAAGTTTGACTTATGTTGACCTTGGTTGACTTTTGTTGACTTTTATAGACTTGAAATTAACAGGTTGTCACAAATTTCAATTGAATTCTCTTTTAACCCTCAAGATTTCAGTCCCTCATGATTCGCTTCTTTGTTATTTAGTATTGTTAGCAAAGCACATGAACGCTAGAGAATCTTTTAAGAAAAAGATTCAATGACGAAGTCATGCTCATAAAATTCCAAGTTTTCCTTAAACGATCCAATTAGGTGAGTTTCACTTACTATGCTTGTTAAGTGTAACTTATACTTTGTTCATTGTCGTTGTTATGAACCTATAAATAAGATTATCAGTAATACCAGGTATAATACTAATTGATTTACTTATGAGTGTGATGTCTACGAAAGATCTTAGTAAGATGTTTAAAGTGGATTTTCCAAACAGTATATTTATATACCAAACAGATCTTATCTCCAATATCATCTTTCCTGGTCATTTCTTATTTGATAGAACTTAGTATTATTTGGGATTAATGAAGAATCTGGGAAAGGCTAATATAATAATGAATAATATTTGTATTTATTTCATTTAAAGGGGAAAATGAAAGTGTTAGACAAATAGCTAACTTACCCGCTAACCTTCCACCTTTAATAAGGTGAGTGTATTGTTACTTTCTTCACATACAATCTTAAAAGTATTTTTTTTCTTACTAAAGAGCTTATATGTATACTAAGTTCTTACTATTTGCATTCGGTGTGAAATATATACCTTGTACTATGATAATATTGCATGAACATGAAATTTGTATTGGAAGTAATTACATATATTGTAAACTTGTCTAGTTATAACTTAAAACTTACAAATTATACTTATTTCAAATGATGTATTTTCATTCAAAATAATGTATTTTCATTCAAAACAAGGCATAAACATTCCAAGTGTCATGTCAAAATACAAATCATATGAATCCCAAGATCACAAAACATCTATCAGTGTGTATGGATCTCGCCGGCGCCTTCCCACGGTCCTCGCTAGTACCTGAAACACATACGCAACAACTGTAAGCATAAATGCTTAGTGAGTTCCCCAAAATACAACTTACGCACATACACCTTTCCAGGCCCTGACCTTCCGGCCCATGTGTCTCAGGGGACTTCCGTCCCTGCTGGGTAAACCTTCCGGTCCCACCCACGCCAACCTTACAGTCCACAACACAACGCCTTCCGGCCCATAACATAATCGCCTTCCGGCCCTTAACATAATGCCTTACGGCCCACATAACATATATAGCACGTATAACAATTAACTTATCACATATAGCACATATATCTCATATCATATCCGACCTTCCGGTCACACAGTCAAACCCTTCCGGGTACGGTATAGTGAGAAGACTCACCTCGCGAATATCGAAAGCTAGCAAATCCCGAAGTCACTCGTGCTCGATCCGCCGAGCTACAATCTCCCTATAACATCATACATCTCTGATTAACACTTTTATCTTCTAAGCTTGACTATCCCTAAGAAGTCAAACATAGGTCAACTCAGGTCAACGGTCAACGGTCAACTTGACCGGACTCGGCGAGTGCTAGGGCGACTCGGCGAGTCTAGACGTCCTCACCAATTCTCTAAGATTCCCTTTCTACACGTCGAGTATCCCCCTTGACTCGACGAGTTCCTCCTGGAAGAATCGCGGGGCCACCCCGACTCAACTCGCCGAGTCTGAAGAACAACTCGGCGAGTCCCAATTAATCTTCAAGCTACTCGCCGAGTCTGTTCATCGGACTCGGCGAGTCCATGCCAAGCAACCGCTCAAACTGCTTTCTAAGGTCAGATCTGCTCCGACAATTCATAGGTCTGGCCTTCCTAAACTGGTTCATCACGTAAAGTCCTCATTTCGGTGCTCATGATACACCCCATCACTCATAATTGACGTTTTAACCTAAGGCATAAGGATTCCAATCCAAAACCTCCATTGATTCCCGAAATGCTCAGGCATGGGACATTCTGGACTTCCAAGGGTCCCAATATAGGGTTCCAATCGCTTGGGGGACTAAGGAGACACTCAATCTAGCCACAAAAGGGTTCAATAAACCCTAAATCCATATACACATCAACATAGAAGGGATCAACTCGAAATATTACCTGAATAACGTTGCTCTGTGTCCCCAACTCTCAGAATATGGCTTCTCCTGTTGTTCCCTTAACCAAGCCTCCTCCTTTTTGCAAAATAACACTTCCAAGATCAATAATGGCCTTCTACCTTGCTCCAGATGCTCTCAATCGAATTAGGGTTTCACTCACAGAACTAGGGTGAACAATGACGGCCATAAGGCCCCTTATATATGTCCCAAACCTGGACGGTTAGGGTTTCGCTAAACAGCGTGGACTCGCCGAGTCCATATCCTGACTCGTCGAGTCCAGTCGCGAACCCGCGACCAGATCCGCGATCCTACTCGGCGAGTCTGAGCTTTAACTCGCCGAGTCCCCTCTTAAAACACCCAAAATCATAAATATAACGATACCTGGAATTTCGGGCTGTTACAAAATCATTTGAGGTGTCGCACTTGGGGCACTAAGTTCTTAAAGGAAAAATTCAACAAGTGCGTGTTTTTAGTTGGGTACAACTTGGTCTCAATGATTTCCCGAGCTAGAATATGTCTTATTCTCCTTTATCCTAATTTATATTAACACACGATATGTATTTAAATTAGTGAAATAATTAGTAAAGTGTTATATTAACACTAATTAATATAAACACTTAACAAAACTTGTAAGAACAATGGAAGCAAAATGCTTCTTGAAGTTGTTTTAGCTCTTGGAAATGAAAGGAATTTGAGAGAGAATGGGTGTAATCTCGTTTTAATTGGAGGTGAAAAAGTGGAAGATATTTTCGAAATGAGACTTATATGTGAAGTAAAATGTGAGGCTGTTTGAGGTGATTTCGGCTGAGAACTCTACCTAAGAAAAGTGATTTCGATCGAGAACTTTAAGTCGGCTTCGCATGTTTTCGGTGGCTGTTTTCGGTCCGATGAAGGTAAGGTATGTGAGGGTTTTCGGTCTTGACCAAAATCTTGTTTTCGATCCGAAGCAAGTGGTGAATCCGAGAGTTTTCGGTCCTCGCAATTTACTCACATTTTTGAAACACTTCTTTAATAAAGGTTCTATACATATTAAAGTATTAATTTAACTTTAATGAACTAACAATTCAACAACTTAGACTTTTATTTAGCAAGTTTGACTTATGTTGACCTTGGTTGACTTTTGTTGACTTTTATAGACTTGAAATTAACAGGTTGTCACAAATTTCAATTGAATTCTCTTTTAACCCTCAAGATTTCAGTCCCTCATGATTCGCTTCTTTGTTATTTAGTATTGTTAGCAAAGCACATGAACGCTAGAGAATCTTTTAAGAAAAAGATTCAATGACGAAGTCATGCTCATAAAATTCCAAGTTTTCCTTAAACGATCCAATTAGGTGAGTTTCACTTACTATGCTTGTTAAGTGTAACTTATACTTTGTTCATTGTCGTTGTTATGAACCTATAAATAAGATTATCAGTAATACCAGGTATAATACTAATTGATTTACTTATGAGTGTGATGTCTACGAAAGATCTTAGTAAGATGTTTAAAGTGGATTTTCCAAACAGTATATTTATATACCAAACAGATCTTATCTCCAATATCATCTTTCCTGGTCATTTCTTATTTGATAGAACTTAGTATTATTTGGGATTAATGAAGAATCTGGGAAAGGCTAATATAATAATGAATAATATTTGTATTTATTTCATTTAAAGGGGAAAATGAAAGTGTTAGACAAATAGCTAACTTACCCGCTAACCTTCCACCTTTAATAAGGTGAGTGTATTGTTACTTTCTTCACATACAATCTTAATAAAAGTATTTTTTTTCTTACTTAAGAGCTTATATGTATACTAAGTTCTTACTATTTGCATTCGGTGTGAAATATATACCTTGTACTATGATAATATTGCATGAACATGAAATTTGTATTGGAAGTAATTACATATATTGTAAACTTGTCTAGTTATAACTTAAAACTTACAAATTATACTTATTTCAAATGAAGTTGAATAGTAGTCTCATTTTGGGGTAACGCATTGTGACAACCCGAAAATTTCTAACTTGCATTCTTCATTCCTTATCAATAATAGACTCGTTTTGCTATCTTGTAGTACCATTTAGGGTCTATTGGAGCGTTCTAAACATGTTATAATCAAGGTTGGAGTGTGGAAATGGGTTAACTCAAAGTGTAGGAATCAAAAAGAGGCCAAACACTCCAACACATGGAGTGTGCGGCCACACACATGTGTTTGCGGCCTCATACCCTTCCCTACCGCACACTCCACCAATATATACCACACTTAATCATTTTTGAAAACTTCTTTCACTTCTTCAAGCATAGAACTCGAAATCCTCCCAAGTATCATCCTAACCTCCTTGAAGATCTTCATAAAAGGTACTAAGAACACCAAGAACACTAGGTGTATAGCCGCACACACCATGTATGGCCGCACACCCAACAGCACACACCATCTGGTAGCACACATGGCCGCACACATGTGTTGGCCGCACACCAGTCCGCACACCTGGCCACACATACACATATAGTGTGTATTTTGGCCATACACCCTCTTGTATAGCCTTATAAACCCTCATACAATCATATATGATTATAACACTTCATTATAAGTGTTTACTAGTCCCTAAGGTGGTCCCAAAATCATCAATTAGTCGTTCATAACACTAATTATATCCATATATGTGCCAATATATGCTAAATAGGATTCGTGTGTATACTCAAGTCACCACTTGACGCCTAGCAACTAATCCAACATTGTCATCAGAACCACTCACTACAGGTGAGTTCATACCCCTTAAATAATGTTTTAAACTACTTTTAAATGTTTTATGGGGGGGATACAGGTAGAAACCTACTAGTTATTATATCAATCACATGTGATTAATAAGTAGAATTATGCTAGTTATTATATCAATCACATGTGATTAATATGCAGCATTCAAATGATTTACTACACAGTAACCGCTTTACCAAACAGGTTCTTCAAATGATTTTCTTAAATGTTTTATATGTTTAAAAATCTTTATTAAACTGTTCATTACACACTGTATGACCCTTTTCAAACCATTTTACTCCGATCCATTTTTACTGCAAGCTATTACCAAATCGTTTTACTTCAAACTGTTTTATCGATTGACATCAAGTCGATCTTCTCTTAAGATAATAATTATGTTTAAACGTTTTTACAAAACTTATTTATGCTTTTATATTATAAATTGCATGCCTCTATATGTATAGTTATATAAGAAATGTTTAAAAGACTTAGGAAGGCTATCCACCCTATTTCCTTTTCGCGCTTGAGATGTGGTCTGGTGGGATATCGGGTACTCGTCCGAAGGTCGTTTCAATATTAGTTATATAACATATGTACATATATAGTCATAAAGACCCTTCCAGTTCATCCCGTGCCCTTGGGTAGCAAGGGTATACATCCATGTCCATACGTACCAGTTAGATTACTAGTAAACTACCATATGCGTAGTTTTGGAAGATACTAGAACTATTACTAGAACACAATATCATACTATGAGTCAGTTCATTCATGAGTCAATACATACTACTATGAGAACATATACAACTATACTAGAGAAGAACATATACAACTATACTAGAGAAGAACATATACAACAATACTAGAGAAGAACATATACAACTATACTAGAGAAGAACATATACAACTATACTAGAGAAGAACATATACAACTATACTAGAGCAGAACATATACAACTATACTAGAAAGAGAACATATACAACGATACTAGAATGATTACATTACTATACTTGCTAGATAGAGAGCATGTACACTACAGCTAGAACATTACAGTACATTACCATACTATTACATAGATATGGTCTCATGATCACATTTACATGAGTACACTTACAAGAATTACTAGTACATTTTATATGTATAGATTCTGTTATATAATCCTCATTCTTATCTTTGCCTTGTGATTCAATCACATAATCGACGAGATAGATTGGATTTAATATCCAAGTACCAAAGGATACGTTGCGGGATTGACCATTCCTAGAATCTATGTTAGCTACAGAGGTAAAAGCACATTCACGGATGTCAACGGTTGATACCATTACAGGTATACTTTTGGGGACTGACTATTCCTATACCCAGCTGTTAGCAACAGAGGTGAATGTACACCTACGGATGTCTTCAATTAGCATTGTAGTTGCCCTTGTTCCAAAGGGTAATACTAATACAATTAAGTCTTGGTAGAAGACTACATTGAGAATAGTTAAAGTCTTGGTAGAAGACTCCTTTTGTTACTAATAAGAATCATAGGGATTTCTAGGACTTTTCAAACGTTTACAGTTGTTTTACAAACATTTTCATACATACAGTTCATTTACATTTTTAATACTTACAATTCGTATACATACAAATACTTACATTTCAAATACATACAAGTATTTACATACAATTTAAGACACTAAAATACTTATGATCTCACCAGCTTCAAAGCTGATACTCGCTTCCAAAATTTCTTGTATCCTCAGGTCATCATAGACAGGTACCGATGCAAGGACTAGGGAAGATGGAGCTCGTTGAAGACTCATCTTTCATTTTGATTTATGCTTTAGTGTTTATCAAAATTTGACAGAACACACTTGTATAATAATTCTATTATTAATGCAATGGATGATGTTGTTGCTTGTTTACTACTTTACATTCTTGTGATACTGTACATGACGTCCTCCGCCCCAGAACGTTTCTGCCGTTCTTGGTTTTGGGGTGTGACAGATTAGTATCAGAGCATTGTTTATAGTGAATTAAGTATATCAACCCATAAAAGATGTACTAACTATAAATACATAAGGGATAAAAATACTCTGACCAAGAGTTTATACTTTAAATAATAAAATATTTAAGTAAGTATACGTGCCTGCATTCATACTAAAATCAGTGTCACTAGGACAGTACAAAAGAATTACGATTGTTGGGCAACACAAGTGGGCTTAGAGACATATGGTCAAAACTGGGAAGATATAGCCTGATCACCTATATTATCCGAGGGTTGACTAGCATGTGCCTAAGTTTAATTGTGTGGTTGCAACAATGCTAAAATCTTACCAACCCTACCACAATGACAACAATAGAACATAACATTAAACTTAAAATACTATAGGAGTATTTGGTGTTACTATAAGTACGTTATACTTGAGAACTAAAACGGGATCTTCATTACTAAGTTGATAGTTGCTAAGTGGATACACTAAGGCTATATGTAATTAGGATGTTATAGACTTAGAATCTGTGAAAATTTTACTTCACCCCTATTTTGTGTGAATATGGAGTTAAGGTCACTTATTCGAAGGCCTATCCTGTTTCGATTACATATAACTGGTATGCACTTCACAAATAGCGATGTAACTAATGAAGATTTTCTAAATAATTATCTAGATAGTTCGTCTAATAATTATTTCTTACCCCAATTCTCGCATAGATAACATGGCTGGACTCCATCCCCAAGGCAACCAGTACCTTCTGAGTGAGGTCATAGCTGGTTGGTTTGGAGAAGAACCAGAGATTGAATCATCATATCCCTTTGAATGATCACCATGATGAAAACCTTTCGGACAGTGCTAACTCCGAACCAGAGGTTGAGAACCTACCCCAAGCAACTCCCTTTCAAATTCCTAACCCTCGTCCGGCTTTTCATGGCCCAACGCCTGAGTGGGTGGAATGCTTGGAAACATGAAGCCAAGGACAAGATCAACCCATGCCATTTCAAGGTGACCGAAGTTTCTACGACTTGAACAATGGGGGCTCAGTAGATAGAGTCTTGCCAATCTTGGTCCGCAGAGTGACCCAAAATGAGATTCAAGGCAAGACAGCCCTACATTAGATTACCGAAGTTGTCACCAATGCTAGATGCATACCCTCTGCACCATACGTCTAGAAGATGCTCGCGAGAGATCAGAGAGAAACCATGAAACCCTACTTCACGGACTGGCAGAATCACGAGCTGAAGTCATAGAGCTCCGAGTACGCCAGAGAGTGTACGAAAGACACCTGCTCGACATGGAACGTCAACTGGCTGAACTGAGAGTTCACCAGAGGGATGACCGTCGCCGGTAGTAGATGCTTTACTTTATTTCCCTTGTTAAAAGGGAATCGTTTTTCTGTCTATGCCCGATGTGGCATTTTCTATGAAATTATCTTGTACTGTAAGTACTTTTGTTAAGTCTTTATGTTGTCAGGATCTATCTTCTCTGGATATGATGTAAGACCTTTACAAGGTCATTTTCCCGAATCTTTACGTCATGAATATCAAAGATATTGACAGCCGGCTAACTCCTGTGTCATTCTTTATTCAAGTACTCTTATCATACTTTCATTGGAGTCTATATGAAACCTGCTTTAGTCAAGTCATTGGACTATAGTAATTTAGCTCCGGAGACATTTCCAAGTCTCTTTCAGTGGTTGGATCCTGTTATTCACCAACCCACGATACCTCGGCTTGAACGACAAACATCTTGAAACCATTCTACGAACTTAATTCTACCCATTACTAGGACTGCATCATAGGGATGTAGATCAAACCTCCGTGAACATACTTCCAATCCGTGTTAGGACTGCATCATAGGGATGTAGGTCAAACTTTCGAGATCATAGTCGTACTCTTTACATGAACAATCTAAGTACATCAAGGTTCAACTAGAATCGCTCACAAAATCCTTATCTTTCGTGTTACAGAATCATGTCGTCATCCGGAAGCAATCAGCCGAACAGCGAAACCTCCGCTTTTCCTATGGACGTCGCTACCTTCCAAACAGCAGTTACAGCTGCCGTGGTGGCTGCCGTAATCGCGGTCCTTGCGCACTGTAGCGCTATCAGCACAATCAATGCTGCTGATGGGAATGAAGTTTCCAATCATGGTATCCATCCAGGAAGTCGCCAAACAGTAACAGTCACAGGCTCGCAAAGCCGAAAAGCAGAGAACAAGAAACGAAAGCATCAAGCCTAGAAAGAACGCAAGAAATCCCAAAGGCTGGCTGTGTGACAGCAGCAAGTGGAAACTCCTTCCATTCCCATACTGAGCAGGCCATACGAGGGAAAACTCCCGAAGTGTGATAAGTGTAGTTTCCATCATCATGGGGCTTGCCATGAGATGCAATTTTGCAATTGCCTAAACATAGGGCACCATGCTCGTAACTGTGGAGCACCGGCACGACCCATCACTCAAGTCCCTTTCATCGGGACTAACCCTACACACGAGAGTAGTTATAACGCCGAACGCTTTAGGAAGAAATTTTCAAAGTGGAGTAACGAGGAAGGCACTCGTGCCCACATAACACTGGCTAAACACCGCAATCCTGTCACCAAAGCTAGTACTAGCCAGTCATGCCACCAATGCGGTGAAATAGGGCACTTCAACAAGGATTTCCCTATAACAACGAACTCTGGTGCAGATGGGAGGATTCTCAGGATCACAGTTGCGGGAGAACCTGCTCCGGAACCCATGTTAATGTAATTAAGGCGTTTCGTTGTAACAGACTTATAAACTATCCAGAACTAGTGCAACTAGAGTCTTACCTTTTGCGAGATCCTGTCAGTATAGGGATTCTCGTGCTGCATATACTTGTCTTTTGTGGTGTATCTTATTCGCAGCAATAGTCTTGTGGTAAATCTAAAGTACCGTAACTCTGTTCATGGTTCCACGGTTGTGTTTTTTCTGTAAACGTCTTATGTTCAAATCTAATATCTTTAAGTTTCAGTATGGTTCCGACATTTTCATACGACTCGATTCAATTGGATCCTCACAAAAATAGCTTCATACGTACATCTCTTTCTTCTAGATCACTTTTCCAGCGAAGCCGTCATATCAGAACACCGAAGTACCCATGCCAGGAGTACCTCTTAGTTATTTTCTTTCCGAAGAAATCCCCGAAGTACCACTCGTGTAGTACGTCAAGTTCAATCCAAGGATTTATACGATTGATCTATCACTGAGGAATGTATGCATAAGAGTGATATATAATCAAGGTTCTACAGGTTTAGAATTGATGATTCCACTTTAACGTCTTTTTCCCCGATGGGATGTGAGCTTACAGAAGAATCAGTTATTCGACTACCTTTTCAATCTTAATTATATACGACTCGTATACACGAAATTGTGATTGTGAAACCAGGTATGAATTCTAATATGAACTTCGGGACGGAGAACTACCTAAGCCTACGAGTAATCGCATCGTCATGTGAACAAACTTAGAACCCAGTACGACTCTTGTAAACAGATCGCCCTATAGTCTAAATACATACGGAGATTCCAGAACAGTACAAACAACTTAACTAACTGCACAACGATAGAATAAGAAGACTAGGCTTCTCACCCTGGAGAACCCCCAGTCTTATTCTCCCAGAGATCGACGGATTGCATCGTATGTGCCTCGGATATCGAGGACTCCGTCAAGATTTTCATTAGAAATCGTTATCTCTGCCTCGCATAGATGAAATGGTTGAGCAAACGCAAGGAAAGAATTACTTTCAGAAATGGATCTGAGATCCGAATATCACCAGTTCGAGTGTTAGGGAAGGATGTCCGGAAGACTATCTTCCAAATTCGATACGGACACTTCGAGTCCGTAGTGATACCCTTCGGACAGGACCAATACGCCCATAGCTTTCATGAGCTAAACGAGTAGGGTACCTCTTTCTTACTTGGATCATTTCGTCATTTCTCCATGTAATGACTTGCTTATCTACCCTCTTTGCCCCTTAAATAAGGGTTTACGGTCCAAGATGTTCTTGGGCCGTAAACTCTTAAATCTTGATGGTTTCCTATGATTTCTAGTGTATTAGACACATATCAAGCTCTATAACACACTAGGATAGAAGTACTCACGATTTGGGACGAAAGCCCGAAGATTCTTGAGAGAGAATGTGGCTTTTCTCTAGTTGTAAATGTAACAAATGAATAAATATGGCTAAGGACCATATATATATATATATATATATATATATATATATATATATATATATATATATATATATATATATATATATATATACTCCTGGGATTTTTGGCAGAAAATATTTTATTCAGGCATTGAGTTCTAATATCATGAAGCTTTGGAAAAACAGAGTTGCACAAAACCCTAGTGCATTGTCTCTCCTGATATCTCTTTAAGTGTAAATCCTGAAATACTCAAACTTATACCAAAAGTCTGAAAATTTACTGCAACTGTTCTAACTTTTATTGACCTGCTATGGTTTGTCCAGAATAGAAATTTCGGGTTGTCACAAAGTTGCATGCAAGATGAGAGATTCAAGGAGATATAGACCGTTAGTATATTGTGACATTGTAAGTATCCATTTATGCTTATGTTTCTTGTATTAGTTATGACATCCCAAGTTTTGAAAAGATATCAATATCAAACATTTCTTCAGAAATCTTTAATGTTAATATTATCTTACAATGAAATAATATTTTGGGACCAATTCCACAACAAAATAAATACTCTGTTTTAAAATAAGCAAATATTTTTTTTAAATGATCATAAATTTTGAGATGTTATAGTTGGTATCAGAGCATTAGTTTAAGAAAACTAGAAATTTTAGGAAATTTCTAGACTTAAAATCAAAATGCTAAACGATGATTGTTAGAGGTGGGTCTATTATACCTTAGGTAGTACGCCTGAATTGACATAAGCATTAGTACACTATTGGACAAGATTCCTAATTTTCTTTATGTGCTAAATGACTTATGCATGCTATATCTATAAAATGCCTTGTGATGCCTTAGATTGCCTATCTAGTTGCTATTATTAGGATTAAATTCTTTAACCAACCTAGAATTAGGGAAATTTTATGTGTTCAGGTTTCTAAACGTTTACTTACTGTATTAGAACTAGCATGTAACTTTTCGGAGTAATAGGAAGATTGTACGTCTAAACCTTCCTTATGTATATTCTCATCTTAATACATTGAACACTTGCTTCGGCTTACATAACAAAATGACGATCACAAGGAGCGATAGAGTTGTTAGTAACGTGGGAGGTGCAGCCCCTCAGAACATTGCAGCAGGAGCTACTCAACTCATCGTGGAAGGAGCTCGAGCAATGATGCAAGATCTGCTCGAACAACAAAGACGTGAGTTTACGGATCTTCTAACCCAAGAGATAGCTAATGATATGGGTAGAGTACCAGTGGTCCACGAACAAGTGGTCATTGTATAAGTCAACTTTGGATAGGTTCCTTCTCAGGCCACGACAGTCCGGGAAGCGAATGATGACTCAGAAAGTTATCAAGGACCAGGGGAACCAGGGGTCAGAAAGTATGAAGAAACCAGAGGCTATTGCAAGTTTAAAGATTTTACGACTTGCAAGCCATCATCTTTCAATGGAAAGGTAGATCTTATTGGAGTCGTGGACTAGATATCAGAGATGGAGTTGGCATTTATCATATGCGATTACATGGGGAAGCTGCATACCACCAATGTTGTGAGGCATTTTAAGGGTACAACACTTCGTTGATGGACCATGTTAGGAAATATGTTGAGTCCCAAAAAAACGATTGCAGTTCATGTGGAAGGAGTTCTTGACCCACTTTAAGTGGAGGTTCTGTTTGGCCAATAACATGTTGGAGTTAGAGAATCAACTGCTAAATTTCAAGAAGGGCAACATGACAGTTGAAGAGTCCATCGATGCTTTCACGAATAAAATGGAGTTCACCATATGACTTATTCCAGAAGAATTAAACAAGATTGAAAGGTATGCCAAGGGACTACCTTGGGAGTACACTGTGCCCATTAAGAATGCACCTACTTTTGAGGCAGCCGTCTAGGCTGCAAGGTCTGTGGAAAGTATGATCAATAAAAAAAACGCAGGAAATCTACATTAGAACATGAAGGAAGGTACCTTCAGGAGTAGGAATTCGACACTTAGGACAAGAGTCTAGTTCATTATATAACTATTATAGGATACAATAAAAGAATGAAGTAGTTACTGTTATCACCTAGGATTGAAAGGTAATGTACGAGATCATTATCCATCCCTGTCCTACTGATCATTTAGATACATAATCATCCTAGGGGGGTAATTGTAACATCGACAAATTCGGGCTAGGAAAAGAAGTTATTATAATCCATCATAATGAATTTTTGGTAGAATATTATTTAGGATAAATAATCTTAAACAAGTCATAGTATGTGTTGTCACACCTCGCTAAAGCGGAAACACGAGGCGTGGCAGTACAAAGGGTTTCATAGCAAAAGTTTAAAGACAACACCAACCATAGTATTGAAATCATTACAAATTTACAATGGATTTGAACAACTTTTAAAAGAAATTACAATGTAAATTGAAATACAACACATGTGAATGCTCCTAAAAGTGAAGTGTCCCTAAGTGCCACTTACTCGATGATTCCTGAAAAAGCATGTAACACGAGCGTCAACTACAAAAATAGTTGGTGAGTACTCACAAGTTTGAAAATAATATTGGTTTCATGAATCGAAATCAAAATTTTGATATAAGTTTCCATAGATAAAAATATATTGCTAAAATGAGCAATCAATTTCATTGATACAAGGAGCAAACAATTTCATTGCTAAAACAAGTATATAAGTTTTCAATAATAAAAGTTCGTTGCTATAATGAGAAACAAATTTTTTTGCTATAATAAGCATAAAAGTTTCGTTGCTAAAATAAGTATACAAGTTTCATTGATAAAATAAGTATACAAGTGTCGTTGCTAACATGAGAGTACAAGTTTCACGTGTGCATAAAGATTCGTATGTGCATCAAGTTTTCATTCATGAGTTCACAACCCAAGCCTAATGACCGAATCGTGCCCTATTGACTACTATGTGTATCGCAAACATAGTGTATAAAATGGTAAAATGCACTCAAGCGAATCGTGCGAGTGAGGAGTTGTCTACTTCCTGATAGCGTTATCCATAATAACCATAGGCTCAAAAGAGTTAATGAGTTGTGTCTAGAGATTCCAGGGACTTAACCGCGATACAATCCTCATGAATTAAAGTAACATACACATACATACGAAATATAGCAACCAAGTTTCATACGAGTCAAAATAATTACAACAAACATAAAAAGTTTAGGACATGCTTTTCCACCCCAAAACATTTAAAAACCGAAAATAGGGGAGTGGTGAATACTCACAATATGCATTGAGATGATGCAAATGATGTCTTGAGCTAAGTTCCACTCGTACCACTATCGATTCCTACAATAATGGTATTCGCTAATGAGTCTCTAATCGAAATCTAATACTAGTATAATTACTACTACAATAGAATTATGCCAATAATGTGTCAAAATTTAATATTGATAAGTTACAAACATTTTTCTGTGGAAATTAATTTTCAAAGAATCAATTGTTATATAACAATTTAAGTGGAAAAATTCTATTTTTTTGAAATGTTAATATTTAACATTTTAAGAGGCGTTCTAATGGTTAAATATTCAAAAACTAAATCAATTTAGTTTTAAAATTTCCCAAACTTTTCATTTCATTTTTAATTGAAGTCAAATACCTCAAGATAAATTTTCTTGAATTTTTGATTTGTCTAACTATTTTTCACCATTTTAGTTTCTTGAATAACCATAAAATCATTAAAAATACTAAACAGTTAATAAAAATTACCAAAATTCAGATTTTGGTTCTAAATGTGTTAAAATACTTCTAGATAAATTTTCATGGATTATGGATATGTATAAACATTTTTCATATATTTAATTCTCTAAATAGATACAAATTCATGAAAAATAGAAATCAGTTTCCAAAATTACCCAATAAAAGAATGCAGTATCGTAAAAAGTGATTTTTTGATAAATTAAATTTTAGCCTAAAAGATCTAAACGAAAGTCTTAGTAGTCGTTAAACCGAGAGCATGCATATAGAGAACGTTCAAAATATATGATTTTTCAAATTCTCAGGGCAACAGTATACAACTTATAAACCAAAGTAGAGATCGGTTGATTGTTAGGAAAATAATTTAAACGAGAGTTGAAGATATTTTCCACATGATTCCGTCGATCTAAAGACTGTCAAGAATGGATATCATATGAGAAATTTATGAATTTTTAACGAACCTTAATTGTGAACAGGGTCTAACTGAAAGTTGTAGATCTCGTCGAGATCTTTCCAAGGATATAAAGAACGTCGAACACGGAGCTCGTATAAAGAAGTTATGCCATTTCGAAATTCTAGAAATTCACATGCGCAAAGTGCATCGCACACACCGATGATGTGGCACTCTCTAAGGCGACACGTGGCATGTTGGGAGACCTCCTCTTCCAAGAGACAATATGACATGGCTCATTGTGAGCATGACATGTGGCACCATGAAATATATAGCGACATGTGGCACCTTCTAGAAGGCTACGATGTAGACGAATGAAAATGTCACACGTTACACAAGCGGGGAGGAGCTACCAGGACAGGAGTGTGTGGCGCACCTCTTGTTTGTGCGCAGTGCATCTCCCAGGAGCCTATAAATACCCTTACGGTTTTTCTCATTTCCACACAAAAAATTCCACTCCTTTCTCTCTAAGCTACTTTCCCTTCTTAAGTCCGATTTTCTTGAGGTTCCTAAGGGTATCTAGTAAGGTTTTGGGGGTCGAGGCGTATGGCAAGTAGAGCTTTCAGTTTTGTAGTCATGTCTGCGTAATTTTCCTAGTTTCGTTTAAAAGCTCTGTAAGTTAAGCTACACTCTATCGATTTTAGTGTAACATATATTTATAGTGATAAATCGGTATTATGAACCTATAAATAAGGTTTATTAGTAAATCCAAGTCATTATATTGATTGATCTACTTAGGGGGATGATATCTAGGTTGGATTTAGTGTGGTATTTAAAGTGAGATTTCAAAATAGTATACTATGTATACCAAACCGACCCTACCTCCGATATGATCCTGCCGCGTTATCCCTTATCAACTATAGATCTTGATGTAGACATTGGGATTAGTGAGGATCTAGACTATTATTATTTACCATGATCAGAATACCAAAACTCTGTATTAATCATACTTAGGCCATGTTAAGGGAATATCTAAGCTATTAGGCGAAACTCCACCCAGAACACCAGTCACCCACCTAAGTTAAGTGAGTGCATTGTTACCTTCATCTTACGCATAGATACTAAGTATCCAGATAAATTCTTTATGTGCTTATTATCTGTGCTGAAAATATTATGTGTTAGATAAAATAATATGAGATGACATTTAGATTGAATTAATCATATAAGTATTATACACTTATAAATATGTATTGGGGAGAGATAGGGGATGGTAGATAGAAGATGATAGATAGGTAATGGTGGATAGGTGAGGATAAATAGGAGATGACTAGGTGATGGCCTGACCTTGACCGGTGATGTTGCAATGTGGTCATCTACCAGAGTATAGATGACGACTACTGACTAATCTAAACAAGTCATGTGGAAACACCAGCAGGCTCATAACCTGAAGGTGATGAATTACGAGTTCAGGCGATGTACTAACTACATATTCATGCGATGATACTCTAACCCTTATTGGATACATATTGGGGGATTAATCCCCAAAACATTAGTGTCTATGTGATGTAGGCAGTGATCCTTAGGAAAAAGTCCTTAACAATAAGCATATAAGAAAATGTGATGTAGGCGATGATTGGTAAACATGATGCAGATGATAACCCTTAGGGAAGATAAATAAATAAGAAAACGGGGATGGGTAATTGAGTTAATTGTTTGTTTGATGATTAAAGACATTACCTATGATATTGTGGGTTGAAAACTATATGTACTCGCCTGCTTTGCCAACCTGACCCGCTCAACTACTTTGTATCATAGGTAGCGGTATAAAGTTGCATGCATGATGAGAGATTCAAGGAGATATAGACCATTGGTATTTTGAGACATTGTAAGTCTTCGTTTATTCTTATATTTCTTGTATCAGTTATGACATTCCAACATTTAAAAAGATATGAATATCAAACATTCTTTGTAAATGTTTAATGTTAATATTATCTCACAATGAAATAATATTTTGGGACCAATTCCGCAACAAAATAAATACTTTGTTTTAAAATAAGTATAAATAATTCATTTTTTAATGACCTTAAATTTAGGGATGTTACAGAATCATGCAAAGAATGGGTGTGTCTGAGTCATGTAACAGAGTAAGATGACAACACTTGATTATTCTAGACAGTCTTGTGTTATATTGTTAGTGTAGATTCATAATTTGCAGACGTTGAAGAATCATGGGATACCATATTTATCAAATACTCTAAACAAACTCTTGGTTGCCTTGTGATTTAGTATCGGCCAAGGAATCCCCTAGTTGTGTAATCACATTGTTGCTTACAAAGATTCATAAGTAAGGTGATTCTTTATGATGTTCGTTGATTAGGTTTGTGAGAATCGGTTGGGTTGGGTAACTATGCGTACATTATCTTACAGATATATAGGTTGTATTATATATCTACATTGTTTGGTAATATTTGTTATGCATCACTATTAGATATGATTTATTATCATTATAATATTGTAGGATTGAAAACTTATGTGTCTCACTAGGTTCCCAAACCTAATCAACTCAAATTATATGCACCACAAGTAGCGGTACTAAAGCTATTGGAACATGAATAAGAATGTTGAGTCAATAAGAGACAACTTCTAATAGTACTCAGGACTAATATGTATTTGCTTTGTAACCTATGTTGTGTACTAATTATGACATCCTTAGTGTTTTGGTATCTTGAAATATTGTCTCTAATCTCAAAATGTTTTATTAAATTGAGATTTTTCGCAACAAAGACAACATGGTATTGAAAGAATAAAGAAAAGTTTTTTTGGTTCTAAACAACGATATTCCATAGAAACTAAATTTAATTTTTATTTATAACTCTACGATAAAACGAATATAATCTAAAGGTAAAATTATTTTTGCTACAGAGAAGACGCGGTTTCGATTGGTTATATGCAAAATTATAAAGTCTTTTATGTTTACAAAATATATATATATATATATATATATATATATATATATATATATATATATATATATATATATATATATATATATATTAACTTTAAAAAATAATATTGTGCACCTTTTTATATGTTTAATAATATTTTTTTTATTATTTATAAATTATAACTAAAAACATTTTAAAAATAGAAATTAATAATATTGTCATTTGTTAACGGATGCAACGACATATATTTACTTGCTCTCAATTTGCTCGTCATCTTTTAATCTCCAGCTGATTATATTATAAATGACTTGTTTGTTTTTACTAACAAATTCCATTCATAAGAAAGATAAATCGGAAAACAGTATTATAAAGTATTCAATATATACATTATATATGTAAGAAATCTCTCTCTCTCTCTCTCTCTCTCTCTCTCTCTATATATATATATATATATATATATATATATATATATATATATATATATATATATATATATATATATATACTAGGCGAATGCCCGCGCGTTGCGTAGAAATAACTATATAGTTTAAGTCTTTACAAATATATATTTTTTAAATATAACAATAGCGTTGTTGTTAAATTTGATATAATCATATTTATACTAAATTGATATAATATGTTGATTATTTTGAATTATATGATAATATATATACATCTATTATAACTTCATAATCTCAATTTATTTGAATGACTTCTACCCGTGACTTACACATGAATAAAATTAAATATAATATATAGTTTAATGTTATTTATAGTTGTTATTGTCAATTAATTTTTTAAAATTTATTTGCTTAATATTTTAATTTCTATCATTATAATTATTTAAAACATCAAACATTATTTTTTTTTATTTTAAAGGTAAGAATATAATCATTTATATAGAGTTATTTTTAACTATTGTAATTAAAAGTTATTTTAAACTACTTATTTCGAAAACTTTTAAGAATTATAAATATATATTTAGGAAATATTTCAGTTAATCTGATATTACAATTTAGTTTCTGCATTTATGACTACAATTTATCACTATTAACTATTTACAAAATATTCTTTGGTTATTCAAGTGGAATTGAAATTTATATTTAAGTTAACATTGTAATGCACAGAAACACTTGTATAGCTGAAGTTTTTATAAAAATATGTTTTTTTAATATAACAATAACGCTGTTGTTAAATTTGGTATAATAGTTTGTATACTAAATTCAAATAATATATTGATTATTTTGAATTATATGATAATATATACATCTATTATAACTTCATAATCTCAATCGTTTGAATGAATTCTACTCGTGAGTTACACATGAATAAAATTAAATTTAATATATGGTTTAATGTTATTTATATTTGTTATTATTGTTAACAAATTTTTTTAAATTGGTTTGCTTAATGTTTTAAATTCCATCATTATAATTATTTAAAACATCAAAAATTATTTTTTGATTTTAAATGTAACAATATAATCATTGATATAGAGTTATTTTTAACTATTGTTATTATAAGTTATTTTAAGCTACTCATTTGAGAACTTTTAACCATTATAAAAATATGTTTAGTAATATTTTAGTGAAATTGAGATTGCAATTTAGTTTTAACATTTATCACTACAAATTATCACTTTTAACTATTTATAAAATGTTTTTTTGATTTTTAAATGGAACTAAAATTTATATTTATGTTGACATTGTAATGTTATATTTTAGTTAACAATTTAAGCATTTTATCCAAAATGTTCAAAGGTTGTAGCTTTAAACTGATAATGGCTTACATATAACAACATATTAAATCTAATAAATTAAGTATAATATGTTAAAAGTTAAAGACATAACTTTGTAAGTAGAAGTAAATATATTATTTAAAAATTAAAATTTACTTGACTTATGATTACACTTTAGGTTTGATATTTATTTAACCTTATTAACCAACTTATAATCATTATTAAAAAGACACTACAAATTATCACTATTAACTATTTACAATATATTATTTGGGTTGTTTAAGTTAACCTAAAATTTATATTTAAGTTGACCCTATAATGTCATTTTTAAATTAATAATTTAAGTGTTTTATACAAACTGTTCGAGAATTATATCTTTAAAATGATAATGATTTACATCCAACAATATATTAAAACCAATAAATTAAGTATAATATGTTAAAAGTTAAAAAACATAACTTTATAAGTAGAAGTAATGATATTATTTTAATATTGAAATTTAACTTATATATGACTACACTTTAGAATTGATATTTGTTTAATTTAATTAATAAAATTATAAATATTATTTGAAAGAAATTGAAAAGTCATTGGGGTTTCAAATGAATGTGGTGAAAGAAAAAAATACATGGGAGTTTCAAATGAATGTGGTGAAAGGAAAAATGTTTCCTTTATAAGTATATATATATATATATATATATATATATATATATATATATATATATATATATATATATATATATATATCATAAAATGCATTTACTTCTTGAACCTTATGCATTTGAAACATGACTTTTCACTTTACAACTATTACTCAAAATAATTTTAAATAATGATGAGTAATTAATTCATTGAAATTTATGTTAATTATAATGATCCATGTTTTGGAAACATAACCGGACTAGTAGGTTTAACCGGGAACAAGACTCGGATCGGTTCTTAGAGGCCAAAAAATTGTTCGTTATGTGAACTAGTAAAAACTAGTCGTGTTTTTATAATTAAAATTAATAATAATATAATTATGACATCATCCAGTTTTCGTGACTCTTCGTATTACTACTAAAACTCAAAAGACTTTAACTATCGAAGGTTATTTGATTCATTAGTATAATGATTGCGTTGGTTAATCTTTAAATAACAAAATTAAATTTAAATGTCAAATTAACAAAAACAAATCATCAAAAAACTTATTTTTTTTAATAAAATTTATTTTTCCAAAATAGGTAGTTTTTTAATTATTTAAAAATAATAAAATTTTAAGTATAATGTTAACTAGCGAAATTAAATCGAAATGTCAAATTCACAAACAACCTACAAATAAATTTCATTAAAATTATCAGAAAAATATCCATCTAAATTGATTACCTATTAATAGTTAAATAATGCTATAAAAAATTATTTTTATTTTTATTTATAACATATAGATAGTGACTAATAAGGTGATATGGTTTTTATATGTATCTATTTTATAATATATTTAAGATAAGTAGAAGGTGTTATAGCGAATTAGTGTAAAAACTTATTAACCCTAAACTAATAAAAATGATATAGTTATTTTAATACAATATACATATCAATAATTTAATTATATTATTGTATATGTGCAACATATTTGTCTTAGTTTTAAACAACAAAGTTTTCTTCATATGTAACTTGCAGACATTCACCTAGTTTAATCATACATTCACCTAGTTTAATCATAATACTATCCATAAGCTAGTTAGAACACCTATATAGAATCATTTACACAAAATCAAGAGCCAAGACAAGACTCGTAAGCTAATTTACCCAAGTACATCTAACAGAAATCCAAGAAATTGAATTGCTCAACAAAATCAACTCAGGCAAAGCATCTCTCCTAGTTTTAACATCCTATTAGATAGCATTATTTTCACTAGAACCCAACCACAACCACAAAATTTCCATTACAAGACAAAGACTAAGTCTTAGCTACCATATCCCCTCGACCCCATATATAACTCATAATTCTAGAGAAAACAACTTTTTCTCACTACCTTGACAAAAACTAGCCCAATGGAAACTTTACTAAGAGTATATATCTCATTAATTTTTCATGTATCAATTTATCTTATGGACACACACATGTGATTTGTATGGTAGCATTGATTTCAAGAATAGCATATAATGGGTCGCTAGAGATGATCTTGTATATATATATATATATATATATATATATATATATATATATATATATATATATATATATATATATATATATAGCCACAATAACATCTAACCATATATAAAGGTCTTCATCAATATTTCAGTCACGGGGAGGGTTTATGTAATCCAATACTTGATATTATCTAGCATAGATCTTTAGAAGTTCAACACAATAAGTATATTGAACTTTCTTAATGTTGATGGTTATTAGGATACCTCCACGACATGTATAAGGTATGTAACGATTCTCCCTCGTATTCGAAACTCTATTAGTGTCAAAGTTGTACTCACATAGGCATCAGAATGTACTTCATATACCTTTTCATAAAGTGCGACTGGCCTTTCTAATTTTGTAAACTTGAAGTCTGGCATTTGGATCCATGACTAAGGCACCATCAACAGTGATATTAATCAACAATATTTTAACCCTAAAAAACTCAAGATATCAAAATTTTCTCCATTCATGGGATCTGGAATCCACAGGCCCTAAACCTTATAGTCTGTATACAGAAAATGGTCTCCATATAGTCACTCCTTCCTTTGAAAAAGCATATCAACTCACTTTCTCAACAATGTGTGGGTTAGGTCTGAACTCACACTTCTCTAGTTCATGCTGAAAGATCTTTATGCTAGAATTATTGAAGAATCATATTTGTTAGATAATATATCATCGTAAAGGGTCACACTAACAATAACTTGACGCGAATATGTTATTTACAAGAATTTGATTCATGATAAATATTAAAATTTTGTGTAATTAATTGGAAATTATTTATTTCATAGAAATATTAATTTTCAGTGTCAACTATCATAATGTATCATAATGTATAATTTATTAAATCATGTACATCTTTCTGGACTAGCAATACTTTTTCTTTTAGTTAAAGGTTTTATATTTTATTTATAGTTTCAATTTATTTACTTCTTTTATTAATTTATGTTAGCATATTTCATTCCAAATTTAGTTAATCATCATGCATATTTTTCTTTTTGTTATTTTCCATCTATATCGGGTACTTTCTAGTATTTGATGATAATTATAGATTTTTAGAAGACTAATGCAGGGCGGAGATGTTCAAGAATCGTGGGAATCAATCAGACAAAGAAAATGAATGATCTTGGGCTTGGTGACTTGTGGAGTTGTTGCAAATTATGGGCTTGTTGATAATTGGAAACAAGAAGAAAACAAGCGTGTATTTAAAAGAAGATGGATGAATAGTTGAGCATGTATAATTAATTGATCAAGTGAGTACACGAGCTAATGGGTGATTTAGAGAAGGTAAATTGGGCCAAGATTGAAGAAAACTTGGAGAACTATTGGTTACAAGCTGATGGGAAGAAAACCAGGCTAGTGGGATAAAGCAATGAAAGCCCAATACACAAGAAGCCCACTATGCAGGTCCTGCCCCATCCATACATGGCCTGCAAAAGCCCTACAGGGGCAATTCCGGGAATTCACTTTTAATGGCTATATGGGGAAGGTTAGTGAGGCTCTTTTGCACACTCTTGGAGATCCAAAAATTGGTCAAATTCTCTGCATTTTTTGGAGCTTTGCAAGAGAAAAAACACTTAAAGAACATCACTCTTCAAATCTTTTCATCTTGGATTTAAGTTTGGTATTTGTAAAAAAAAAAATTATTTTGATTGAACATATACATGTTAAGCTAAGTTAATATTAGTTGACTTCAGAAGTAATCCTTGAATGTTTGGTTGATCTTGAAGAACATCATGAACTTGTTCTTGAATCTTTATGAAAGTATTTTTCTATTTTAACATCTTGTGTATGCATATGTCTTTATGTTATGAGTTTAGATGTATGTTTAGTAATTAGTTGGCTAACTTCTTGATTAACTAATGGATCTTCAAAATTAGCAAGCAAAGAATGGTTCTTGTGTTTGTTTTCACTTCAGACAATCATAAAAATACTTACTCTAACACGGTTGTGAAAGCATTTTGACTCATGTTGGATTTTTTGGCTTGTAAACCTTAATTCTAGTTAATTTTCATCAATTACATGTTTCATGGAAATTATGACTTTAACTAAGAAAATGTATTATGAGCTTCTCTATCCATTGTATTAACTAAGAAAAGTCTACATAATCTCAAGCTTCTTAGATTTTTATAGCCAAATTAAAGAATCATTACAGGTATTGCACATTGAGTTCTAATGATTTATTTACCAAATGTTCAAGTGGTGAAATCCTAATGTCAACCATCTTTCTCTAATTGAATTACATCAAACTCTTGCTTTTGTTGAATTGTAATTTCCAAGTTTTAGTGTAACCTAGTTTTCTCAAAACAACCAAAAGATCATGTGACATCCCCATTTTCACGGCCAGAAAAAACCGATTTCGTTTATGCTTTGTTTGAAAATCAGAGTAACATTTTAAATAAAAGTGTACAGAATTTGTCCCAAAACAAAATATGATAAAGATTTATCAAAAGCATTTCCAAGGAAATGTATTTCATTAAAATACTTGGGATGTCATGTTTGATACAGATCAAAAGCATAAACAATACAATATAAGCCTTACTACATTATTTCGTATCTACAGGCCTATAACCGTAATCCCTCATCCCAAAACATCACATCTATGCTCATGCGCCACTACCTTTAATACAAGAAACTGAGTGGGTCAAGCTGGGGAGCCTGGTGAGCACATAGGGTTTTCAACCCACAATAAATAAGTTTATTAATTTCATCAATCAACAATAACCCGATTACCCATTCCCGTTATCCTCACTTTACGTCCCTAAACACCTATCGTAAGGGACCTAGCCTAAGGATCATCATCGGGATGGACACTACTGCTAAGGGGATTCCTCGGAAATAAATGTCCTAAAGGCAACCATGTGGGGGATGGAGCACACCGGTGAACACATCGTTCACAAACACCTACAGGTTGCGAGCCTGCTAGTGTTCCACTGGACTGTCTAGAAGAGTCCGTGGTCGCCATCCATACTCCGCTAGATGACAGAATCAACAACATCAACATCGAGGCCTCTCATCATTTTATCACACATCACCTATTACATCTACCCATGTTTTACCCCAACATTTTCGTAGATATAAAATACATATACAGTTTAAATCATTGAAAACATGTATAACAAAGTTCATCCAGCATAGATAGCAAGTATTCGGATAATGTGCACACATAACACGTAATTTATATAAAATACTTCATATCTATGTGTAAGCTTAAAGTAACTATGCACTCACTTGAAAGGTGGTGACTCAGCACTCGGACAGCGCTTCGATACTCTCTAAACGATTTTCCTTCGATAAAACCTAGTACCAATTCCACTAGGGTTTAGTCTAACGATAACCGCGACAAATTAATAGTATGACTATTATTATTATTATATAAGTGTTAAATAACACTCAATATAACTCATAATAATAGCCCAAATAATTATTTCAAGGACCTAATAACATTACTATAATTATTTGAAAGCTATATTAAAAATTGTGTAAGCGTAACTCACTTACAACGGATTTTAATGAAAACCGGAACTTTATTTGGAGCAGCGTTTCGAAACCGAAAGGCTCTTTTTCTCGGGACTCCGGGAGCCTTAGGGCTTCCTTAGGGTGCTAGGGGCCTTATCTAGGGTTTAGGAGGGTTTAGGGCACTTAGAGAGAGAAAGAAGCTAGAGAGAGAGAGGAATTTGGAGAGAAAAATGAAGCAGCCTCGGCCCCCCTTTTATAGCCTGTGAGGCCTCAGTACGCTGGGCGTTCCTCGGACCTACGTTGGGCGTAGTGGCTCGGTCGTACTACACGCGTCGCTTCGCTGCTGGGTCATCGTGGCAGTTCTCCGAACCGCTCAATCTGAAGTCCGCTGGGCGTAGCCTTCTACCGACATGGGGCGTACTCGGACGCGGAGCGTTCCACTCGTACGCGAGGCATAGCGAGGCCAGGTGTCCGATTCCGAAGACCAGACCGTGATCCGCAAGCTACGGCCTTGATCGAGCCACGTCATCACCCATTACACCAGCTTCGCAAATTCGAGTTACAACTTCAAAAATTCGTAACTTTCGCGTACGACCTCCGTTTTCAACGTTCTTTATATCCACGGGAAGGTGGGAACGTACTCTACACCTTTCGTTTAGACTTTGTCTGCTAATCTTGACTCGATTTTAATTTTTATATTATTAACATGTCGGGACAGGATTGGTCCGTTAAATTCTCATAACTTCTTGATCCGACGTCCGTTTTCGCCCATCTTTTTCTCGTTACGCTACCCTTAACGAGATCTTCGATTCTTGTTCAGGTCGTGTCGGCTAAAAACCGCTTGTTCTAATATTCGAATTTCGGGTTGTACACTCCTAATCTGAAACTTCGAAAAATCATAACTTCTTCATACGAAGTCAGATTTGGGCGTTCTTTTTATCGATGTTCTTAGTTTAACATATTCTACGACTTTTGTTTAGAGCGCTAAGGCTTAAATCTCACTCTATCGTAAATTCACTATTTACGCTTCCCGGTATCGTGTCAGTTCTGTCGCGAAACTTCGATGGGTCATAACTTCTTCGTTATAACTCGGATTTCGGCATTCCTTATATCCCCGGAATCCTTGTTTCAACCACTACAACTTTATGTGGAGATATCGGTCTTATCTCACACTTTAATTTTGACGTTTATTTTTATTCTTTATTAATTATTAAATAATAAGAACATAAATACACATAATTCACATAATACTGAAATATTTCATCATTATTACTTCAAAAAGAGTTACAATAGTTGACCTGGACTATTAAATTGTCTAAAATGCTTAGCCCTGAAACCCGGGCGTTACAATTCTCTCCCCCTTAGGATGATTCCATCCCGGAATCATGCATCAGCAAATAGATGTGGATAGTGACTCATCATGTCATCCTCTGTTTCCCAAGTGAGATTCGGCCCATTCAAATTTTTCCATCAGACTAGCACTAAGTCGACCATCTTGTGTCATAACTTCTTAGTCTTACGGTCAATAATTGCCTCGGGCTCTTCGATCAGCCTTTTGTTCTCATCCATCCTTAACTCTGAGAATGGAATTATATCGAGAACATCTCCCATGAATTTCCTAAAATAACATATATGGAAGGTGTTATGAATACCATTGAGTTCTTCGGGCAATTCCAGCTTGTAAGCTTGGTTCCCTATCTACTGAAGAACTTTGAACAGTCCAATAAACCTTGGACTCAACTTTCCTCGTTTCCCAAATTGTATAAGTCCCTTCCATGGTGAGACTTTTAGCAAAACCGAATCCCCAACTTCAAAGGTTATCGGTCGTCTTTTCTTGTCAGCATAGCTCTTCTGACGATCATGGGCTGCTAACATCCTTTCCCTAATCACCTTCAACTTCTCAGCAGTCTCATGGACTATCTCGGGGCCCATAAACTGCTTCTCTTCGGCTTCAAGCCAACAAGACGGCGTACGACACTTCTGTCCATACAAGGCTTGATAAGGTGCCATCTTGATGCTCGAGTGGAAACTGTTGTCGTAGGAGAATTCTACCAGAGGTAAGTGCTCATCCCAATTCCCTTGGAACTCAAGGCTACATGCTCTCAGCATAGCTTCAAGTGTTTGAATTGTTCTTTCGCTCTGACCATCAGTATGTGGATGGTAAGCCATACTTAAACATAATTTCGTACCCAATTCCTCTTGTAGACTCCTCCAAAACCTCGACGTGAAACGACTATCATGATCTGATACAATTATAAGAGGAACACCGTGAAGTCTTACAATTTCCTTCACGTAAGCATTTGTGAGCTTATCCATAGACCACTTTCGTTGGCTGCTATTAAGTGTGCACTCTTGGTGAAACGATCCACGACTACCCAAATCATGTCGTGTCCGTTCTTTGTCCTGGACAGTTTAGTCACAAAATCCATGGTGATGTCTTCCCATTTACCCATGGGTACAGGTAAGGGTTCTAAACTCCCATACAGTTTCTGATGTTGTTCCTTAACTCTCGCACATGTCACACACTCGGCCACATACTTCGCAAGATCGAGCTTCATCGTCGGCCACCAATAGTAGGGTTTTAGGTCTCTATACATTTTAGTGCTACCGAGATGAATCGAGTATATGGTCTTGTGGGCTTCTTCCATCAAAACGTCTCTTATTCCGCCCATCTTAGGTACCCAAATTCGATCTTGGAATACCTTCAGTCCTCGACTGTTCGTACCGAACACTAACGTTTTTCCCAAAGGTTCTTCCTTTCGGTCATTCTTCTCTAAAGCTTCTTCCTGAGCTTTCCTGATACTTTCCACAATCGTCGAGACGACTTCAATTCTCAATGCTCTTGGCCTTTTCCTTTCAAGATTGACTTTCCGACTGAGAGCATCAGCAACAACATTTGCTTTACCTGGGTTGTAAAGTATCTCACAGTCGTAGTCCTTGAGTAGTTCTAGCCAGCGTCGTTACCTCATGTTCAACTCTTTCTGATTAAAGAGATACTGGAGACTCTTATGATCAGTGAACAACTTGCACTTCGTGCCGTAGAGATAATGCCTCCATATCTTTAGAGAAAATACTACTGCCGCTAACTCCAAATCGTGAGTGAGGCAGTTCTTTTCATGCTCTTTCAATTGTCGAGATGTATATGCTATCACCTTTTCTCTCTGGGTTAGAACACAACCTAACCCGACTCCAGAAGCGTTACTATAAACCGCGAAATCTTCGACTCCATCGGGTAGAGAAAGTATTGGTGCTTCACATAACTTCTTCTTTAGCTTCTCGAATGCCTCATCGTGTTTCTCACTCCACGTATATGTAGCTCCTTTATGGGTCAAAGTTGTTAATGGAGCGGCTATCGAAGCAAAGCCTTGGATAAATCGTCGATAATATCCGACTAATCCTAGAAAGCTTTGAATCTCCGTGGGACTCTTTGGACGTTCCCACTTCATCACAACCTCGATCTTTGCGGGGTCAACCATTATCCCTTCTTTATAAACCACATGACCCAAGAACTGGACTTCTCCAAAAGTCGCATTTGGAGAACTTAGCATAAAGATTCTCCTTCTTTAATACTTCCAACACTTCCCGTAGATGCTTTCCATGCTCCTCTTGGCTTTTCGAGTAGATGAGAATGTCGTCGATGAACACTATCACAGATTTATAGAGGAATGGTTTACAAACCCTGTTAATCAAATCCATGAATGCTGTTGGAGCATTGGTTAGTCCAAATGACATAACCAAGAACTCATAGTGTCCATATCTTGTTCTAAATGCATTCTTCTCAATATCCTGCTCTCTTACCTTCAGCTGATGATATCCTGACCTAAGATCGATCTTTGAGAAGTAACTCGAACCTTGCAGCTGATAGAATAGGTCATCAATCCTCGACAATGGATACAGATACTTGTTTTTCACCGTTGCCTTATTCAGCTCTCGGTAGTCTGTACACATTCTCATACTTCCATCCTTCTTCACGAATAACACCGGAGCTCCCCAGGGTGATGAACTAGGTCGAATGAAACCGTTGTCCAACAGCTCCTGAAGTTGCGTCATAAGCTCCTTCATCTTCGTCGGTGCTAATCGGTAAGGTGCTTTCGCTATCGGTGTTGTTCCTGGTAACAATTCTATACGAAACTCCACTTCTCTATCAGGTGGTAATCCGGAAAGATCTTCGGGAAAGACTTACGGATAATCACCCACAACCGGTATATTCTGCACCTCTTTCTTCTCCTTCTTAGCATCGATTACGAATGCCAAGTATGATGCACATCCTTTGGACAAACATTTCCTGGCTTTCATCAGGGAGATGATTCCAGAATTCACTCTGTGTTTGTCTCCATACACCATAAATGATTCCTTTCCGGGTGGGTTTACCCTTACTATTTTCTTTCGGCATTGAATCTCAGCATCGTTGGCTCTAAGCCAATCCATAACTAAAACGATATCGAAACCGTTTAACTCTATTGGTAATAGCTCCTCATGGAATTCATTTCCATTTAGGTCGATGACGATGTTCCTAATTCGATTACTAACAGGTACGAATTTGCCACTGGCAACTTCTATATTCGTAATCCCTCATCCCAAAACATCACATCTATGCTCATGCGCCACTACCTGTAATACAAGAAACTGAGTGGGTCAGGCTGGGGAGCCTGGTGAGCACATAGGGTTTTCAACCCACAATAAATAAGTTTATTAATTTCATCAATCAACAATAACCCGATTACCCATTCCCGTTATCCTCACTTTACGTCCCTAAACACCTATCATAAGGGACCTAGCCTAAGGATCATCATCGGGATGGACACTACTGCTAAGGGGATTCCTACGCAATAAATGTCCTAAAGGCAACCATGTGGGGGATGGAGTACACCAGTGAACACATCGTTCACAAACACCTACATGTTGCGAGCCTGCTAGTGTTCCACTGGACTGTCTAGAAGAGTCTGTGGTCGTCATCCATACTCCGCTAGATGATAGAATCAACAACATCAACATCGAGGCCTCTCATCATTTTATCACACATCACCTATTACATCTACCCATGTTTTACCCCAACATTTTCGTAGATATAAAATACATATACAGTTTAAATCATTGAAAACATGTATAACAAAGTTCATCCAGCATAGATAGCAAGTATTCGGATAATGTGCACACATTCCACATAATTTATATAAAATACTTCATATCTATGTGTAAGCTGAAAGTAACTATGCACTCACTTGAAAGGTGGTGACTCAGCACTCGGACAGCGCTTCGATACTCTCTAAACGATTTTCCTTCGATAAAACCTAGTACTAATTCCACTAGGGTTTAGTCTAACGATAACCGCGACAAATTAATAGTATGACTATTATTATTATTATTATATAAGTGTTAAATAACACTTAACATAACTCATAATAATAGCCCAAATAATTATTTCAAGGACCTAATAACATTACTATAATTATTTGAAAGCTATATTAAAAATTGTGTAAGCGTAGCTCACTTACAGCGGATTTTAACGAAAACCAGAACTTTATTTGGAGCAGCGTTTTGAAACCGAAAGGCTCTTTTTCTCGGGACTCCGGGAGCCTCGGGGCTTCCTTAGGGTGCTAGGGGCCTTATCTAGGGTTTAGGAGGGTTTAGGGCACTTAGAGAGAGAAAGAAGCTAGAGAGAGAGAGAGGAATTTGGAGTGAAAAATAAAGCTGCCTCGGCCCCCCTTTTATAGCCTGCGAGGCCTCGGTACGCTGGGCGTACCTCGGACCTACGCTGGGTGTAGTGGCTCGGTCGTACTACACGCGTCGCTTCGCTGCTGGGTCATCGTGACACTTCTCCGAACCGCTCAATCCGAAGTCCGCTGGGCGTAGCCTTCTTCCGACGCGGGGCGTTCCTCTCGTACGCGAGGCGTAGCGAGGCCAGTTGTCCGATTTCGAAGACCAGACCATGATCCGCAAGTTACGACCCTGATCGAACCACGTCATCACCTATTGCACCAGCTTCGCAAATTCGAGTTACAACTTCAAAAATTCGTAACTTTCGCGTACGACCTCCGTTTTCAACGTTCTTTATATCCACGCGAAGGTGGGAATGTACTCTACAACTTTCATTTAGACTTTGTCGGCTAATTTTGACTCAATTTTAAAGTTTATATTATTAACATGCCGGGACAGTATTGGTCCGTTAAATTCTCATAACTTCTTCATCCGACGTCCGTTTTCGCCCATATTTTTCTTGTTACGCTACCCTTAACGAGATCTTCGATTCTCGTTCAGGTCGTGTCAGCTAAAAACCGCTTGTTCTAATATTCGAATTTCGGGTTGTACACTGCTAATCCGAAACTTCGAAAAATCATAACTTCTTCATATGAAGTCAGATTTGGGCGTTCTTTTTGTCGATGTTCTTAGTTTAACATATTCTACCACTTTTGTTTAGAGCGCTAAGGCTTAAATCTCGCTCTATCGTAAATTCACTATTTACGCTTCCCGGTATCGTGCCGGTTCTGTCGCGAAACTTCGACGGGTCATAACTTCTTCGTTATAACTCGGATTTCGGCATTCCTTATATCCCCGGAATCCTTGTTTCGACCACTACAACTTTATGTGGAGATATCGGTCTTATCTCACACTTTAATTTTGACGCTTATTTTTATTCTTTATTAATTATTAAATAATAAGAACATAAATACACATAATTCACATAATACTCAAATATTTCATCTTTATTACTTCAAAAAGAGTTACAATAGTTGACCTAGACTATTAAATTGTCTAAAATGCTTAGCCCTGAAACCCGGGCGTTACAGATCAAAACCCCCCATTTTTACTTTTATTTTTGTTTCTCAAGTATTTGTAGAAAAAGGTTTTAATAGAGTTATAAATTGAACCAATCTGCATGGATACGATCCCTTACCACTATACACTATTTTAGTGTGTAATATTGAGGGTATTTATTTTGTTGGCCTAGACAACCACCAAAATTTTGGTTTCGTTTTCGAGGATTGGTTTTGATTTAATCAGTTTGTTTCTCTATGCCCAAATCTCATCGTATAGGGACTCTGATTTACAATCCCGAAATTGAAAAAGAATCAAGACATTTGGGAAAGGAATTGAAATGAGGTTAGAATGTGGTCAAACGTCTCACGCTAACGTGGCTCCGGAGGTTGAAATTGCTTCTTCTAGTGATCCCGAAACCGAAGTGGAACCTGAACCAAGTCCCGAACCTCGCCAACATCATAAACCAAATCCCAGGAAATCTCATTATTGTTGTCTAGACGGATATTCTGGTTTTCATCGAATCGCATTGACACTGGAAGATCAAGAAAAGAGAACATTTATATGTCCATTTGACACTTTTGCATACCAGAGAATGCCCTTCAGATTATGTCATTCCTGGATACTTTCCAAAGTTGTATGGTTAGTGTTTTCTCGGAATATGTCAAAAACATAATTGAAGTTTTTATGGATGATTTTATGGTATATGGTAATTCCTTTCAAGAGTGTTTGACCAATCTCACAAAGATTTTAAAAAGATGCATAGAAACAAATTTGGTTCTAAAATTTGAACAATGTCATTTTATGGTGAGTCAACAATCCTTTTTTGGGTAAAATTGTGTAAAGAAAAGGATCGAGGTAAACAAGGCTAAAATTGATGTAATTTAAAGGTTACCTTACGCGACTTGTATTCGGGAAGTTAGTTCTTTTTAGGTCATACGGGTTTCTATCGTAGATTCATTAAAGACTTTTCCAATATAACAAGACCAATGTGCTAACTCTTGCAAAAAGATAACGATTTCGAGTTCAATGAGGCATGCAAAGATTCATTTGACAAGCTCAAAGAGTTTTTTACATCCCCTCCCATCATATAAGCACCAAATTGGGATCTCCCTATTGAGATCATGTGTGATGCAAGCAACTATGACATAAACGCCATTTTGGGTCAAAATAATGGAAGAGTCTCTCATGTGATCTATTATGCATCAAGGATAGCAAACAATGCTCAAAGAAACTACACTACCACGAAGAAGGAGCTATTGGACATAATATTCGTCTTGGAGAAGTTTCGACAGTATCTACTTGGTACCAAGGTCATTGTGTATTTGGATCATGTGACTCTCACGTACTTGATGAAAAAGAAATATACAAAGTCAAGACTCATCCGGTGGATCTTACTATTGCAAGAATTTGATTTGGAGATTCGGAACAAGAGCGGATATGAGAATCTTGTTGCCGGCCATCTAAGCCAAATAATATCAAATGACATCCTCTCCTATTATGGGGCGAGTTTCCAGATGAGCATCTCTTTTCCCTTACTCAATCTATTCTTTAGTATGCCAATATCGTTAATTTTTTGGTCACGAAAAGGTATCTCGACACATTCACACATGCTCAAAACAATAAATTAAAAAGTAATGCAAAATACTATGTATGGGATGAACCTTACGTTGCCAAAAAATCAATGCTTCATATTTTACAAAATCACCATGATCATAATTACAACATGGTAAAATAAGTAATTTTTAAACTAATTAATCGTAATAATAGTTAACATAAAATCAAAAATTATATTTAATTATATTTAATTTATTCATATACCAGTCATATGTAATTTAGTAATGATTTTTTATTTTCCTCTCATTTGTACTTAATGTGTTTCTAATAGATGATTATGTTATATAGTTCAAAACAATTACAATAATATATATATATATATATATATATATATATATATATATATATATATATATATATATATATATATATATATATATATATATATATATATAAAAGTACAAAATTACTAATTTATAGTCTCATCTCGTCCTTCACCCACCCCACCTCACACTACTATCCATCTCACCCCCTACATCTACACCCACAAATATGTAATTTTGACAAAACAAGTAAACATGAAGATTAAGAATAAATTGTATTTCAAAACAATTTAAATAATACCATAAATTATTTCTAATGAATAAACTAATACAATGTATCGTTTCCCACAAAATATAAGGGGACATGGGCCAATTTTGTTATACTACTATTAAATGATGATAAGTTCTATAAAATTTACATTTATTGCTATTATACAATGATTATTTCTGTTATTTTATATATTTCATGCAAAATACAAGGATGTATGGACCATTTCTATAACTTAATTAGTACATACTGACCGTTTCTATTATTCTAAAAATTAATAACATAAGGGCCATTTTTATAATTGTTGCACTAGCAAATGACGTGTTTGGCAAAAGTAGTTGTTAGCTGGAAGCGGATAGCGGTTAGCTGGTAGCGTGTAGCGGGTAGCTGGTAGCGGGAAACTGTAGCTTTTATTTGTTATATGAATATTTGACAAAAGTAGCTGGAAGCTTTTGAAATATATAAAATTACATAAAAGGACAATTTATTAAAAACAAATAAATATATAAATATATTTTTAAGGGTAATTATGGAAATTGATTTCAAAAGCTCATGAGCGTTTTGTTAAACGCTACATGAAGTAGCTTTTAAAATCGGAACGTTTTGTTAAAACTAAAAGTTAAACGTTTGTACTGTCAAACGAAGCTTTTTGTTTAAACTAGAGCATTTTACCAAAAGTCAAAAGCTAGAAGCTCCCAAACGCTTCCAAAAACTCTCTGTCAAACACAACCAAAATGTAGTTTGATGGCCCTTCAAAACAATACAAAACTTTTGTTAAATGTTATCTAGTTAATATGTTAAATATTGTACTGATTGAAATAACAAAAACCTAAAAATAAAGACGGGTAGAAAATACATATACAAACACGTTTTTATAACATTTTTATATGGAAAATGAAAGCTCATTTCCACTAAATGTATTTTCCAAATTAACTGAAAATGAAAATAAAAAATTCTTTTTTCTGAAAACTTTTCCAAAGAAAACAAATTTTTCATAACCAAACACATCCTTAATTTTTTTTTTTTTTTAAATAATGAGCTTCATAACGTTTTTTTTTTCTATACTTTCTATTGTATAGACAATATCTAGTTACCTTCTATCGTATGCAATGTGCCACTTTTTGCATCGTGCTCTTTTAATACAACCTTTTAGCCAATTCTTAATAATTTCAAACCTCTTTTTATCTGGTTGCATAGCAAAACTTTGAAACATGGTCGAATGAGAACCTCCCAACATCCGATTAATTTGATGCCATTTCTATCGGAAAAATGACAAATTTGAAAAACTAAAAATACAAAATATGAAGTATTAAATATAGAAGGTTATTGACAAACGAGTATCACATCAGTTAATATGAAATTCAAGGTCGACAATCAAGGCGTGTACTATTATAACAATATCTTTATGACTTTCATGTACGTACATGTTTATCTTGGATTATGTTTAATGGTGACATATGGTGGCCAAATAACAGATAAGACTAAATAATAAAAAATAAAAAATAAAACTAATAGAAAAAAAAAAAGTTTTAGATATAACTCAAACACACTCCATTTTCGCCCCTATATAAAGTATATAAATAGGAGAGATTAGTTTTGGTTTAAACACAACACAAAAAGAGTCTTCAATATCTTTATGACTTTCACTACAAACATAAACAAAAACTAACCAAACTTGCATTGACACTCTTTCTAATGGTGCATTTAAACAATAACCAAACTAATTGCATCGACACCATGTTCACATGTTCATCTAGCATCCTTCATTATGTAGTCACACTGCAAAATTCAAAAGCCCATGGGATAACAAATTTATATCCATTTGAAATGCCTTAAACACAATCTTTAGCCTAAACATGAATTCAAAGCATCACCACTCAACTAAACTCATCATCTTTATAACCATGATCAAACAAGAACACCTCCCAATTTCCACTTGCAACTTAATCACTATCTAATAATGAATCACTATCAGAGTATAAAGAAGGTGATGGAACACAACAATACGGTTGAAAGTTCATATTCGATGGAAAAACAAAACCTTTAGCTTCCAAACGAGCCAGAACCTACAACCACAACAATACGAGTAAAAGAATAATTAAAACAGGTTTATCAACAATAATCAATAAAATACTACTAAATCTAATCAACATATACTTTCTACAAATAAAATTTACCTTAGAACAGAAAAACCCAATTTTAAGCTCCTTGACATTGCGACAATTTACTATAAATCCTTTAAGCATATCTTCTTCCGCTTCTTCAGATGTTGTCTCATAATACCCGAACTTTTCATAATCAAAGTTAGCTTCAACTAAAGAAGACATGTTTAACAACAAAATCTTCCACATCAACAAACAACCTTTGATTGTTAGTGATAAAATATCAGGAGCATTGATTCGCATAATATTATTAGCATAATCATCATCCGGATCCATGTATCCCACCAACATCAAGTTCTTAACGCTTTTTGATGTAATATCAAGCCGACTAAAACCATAACAATCATCTAATACCAAATTTTCCAATAGAGGACTCCCAGATAATATGTTTTCGATCAAATCTTCATTTAAAATCACATCGGAAATATACAAACTCCTAAGCTTTTTCCAACTAATCATCCCCATTGGATTAAACACGGAGCCTGCTAATGTCAGATCTATAAAACATGAACTGATGTATAAAGATTGATCCAATTGAAACTCGGCTTTCGATCCTGGATACCATAACTTCAAAATAAGCTCTTCAACGTTACAACTTATGGCATAACGAATCCAACGGTTGAACTGAGATTCAAATTCAATGTCATAACATGTATACACTCCAAATTTCTTGAGCTTCAATTCGTGGCATTGAGTTAGGGTTTTGTCCACGAATGAAACGAAATCAGACAAAGGGTGATTGAAATCTATATATGTAAAAGTGAGAGTAGGAACCGAATTCCAAAGATGCTTCCATCGAGTGGAGAGTATACCTGTTCTAATGACATCTTTTGTACATTGTAAACGAGAGAGGATTTCAAGAAGCAAACAATTTGGCAACAAACTGATTCGATCATCTTCCATTTCATACAACTTTATCGTTTCTAGTGCAATTTTGGGTTGATTTTGTCCTTCTACCACAATTTCCATGGAGGCAACAAAGACTTTCCCCCAATAATTACACAAAAAATACACAAGGCATAAATGTATACAAACTAGAAAGATGAAGGTGGAGAATGTGTCCATGGTGGTGTTGTATATCTTGGAACTATTTTCTTGAATTTAATTAATATCTTTTAAAAGTAGAAGAGTATACATGGGAGCACGATGGCTTGTAAGATGGATGTGTCACCACGATCATGGAGTACGTTGCAACTTAATATTTTTCTTATATTTTCCATAGAGACAATAACTAATTACATTAATACTAAGGAATTTAGTCAAACTGAAAAGCTATAACACAAATTACTATAAATCATACGACTAAATGCACATTTATGTATCAATATTTTATTTGTTCGTAAAGTGGGTTTTAAGGTAGCACTAGCACGTTAAAATATGGTTTCTCTTGTAGGACTATTCATCAAGTACAATTAAGTTCGTCAAAACTTCGGGTTAATTATAAACCATATTTGTCATGTTTTAGACGTTTAACAATGTGTAATGTATTTTGAGACTTCATATACAATTTCTCTTGTTGATATGCGATACTCAAAACAAACTTTCATATCCGATTTCTCTTGTTGATATGCGATACTCAAAACTTTTATATCCAATTTCTCTTGTTGATATGTGATACTCAAAACAAACTTTCATATCCAATTTCTCTTGCATTCCATTCTAAAAACAATTACTATTCAAATCATCTAATCTAACTACGTAAAATCCATGGTACTTATATTTTTGTCTTTTCCTTCAATTACCCACATATCCCTTTTCTCCCTTACAAGGAACAACATATGGATAAATTACTAATGTTATAGATTGAAACGGATCAATATATTTCATGATCTCATGGGATCATACTAGAAGAATATCACATATTTAATTCTTAAAGTAACATTGATTATTTAGAAAATAGTTATATATTTGTATGAAAAGGTCCATATCATATATAAATCTCTAAGGTTTCATTTGTTACATAAGCAAGACAAGACAAAACACAACATTGTATTGGATTTGACATTTAAGAGATTGATAGAAAGATGTCAATGTAATAAAAATTGCAATTTGTTGTCCCATCAAAAAGGTAGGACATGAACTCACTCTCAAACTTTCATTTGTACAAAAGACATAAATACCCTTATCATTTATCATCGGAAAAAAAAAAGAGTTATAACCACCTATTCATGACTAATCTTTCAAGAAAGTTTTTAACACTTGTATTTGATGTGTATGCCCTAATTGCAAAAGCATCCAATTTCAAATCATGATTGCGCAACTTTTTACTCCAATCAGCATCCTTATCCACTGATTTTTGAAAAAAAAAATATTAAATTCAAGTCAGAATTTTGTTACTCAAAATACTTTAAAACACTTGTAGTTTTACCAATGTGTTTTTCTGTAGTTGATTAAACCATTATACCTTTCTAAACCATTTATAAACGTTTAATCACTGTGAAAAATACTTAAAAGTGACTAAATTGTTAAATGATGAAAGTACAAATGTTTTTTTTTCTTTTTTTTTTTTTTTGCTAATTCAAATTTAATTGATTACCTGAGGAGAGATCGTGTAAAATGTTCACGTGCAGTTGCCAATGCTTGACTTATTGTCTGCATCAACCAAATTCAAGTGTTTGAAAGCATGAATTATAAATCTTTGGGCTAAAATTTTTGCATTTAAATACTTTTATTTATTCAATTTTTTCTATGGATTAATAATATATAAAAAAAAGTACCTGTTCAGACAAAGGAGCTCCAGAATCTACACTATCGCTAGCAACCTTTCCAGCAATAACATTTGCATCGGTTTCAAGAATGATTCTAATTTTAAAAAAAAAAAAAAAAAAATAAGTATAAGCCTTTTTCTAAAAAGACATAAATGCCCTCCTTAACAAAGATTTAATCTTAGTTCTTACCCTCCATCGATAATTTCATCAAGGCACAAGAAAATGAGATCCAAATTTTCAAGTGCTTCCTTTTTATCGACATTTCCCCTAAACAAATAACCATAAAAGTAGTTAAGCACATTACTAAAACTGCAATTAAAAAAAGAAAAGTAGATGAGATTAATTGTTTACAAAGTACCTAAGCAGAAGAGAAACTGCATCAAAGAAGCCCTGAAGAACAGTTGATAAAATGAGCTCATTTTCATCATCTCCACCAGTGACAAAGAAGTGAAGATCCTGAGCAAATTTGTAGACCACAACATTGTTCTCAAGCATTGCTATTTCAGCTGCAAGTATTCCAAATTTCAGCAAACAGATATAATACAGAAAGGGGAATTAAAAATTTGAAGCGAAGCATTCATACCTTCTGTTCGTGCATTGGTTTTCTGAGTTTTGGTGAAAATAGACTTTTCAAATGCTTCTTTAGCGTTGTTAGTTGGCCAATCATCTGAATAGTACTTAACAGCTACTCGATCTCCTTCTGAATCAAGAAGTAGAATGTTCTTTACAGAAGGGCAAGACTCCTACAGATATGAAGATATAAAGAATCAAGTTTAAAATTTTGCATCTGCTTGCATTCTATTGATCAAACCCCGAATTCGTTTTACTCCAATTAGACTCTGTGACCGAATTTGTTTCAATTAATATGCTCGTTTCGCAAAAAATAACCTAATTGTTGAATACAAAAAGAAAACTCGGATGCAAATATGCCCAAATGACTCGCACTTTGAAAACCCTAGAATCCAACAGCCAAAATCAAGTTAATAAGGGATTGAAACAGTAATAGCACAATTATGTAACTTGGATGCTCCATTTCATAAAACATGCAAGTTGATCATATGCTAAAATCTATATTATGAGTGTATTCAGGGAGATGGAATTGGAAATCACGAACGTATGTAAAGGTTTAAAGAAGAATAACAAAAAGGGATCAGAGTCGAGCAATAATAAGCGCCATTTATGTAGCATTGAAACTGGATCTCGAAGCAACTTTGTACTAACCATTGAATTTGGATTTTCGCGTCGTCAAGAATTTTCGGCTTTATTTTCTCGTTCAGGTTCAAAAGAGTAGTATAGAGGAACAGATGAACTAAAGAAAGAAGCACGAATTAACATTACGGTCCCTCAACTATAAGAAAGTTGTAATTTTTCCCCGTAACTTCTAAATTTGTATTCGAGAGAGCAATAAAAAAGATGTTTAATATCCTCATGCTAATAATAAGTATTTTTATTTATCTTTTTATGTCGAATGTCAACATTCAAATTAAAAGATGAGATGATTTGAGCGTAATTAAACAAGATTAATAAAACGGAACTAAGAACCTTAAGAAAGAAGAAGAATGATTTGGAGAAAATTTGCTCACTTATATAAAGTATTCAAATTTGTGTCATTTTACATATATGGCGATGCTATTTATACTAATTAAATTACTATACATAATCAATGAGTTCTTATACACATTTGACATATTTGTTATAAGAGTTGAAAATAACTCTTACACATTTGACATTAGGGTAGAAAATGTTGTCATCCAGTTATTTCCAACACTCCTCCTTGGATGACATCATTTCAGATCGGAGTTTAACTTTGAGGTGTTGCCTCATTAAAAACTTTGTTAAAGAAAACTCAATGGGAAAAAAATTCAGCGAAGGTAAAAAAAATGCTATGTATAGTTGACTCCCCCTCATTTACGCATATGTTACACTATATGTTATACACATGTCTCATTCCAATGCCATGGACATGTTTCCTGAAGATTACAGTAGGAAGTGCATTCATAAAAGGGTATGTTGCATTGTTGTTGGAATGAACATATTTTATATCAACCTGATAGTTCTTTATAAGCTCTTAAGTGTACTCAAAAAAACTTTGGAGGTATATGTTTTGTCATGTCGCTCTTGATATATCATTCTTTCATTTGAGAGACACATGCTGAGATATCTTCATAAATTAAAGTTGGACCTATATCCTTTTCAATTCCACATGGAGATAAAACCAGTTGTGTCATCGATCTTAACCATGTACATTCTCTACTAGCTTCATTTAGTGCAATTATTTCAGCATGATTTGAGGATGTTGCAACAAGTGTTTGCTTTTGAGAACGCCAGGATATTACAGTACCTACATTCATAATTACGTGTCTAGTTTGAGATCTAGCTTTATGAGGGTCAGACAAATAACTTGCATTTTCATAACCAATCAAGCCTTGTTTTGAACTATTAGGATAAAATAACCCTAAATCATTAGTTCCTCGAAGGTATCGAAAAATATGCTTAATCCCATTCCAATGTCCTTTTGTTAGGGATGAACTGAACCTTGCTAGCAAGTCTACAACTGAAGAAATGGCAGGTCTAATACAATTGGTAAGATACATAAGAGCTCCAATTGCATTAGTGTATGGTACTTCTGGAGCAATGACTTCTTCATTTTCTTTGCATGGACAAAATGGATCCTTGTCAATATTTAATGATCTAACAACCATTGGAGTGCTTAACGGATTGGCATTGTCCATATTGAAACGTTTCAAGACTCTTTCTGTGTAATTTAATTGATGCACAAGTATTCTGTTAGGCATATGCTTAATTTTTAAACCAAGACAATATTTGGTTTTTCCAAGGTCTTTCATTTCTGAATCTCTCTTCAAAAGTTCAATCACTTCAAGGATTTCTTTATTTGTTCCAATAATGTTTAGGTCATCAACATAGACAACAATAATCACATATCCGGATGTTGTTTTCTTAATAAATACGCATGGACAAATAGTGTTATTTTTATAACCTTTACTTGTCAAATAATCGCTTAAACTATTGTACCACATGCGCTTAGATTGCTTTAACACATATAGAGATCTTTGTAGTTTTATATAATACATTTCTTTGGTGAATCTAGATCTTTACTTAGGATTGACGGTTAAATGATCGTTATCACTCCGAAGAGTTTATATGCTAGTTCTAATATCGTAGTCGTACGTTTAGAATCCTAAACACATAAGGTTTCCAGATCCGGTCGGCAACAGACCATAGATCCGAACAATTAACAACATATCATGCACAAAACATTTAGCACATAAAAGCAATTTAGGCATCATTCCTAAAATAGGCTAGTGCTCACACCTCACAATCATCGCTTAGCATTCTAAGTTTAAGTCTAGAAATAAATCCATATTCCTAGTTCGCTTAAACTAATGCTCTGATACCAACTGTGACATCCCCATTTTCACGGCCAGAAAAGACCGATTTTGTTTATGCTTTATAAAAATCAGAATATCTCTTTTAATAAAAAAAAATGTTGCGGAATGTGTTCCCAGAAAAACACGATAAATACGTTATCAAAACATTTTCGAAGAAACGTATTTTATTTATGTTAAAACGTTTGGGATGTCATCGTCAATACAGAAACATAAGCATAAACAGAACTTACAATTATTTACACTAGTGATCTACATCTCTTTAAATCTCTCAGTGTAATGTCACTTCATATCGACACCTGTGATATAAATAAATTGAGTGGGTCAGGTTGGGAAACCTGGTGAGCACATAGGGTTTTCATCCCACAATAATATAATTATTATTTTTAAACATCAAACAATCAACCCAATTACCCATTCCCGTTATCCTCACATTACGTCCCTAAAACATCTAACACAAGGGACCTAGTCTAAGGACTATCATTGGGATAGACACTACTGCTAAGGGGATTCCTTGGAAACGAAAATCCTAATGGCAACCATGTGGAGGATGGAGTACACCTGGTGAGCACACAGTTCTCACAGTTCGAATAAACACACAGTTCAGTTCGAATAAACACACAGTTCGAATAAACACCTACAGGTTGCGAGCCTGCTAGTGTTTCGCTGGACTGTCTAGAATAGTCTGTGGTCGTCATCTATACTCCGCTAGATGACTAGATCATCAATAACATCTATAACGAGTCCTCTCATTATTTTATTTTGTCACACAACAACTATTACATCTACCCATGTTTTACCCAACACATTTTGTAGATATAAAATACATATACAGTTTAAATCATTGAAAACATGTATAAAACGTTCATCCAGCATAGATAGCAAGTATTCAGATAATATGCACACATAGCACGTAATTTATATAAAATACTTCATATCTATGTGTAAGTTGAAAGTAACTGTGCACTCACTTGAAAGGTGATGACTCAGCACTCGGACAACGCTTCGATACTCTCAAAACGATTTTCCTTCGATAAAACCTAGTACCAATACCACTAGGGTTTAGTCTAACGATAACCGCGACAAATTAATTAGTCTGACTATTATTAAGCGTTAATAACACTCAGTATAACTCATAATAATAGCCCAAATAATTATTTTAAGGACCTAATAACATTCCTATAATTATTTGAAAGCTATATTAAAAATTGCGTAAGCGTAGCACACTTAGAGCAAATTTATCGACAACCGGAACTTAATTGGAGCAGCGTTTCGAAACCGAAAAACTCCTTTTTCTCGGGACTCCGGGAGCTTCGGGGCTTCCTTAGGGTGCTAGGGGATCTCCTAGGCTTAGGGGAGGGTTAAAACCCTTAGAGAGAGAAAGAATTTTAGTGAGAGAAAGAAATTGGTGTGAAAAACTCGGAATGGCTCACATGCTATTTATAGCCCCAGCAGCCTCGAACTACGCTGCGCGTCCACCAGCTACGCTGGGCGTAGTCTCGGATAAGAAGGCCAGCCTCGGTCCAGCTGTCTCGCATCTTCGTCGGATGGATAAGGCACGAGGGTACGCGGGGTGTACTCACCTCGGACGTTGGGCGTAAAGCGAAGGCTACGTGGCATGATCCGAAGCGTATTCCTTCATCAGTGATGGGCGGCCCAGATGTAGCCATGTCATCAACCTCGCAACAGACTTCACAATTTCATGCTTCAACTTTAAAAATACGTAACTTTCTCATACGTACTCCGTTTTTGACGTTCTTTATATCCACGCGAAGGTGGGAATGTACTCTACAACTTTTGTTTATACTCCGTCGGATAATTTTGAATTGATTTTAAATTTTATATTATTAACAGGCCGGGACAAGATTGGTCCGTTAAATCCCCATAACTTCTTCATCCGACGTCCGTTTTCGTCCATCTTTTTCTCGTTACACTACTCTTAACGAGATCTTCGATTCCCATTTAGGTCGTGTCGGCCAAAAACCGCTCGATCTAATATTCGAATTTCGGGTTGTACACTGCTAGTCCGAAACTTCGAAAAATCATAACTTCTTCATACGAAGTCAGATTTGGGCGTTCTTTTTATCGATGTTCTTAGTTTAACATATTATACGACTTTCGTTTAGATCGCTAAGGCTAAATCTCGCCCTATCGTAAATTTACTATTTACGCTTCCCGGTGCCGTGCCGGTTCCGACGCGAAACTTCGATCGGTCATAACTTCTTCGTTATAACTCGGATTTCGGCGTTCTTTATATGTACGGAAACCTTGTGACATATTCTACAATATGGTTAAGATTATTTATTCTAAGGTGTTGTTTGTTTTTTTGAAGCCAAAATGTCTGCAGTCTACGGACCATATCTGCAAGCCTCTGAAGCAGAAGAGTTGGACCAAATGTCTGCAGTCTGCAATAAGAAGACTGTTTGTTTTTAACGTCTGCAGCTGTTGAAATAAATTATTTTTTCAAACTTAATTCCATGTCATAAACATTGAAAATGCATTTTCAGTAAAAAGAGAAAGAAAAAAAAAATGGGTGATCTTTTTTTTTTTTTTTTTTTTTAGGTTAAAATGAGGTCTGAAGACCTTTGAAGACAATGGCCCATGTCTGCGCCAGGAAGACCTCGCGCAAACGTTTTTTTGTCTACGCACTTCCAAAAAACAAACACTTTGCGAGGGCATATGTCTGCGCGTTGTCTGTGCGTCGGAGACAAAAGTGGTTGCACAACTCTTCACAAAAAATACAAACAGCCCCTAAATAACCTTTTGTCGAAAAGTCGTTTTCGACCCCTATTGCCTCTTATTGACTAGCCCGGATTTGCGGGCGTTACAGATAACATCTACAACTATGGACTTCGTTCCTATTCCTTAGGAACATCCTTAGGAATAAATATTGAAGAATAGATGATTCTTAGGGTATATCCTTAAAAATAAAGAAGATAATGGGGATGTGTAATCGGGTTAATTGTTAGACATGAAGTATGTAAAGAAACAAATTAACTATATTACTATGGCTTGAAAACCCTATGTACTCACCAGGTTTCCAAACCTGACCCACTCAGTTTATTTGTTTCATAGGTATCAATGCAAAGATACATTATACTGAAAGATTAAAGGATATGTAAATCATTAGTGTAAATGAATGTAAGGTCTGGTTAAGCTTATGTTTCTATACCGACGATGACATCTCAATGTTTTAATAAAAATAAAATACATTCTTCGGAAATGCTCTGATAATGTATTTATCATATTTTTGGGGACAAATTCCGCAATAATATTTTTCAAAAATGATACTCTTATTTTAAAATAAGCATAAATATATATTTTTTTTAAAATGACCGTGAATTTGGGGCTGTCACATACTGTTGCATCAAGGTAATATATTTGTTGCATGAAATGTGGAGTAAGTTTTCTCCAACATATCTTCATCGGTAACTTTTTGTCCACAATACTTGAGCTGTGAACATATTCTGAACAAAGTTGAGTTGTATTCATTTATTTTCTTGAAGTCTTGAAACCTCATTGTTCTCCATTTATATCTAGCATTTGGAAGTATAACGTCCTTTTGATGATCAAATCTTTCTTTCAAATGATTCCAGAGAATACTTGGATCAGTAATATCAAGATATTCAAATCTCAACATTTCATCAATATGCTTACGAATGAAAACTTATGCTTTTGCTTTGTCTTGTGCCAAGCAATCATTAAATTCATATATACCATTTGAGATTCCCATGGACTCAAGATGCATTTTTACATTTATCATCCATGGCACATAGTTTTTCCCACTAACTTCAAGTGCTGCAAACTCGAGCTTTGCAATATTGGACATATTGTAACTATAAAATTTAAACAAAATAATAAGATGAAAATTAAAATCCATTTATTTCAATAAATATTATACAAAAAAGAAGAGGTAAAGTTAACATTGCTTACAAGCCTAAAATTAGATGAAATTCCATATTATCTTTGATGTTAAGTATTAGGATAAAAAGTAATATGACTATTATAGTCATGATTATCACAAAATGGTAAATCATCTTGAAGCTTGATTTCTTGAAATTGATTTGTTTGATAGAAGAGAAAATATTTGTTGTGGATAAAATAAGTAGAGTAAAGATGTTTATTTATAGTAAAAAAAATATAGTCGTTGTTTTTGTTGTTTATAACCACTGCATATATATTTATATATGTTGTGTGTGTGTGTGCATATATATATATATATATATATATATATATATATATATATATAATTAATATGTATATGTATTTTATAAATCATTTAATAAGACTTATAACTAATACATAACTTTACTTGATATAATTTTACTAATTAGAAACATAAATAAATATTAGTAAATGTTTAAATAAAATTATGAAGAATACATAAAATATATATAAATAAACATTAATAAACGTTAGTATACATAAATAAAAATTAGTTGTATAATTTAAATGTTAGTATTCATAAATAAAAGTTAGTTGCATAATGTAAATGTTAGTATGCATAAATATTAGAATACATAAAGAAATGTTAGTATAAGAAAGAAAATTGTTAGTAGCCCATAATATCCATAATAAATAAGTTTTATTAATTCATTAGTATTTTTAATATGATGGAGGTTTTTATAAATAATAATATTTTTACTAAGTAATACATACATTGATTAAGATAGATGTGATTTCCACTTGTTTAATAACCCGAATTAGAGCTTTCGTGCTGATAACGTGTTATAAATTTGACGTAATTAAAGCAAGATTAATAAAACTAAACTAAGAACCTTAAGAAAAAAGAAGATAGATTTTGAGAGAATTTGATCACTTATATAAAGTATTGAAATTGGTATGTATTTTCACATATACAAGAGTGCTATTAATATTAATTAAATCACTAGACATAATCAATGAGTTCTTACACATATTTAACATACTTGTTATAAGAGTTGAAAATAACTCTTACTCATTTGACATTAGGATAGAAAATGTTCGTCCAATTATTTACAACAATACTAAATATTTTTATTTATCTTTTTACGTAGAATGTCGAAATTAAAATTAAAAGATGAGAAGAAAAGAATAATAACATTACACGTGTCAAAACACATTAAATAGATAAGATAATATGAGAATAAACTCGAAGGAAATATTATTTTCCACAATCAAAATATGGTTCTTAGTTATTAATCAAATGAATGGTTTAATGAATGTGTGTTAAACTTATGTTTCATATTTCATTTAATGTAAAAAAAAATTATTAGATAAAATTAACAAGTATGACTTTTTTTTTTTAATTTACTTAATTAGTTACAATGTATGTATGGAAAACAACTTTTAATTTTTGAGTGTCATGTGAGTTTTCCTTCATTTTTCTTTTTCTCATAAAGAAAACAGGAAATTGTCATCTTTCACTATATTTTATTTTTATTTTATTTTTAAATAAAAATAATTAATTTTTAAGATTTATAATTCAAAAAATAAATATAATTATTTAAAAATGATTAATAAACACAAAAATTAATTAAAGTAAAAATAGTTCATTACTTAAAATAAAAAATACATAAAAACAAACAAAGAATAAAAAAAACCTAGAAAACAACCAAGATTTAACAAAACATAACCTAGATTTTTAAAAAAATGAAACAATTTAAAGGAAATATTTTTTTCGTGATCTTCTTTTTCTTCTTCAAAACTAGCTCGAGGGCAAGTCCCGAAAGATTATTAGTGTTTTCCATCAAGAACATCATATCCTTCATTTCTTGCCTTTCCGTCCATTCTTTCTTTTTTCGGCTTCTTTCTCCTTGTCGAATGCCAAACATTCAGCGAAGTTCAGAGTTTTTTTCCTTTGCGGCGTGGTGAGGGTGGTGTGAGTTTTATTTCCCGTACAATTTTTTCCTTAAGCTCATTGAGGCTTTGGTATTATTGTTGAGAGTGAAAGGGTGGTGTTCGGCTTTGGATTTGAGATTGATGGAATGGGGGTTGGCTTTGGGGTTGATTTGGTGAAAGTTGATTGGGAAAAATGACAAAGTTTGTGAAAATATTTGGAGTAACGTTTGACACTTGCATGTGGTAGAAATGCCTATCATTTTGGTATTTGAATTGTGGAGGAGATTGAATAGGGGCATCAAGTTGGGGAAGATAAACCTTTTGATACGAATCGATGGCGAAAATGTTTTGAGTCGGCGTTCTTGAACTTGAAACATTGGTTTTTTTTCTTTTGTCGGAGTTTGGGGTTGGATTGTTGAGATTCATTTTTTTGTAAGAAAATAGAGAGAAATTGATAGAAGAATATGTGAAGTTGAAGGAAAAAATAATGAGGTATTTATAGATGTGTAAAATGGTAACATATATATATATATATATATATATATATATATATATATATATATATAATATTCGAATTGTAGCCATTATTAAAAAAAAGTAAATTTAAAAAAAAAAATGTTTGAACGGCTAATAGAAAAAAAAAGAAAAAAGAAAGAAAGTAAGCGAATGAAAGAAGGAGAGAGAATGTAGGGAGAATTTCCCTCACTCGAATCTCGCTCCCCCTATCCCGCATCATCTGTATAACGTTCTGAGGTGTGGGCTGCTGTCTTTTCCCGCTACATACCATGTAGCCTTATGTCATCATTTTTTCAAGTGTTAATTACAAATCATTATCCACACAATTATTAGATGAGAAAAAAAATCGCCTAAGACTCACCACATTATATTATATATAACATTAAAAAGGATATGACTTATGAACAGTAACCACTCATTGGCTTATGGCTTAAAATGGTTACATCATCGACTTTTACTCATACAGGTTGCTCTCTTGTGGATTTAGCCCCTCCACCGCCATCATCTACCAAATCAATTGTCGTTCTACTATTATTTGTAGTTTCGATGTTTGGGATTATATGTTTTTCATGGATGGTTAAACGACAAGAATCAAGGGTTGACCAGATACATTTCCCACTCTATTTGCGTTCGTCGACAGATCGGAGGAGGTGAATAAGGAAGCACGAAAACGAAACAACCCACGTAGGTGATGTTGGTGGTGGTGGTACGACATTTGGATATTGTGTGTAGTCATACAAATTTCATTTCCTACATCGATTGAACTCTCCATGTTCACTCCTTTCAAAGACCACCACTAACCAGATTCCGGTGCACTTGATGTCCCAGTCTCATGTGAGGTATGTCTATTTAAGGTGTGTCTACTACCTATGTATTTATGGGATTGATTTTCTTTGTTGGTGCTCAATTTTAAAACAGGTAGTTGTTTTTTTCAACATTCTTGAATTTTAGTTTTATTCTTTCACATTGACATTTAGTTTCATACCAACCCCACTAAGTCAAATTGAGTTAATCTGAACTTTCTTTTCTCTTATCTTTGTTTCTTAAGTTATGCCTGGCGTTGGGGTAATCAAGTTATGAAATCCATTTAACTTCCATCTTTTTATCTTTGCATGTGTTATAATTAGATATAGCTATCATTAGGTAGATTTGTGTAAGTGTAATACTTTCTTTCCCTACTCTATAACCACTCTGGAAATACCCACAACCACTACGTTTTTTATAGTTTGGTTTTCCATGTTTAGTTACATTTAAAGACAAATCATGAAGCTAAAAAAGAAGACAATGTTGAATTGTCTAAAATGCAAGAGGAATCTTTCATAAGAAAAGAGCAACCAAGAAAAGAAACTAAAGATTAGATTAAAGGTCAAAAAATTCAATTAGAGAAAGAGGTAACTGAAATAGAACATGAAACCATTAAAGTTAAAACCATGGATAAAAAGAAAATATATCGATGGATTAAGATTGGCTTTCAGGGGTTTTCTCGAAGGAGATTTAGAAATTCAAAATTAACATGTATCCCATCTATTTTATAAAATGAGTTCGCTCATTAAACATCCTAAATTCTATTACTACAAATTGAGATATTTTATGCTCACCAATATATTCGACAAACATGTAATTTTGAAATGAAATTCGACTAAATTTTGAAATATTTTTTGATTAACAATTGTATTGAAGTTTTTGGTGTTTATTACAATGTCAATTGATCCAAAAAATAATGATATACCATAAGAGATTAAATATCTTCGGAGTTTGAAGTCCATGATCACTTCTACTCATGTTATCCTGGTGATGGTTACCCTTTTTGGAAGTCCAGTTGCACATTTGGAAGGCTATGTATACCAAATTTGAAAGTTGTGACAATGTTATTTTCTTTTTCCCCATTAAGTGAAATCAGGTTAGAGTTCTATATAGATAAACAATGATACAAAGTTATTTAAAAAGTAATGACAACACATTTGGGGAAATAAAAGGAAAAAATAGAGTTCATTGCAAGAAATAACAACTCACTTCCATTAATTTGTTTATCATGGAATATCAATTGAGTAGATTTTTCAAAGTGTAATTTACTTGTCATCATTTTTAAGTTTCTTGGACACAAAGAAATACGTGGTTATTCAAGGTGAGCCTCGAACCGTCAGTGGAGGGACAAAGGTAATAATCACTTCATATTGTTCTTCATTTCATGACTAATGACCAGATAAAACACAAGGGTATATTAACAATTATCAATTGCAGGGACCAAGAGATATTACTTTTAAAAAGATGAAAATTAATCTTTGCCCAAATTTGTATTTTTAAAATGTACGATATACAACATACTACTTTTGTTTCAGCTCTCGTTAAAGCACTTCACTTTTTAAATTTAACAATTACAACATTTTACTTTCATTTTATTTCATTTTCAAGCATTAGACTTTGAAAATTTACCAATTACATCATCCTATTTTCATTTTAAATATTTTTTAAAGCACTTTACTCTAAAAGTTTACCAATCACAATATCATAATTTCATTTTATTTTACTAAAAAGCATTATACTTTGAAAAGCTATCAAATACAATATCCCACTTCAAATTTACTTCATTTTCAAACTATATACTTTGAAAACCTGTTGTTTACAACATCTTTTTTCCCTTTAAGAAGACCCACCAAACAAAACGATGAAATAATGAAGCAAAAAAAATATTTGCCCTGTGTAAAGCATAAGACTTTTTACTATTATACTTCATCACCAAGCTGCTGTTAAAAGCATGTGTAACATGGGACTCATCGATACTTATAGAAATCACATCTTGTTTTTTTATGTTATAAGATTCCCAATATTTGACAACTATCGAGTGGTTATTGGGTTATGAGAGTCCTTAGACAACTAAAGGGACAAGGAAAGAAACATTAAAACATAGCCATTGTAAGGACCTTTGGTCACTAGATCTTTTCAAATGGTACATAAACAAAACAAGAAAGGTAGAATACATACACTTATGTTCTTCAGTTTCTTTCATTTCTCCATTTGATTGTACTTGGAAGATTAAACATAGAATCACTCTCTTGTGATTGCACCCAAGATATAAATAACAAACTGGAATCACCTAAAATGAAAACACACCATGATTCAGGACATATATGAATTTGGAATCAACGGACTGCCGGCAGAGAATCCTTTTTCACGATGTTGTAATCGACTTCCAGGGTTTTCAAGATTTGAGAGCACCTCTAGGTTTCTTAGGGACTTAACTGATTTTACGACTCTTAATTCCGGTTTTATGCCTCTTTATTTATAGGGGAATGATTCAATCCATAATAGATAAACATTATGGCTCAAAATAATTATCTTTAACTTTGATGATTATCCTGATATTTATATCCTTTATCCGAGACATTCCCGAATCTTTAGATTCATTTAATTAATTAAACTATTAATTAATTAACAAACTAGTCCCTATAAATAATTCTCTTTTTCAGTTATGCTCATATTTGTTCTTGCATGTAACCCAAAAGGACATTATATTTGTAGAAATATTACTGACTTGTTGTGGCTGTGGGCACCATTCTCTAACAACTCCCACTTGCACTAGGAACCACCAATAGTTTTGTTCAATACTTACTATCAACAAACAATGAGTGTGCAGTCCAATTGCAACTATTGTACTTAGTGCCATTATGAAATATACAACCCTTAAACTAGTGATTTCAGATTTCTTTGATCTTCATGATATCTATATGAACATGAGACATAGATTATAAGTCAATCTCAATATTCAAGATTATGATTCTCTATAAGGACATGTGGTAACCTTATCAAACTTTATGTTGATCTAATCAACTTAGTCTCAGCTTGGTCAAACATTTGATTGTCAACACCAAATCAACGATTAAATAAATTTTGACTACATAGGCTTGTACTATTCCTAATGCAATATCTGATAAGTCCATATATAGTTGACAATTACGAACAATGTTAGAGAAAAACCAAGACATAGTAAATTATAGAACAAAACCTCATGTATCTCCATTTGAAGAGTATGAAATATATCTATCTTAGAATTAATCATGACAAGATCTATTGAGTAATCTCTAAGTGTGGTTACTTCAATACTTAAAGTCTCCATTTTCAAGTACTCATGAGTATTGATCGCATGTAATGTTATGTCATTCTTATGAACAATCTACTAATTCTCTATGACAATCTTAAATCACTACTTACTTCCATGAGTAGGACCAATTCTAGAAATTTGAATAAATTAATATTCTAGAAATGGTTCTAAACATGCAAAAGGGAACATAGAAAAGCACTTGAGGGCATTTTCTCAATCTCCTAAAGCCATTTCCATCTATTCTTGCTCTTGAGGGCAACCCAAAAAGGACTTTGCCATTATTCCCTAAGTTAAACCAATTAGTTATGATATTGGGCACCTATTTCCAATAGTCTCCCACTTGGAAAATTCATCAACTACTATTGGTCAAATAAACTTCGAATAACCAACAAAGCGTGCCTTCCATAAAAACTGTTGAACTATGAACTTATCAAGAATTGGCCCTTATATTAGTGATTAGTTACTCCTTTGTTTCTTTCAAGATATAATTATGGACTGGGTCATGGATAATGAATCAACTTAGCATTCCATCAGTATGTTTATCAATTTCCGATTTATGACAATCAAATCAGACTACTAATCATACACATTAATTAAGTTCGGGCTTAGCCTTACACATCAATATCATGATCAAATCATCGAGGGGCCCACGATATCGCCTTTTAAATTATGGTGAAATGGAACAAATAAACTTTGACTTGTCTATGAGCCAAATCATACATAGACTTACTCGTTATGGTGACCCGTTACAAATAATGTTAGAATAAGACTAATACACAACCAACTCATATATATCCAAAGAACTAAAATGTCTCTTTTCTTAGGAATAAAAGATATTATCGTCTTAGAATTACTTGTCATTGATGCTGGGTTTTGTATATTACAACATCCTATGGTACACATACAACCCTAAATACTTTGGATCTATGTTTTCTCTAATTATACATGCAATCTTGTTTCCAAAGCATTAAGCCTACAACTAGCATACTATTGACATAATCAACCTAAAAATGAGTTATAGAGTTACCTCTTTGTTGTAACTTGTAGTTTTGGCCTTTAAGAACTTAGCACCACAAGTGTGATGCCTCAAACAGTTCACAACACACCCTTGGACAAAAGGAGACTTGAGAGAGAGTATTCTTGCACTAGAAATCGGCTCTATGAACTCTTAGAACATGTAGGGGCTGATTTTAGGTCATGAGACATCATATATATAATTGTAGGATTCATGGTAAACCCTAATCCATACCCTTGGGATTATTATCCATGACCCATGAATCAAGTGGGTTAACTCTTTATGGATTCTTCCATAAACTTAGTCCATCATGTATTATAAGCCCAAACTATATATATATATATATATATATATATATATATATATGTATATATATATATATATATATATATATATATATATATATATATATATATATATATATATATATATATATGACTAATCTACACAATTAGTCCCCATTGATTTAATTAGTCTATTTTGATCACTAAATTAATTCCAAATTAATTTTGGATCAATACTAATTAAATCATATGATTTCATGTTAATATAATAGAACTTATAATATATTAATAAATCATAAATAACCTCTTCTCAAAAGTCCATCCTATTAAATTGTCCTGGTGATATGCAACCCGAAATGGACCATGCTACTCTCGGGTCAAGTACACACGAATTATAGTTATGGGCTTAGACACCTAATCCAATAGTCTCCCACTTGGATAAGTCTAATAACTACTATTTCAAGTATGACTCCAAAATCCCGACTAGCAATTGTAGCTCTTAAAATCCGCTGTCGAACTCTGACCTAGTCAATGACGCGTCCATTAGATAAGGGATCATATATTCCTCCATTCTAGATATCGTATGGACTGAGACATGGATTATAATCATTATCTTTGTCCATATGTTGTTTCCCGATTTCCGATTTATGACGACCGACTAATTGAACAAATCAAATTAGTTTAGGCTTGGCCAAGCACTTAGGGTTGTCATCACTAAATCATCGTGGGGCCCACAGATATCGCTTTTATCCCTCAAAGGAATGGATAAACTTCGACTTAAATGCTTGGTTGTACTTACTCATCAAATCACACACAACAATATGTTTTATAACACCAAGTTACTGGTGCGTTTACATATATCAATGTGCAACCGACTTGTAAACTACAACTCACATGTCTTGGTTTCAAGAATATAAGATATTATCATCTCACAATCACTCATGATAAAATCCATGAAGTGATTTAGATGAGCGTGGGTTTAATCCAATACTCGAATCTTATTCCAGGAGTACTCTTGAACACTGCAACAAGCTTGTGTTATGTCTAAAACACCTAGACAATCTACAGCCAGATTCATGACAATCTTGCCTCAATACCTACTTCCAAAGTATGATTGACTGTGGATAGTTTGAATAACCTAATTATTCGGGAAGTCAAAACATGCAAAATGAAACACAAGAATAATTGAATCCAATATGGTCTCAGAACTTTTGAATATAAATAAAACACCTTTTATTTAATCACCATATTGATTAAACATTATTCATTGTATAATGTTTCGATTAATCAACTTTATACTTGAATTAAAACAATAGTTATCCCATGCTCCAAGCATGCACACTATGTTTACCTATGGTCCGTTCTTTGTGAAATAGATCAATTGAAAGCATTTCAATGACACTCATTTCACAATTCCAAATCTTTGCTGTAAATGTAAGAATACCAAATTCTTGTCATTTATTGTAACCTGTTAGATCTAAACTTAAATGCAATGATCATCTTGTAATGACTATTCACAAAAGTCACAGAGACTTGGCAACAAATATCACAAAGTATTCCAATGGAGAGAAATTCCATGGAAACGAAGTCTCACATTCAAAGTACATTCCTGTGAACATCCTTCTTGCATTAAGTTTTCTAATCTTACACAAGTATAAAGAATAACTTCCAGTTATGGTAATATTTCCATATTCCCATTTTGACTATCACTTCTGAACAAGAGTTGCCTCATTTCAAAATATGTCAATATGGTCCTTCAAAAATTCAGAATATACTTCCAACTGTCCATAAGCAACCAATCTTTGGTAAACCTCAGATTGTCTTCGACAATTGCTTAACCATTTTAGTTATATCTCGTTCTAGTCCCTTTTACCTCTTAATTCCCTAGACATTTGGAAAATTAGAAAAAATTAATGTTATACCATATGTAATCGATCCTATACATTAAGCATATGGGATACGATACATAATGTCTTACATAAAGACGTGATACTTTACCAGTCTCTTGCTGTAACATTTCCATATAGAATTTCCTTATGTCGAATCATTTCAACATAACATTCATATATATATATATATACATATATATATATATATATATATATATATATATATATATATATATATATATATATATATATATATATATATATATATATATATATATATATATATCCTTGACTAAATTTTATTAAAATCTCAATCTAAGCTTTTAGATTTGTAATGAAGTATAATTCCCCTCCCTGAATTATAACAAAACAACTTTTTAACCCCTACAACTTTGCAAATTGAAACTTTTGTTTTTCTATAATTAATATTGCTAACTTGCAACACTTACCATAATAATTATGCTCCCACTAGCATAATAATTATTATCTTACTAGCATAACACTTATGATCCCACTAGCTTTGATATGCACCTAGAAATAAGCTGGACTTCTAGAAATCAATACTTGTTGACTTTCTTACCAAAGTTCAGATTTTTGATACAAGATGCTTCGATAAGACTTTATCTAGGCTTCTCAAACTCATACACCTTTCCTTAGATAGCTCACATGTGTGTCTAAACAATTTCAGAATTTACAACAATAAGTCTCAAATGTTTAGACGTTTGCCATTTCTCACAATTCGAACTATGAAGAGGGATGCCGTAGTCATAATCGAATTTGAGAATGCAGATGTCACAAATGCTATCTCCTTAAAATCTATTTAGTGAAAGCGTTTCCTCACAATCATTTTCATGAATTGGAGAGAAACCTTATTACACTTAGATCTTATGGTGTATGTGTTCCTATCCATGTTCATTTTTCATAACAATAATCACAAGACAAAGTTAGTGACAAATCCAAACTCATATGGACTGAACTTTTCCAATCTTAATTTATTGCCACCTGGTAGCACAAGGGCCTACCATTGCTTCCAAGTTGTTATGCAAACAATGGAGCACTCATATAACTCACATGCATAGTCAAATCCAATTGGAATGGGCACAGAAACAAGAATATGTTAACACGATAGGTTATAAACCTCAAGTCGTGGGCTAGCGATTAATAATAGGTTTACTCTTGAATAGTTCTTGAACCTTTTCAAGATCTTTAAGACTCACACCAACCTCTTGACATATAAGATTCTCTTGTCAAGAAACATTCTTGACAAACAAATATTCAAGACTTAGTTGGGTTTCTCATCAAGACAAACACTTCATATAATTGGTCTTAGTTGGTCTTTGTTTTATCCAAAACATCAAAACTTACAAATTTCAAATGTACAAGAGTGGAAAACATTTTACTCTACATTTGACAAGTGTTATAAACCTTTCTTAAGATTATGTCACTCAAGGCTCGATATTGGAGTGTTACTCTAAGACTCGATTTTGGAACGAAGTATGATTCACCTTTTGATTTAACCATCTCAACAATTCACGATTCCTCTTCTTATCCATACTAATGCACTAAGAAGTCCTTAGAGGATCAATTATGATATGGTGTCATAATCACTAAGATAATCATAAAACACGATACTCAAGTACTCTCCTTCTTTTCAGATTGGAGAAACTTTTATCTTTTTGTCTAATTTGATTCTTCTCATTCGTTCTACCATACATTGAAACTTTTTCAATGTTTCAGAATTATACTTAATCTTATAACCATATTTACAAAACTTTAGTAAATCATATCGAATATTCTTACCGTTCTTTGTGGTGGACCTGATCAACACACAACCGAGTGCACCCGATCTCCTAGTCCTTCACTTGACTCACATATACATGTGAACAAGGAATTAGTGTCAATTTCCTAAAGATGAAGTTCTCATTCATGACACAATACAAGTTTCATGATTCCAAGTTTCTATCCAACTGAAACTTGGGTCATGAGAATCTTTCCTTATTTGGTAAATTACGACACTACCACAAACGCAAGAATCAAATCCATTTTCCAATATAAACAACAATTTTCACAAATGCCTTTGTAAGGAGACTTAAAATAAGATAAAGATCAAAAAATTTCTTTATTTATAAAAGTGCGGAAAACTTGTCCTTACAATGCAAATACAAATGAAAACTATGTTATTATCTATTCCTAAGCATTTTTTCATAACTCTTAAGCAACAACTCAAAATTCTGATTATCGATCCATGCGATCGAAATCCATCTCTTCGCGATCAGAATCAACTTAGTCTTCCTTTAAGCTTCTTTTCTTTTCTTCGATTCTACAAAACATCAAAATGTAATTACATTACATCATGTATTAAGAATATCCAAATAGGAACTTAATAGAGTTAGACAATGGACTTACCTGAAGTAGAGTCAAACATTTTGACTTTACCATCTCTTAGATCTCTCAGGTAGTCAGGGCAGCTTAGCTTCCAATGTCCCTCTAAATGGCAGTAAAAACAAATGGTTTTTTTCTTCTCATCGGCACATGAGACAATCCTAGAACTGGCCTTTCTCTTAAGTTCAAACTTTTTGACTTTAGACGATTTTTCTCTCCTAGGAGAGGAAATCATTTCTAGATTGTCATGGTTGTCCATGGAAATTTGGGAAGTAGATATTCCAATCAACTTTGCTTTACCAGTGTGGCAAATCATTTTTGATTCAGCAGCAATAAGCAAATAGGTAAGATCAATAAGGGTCATGTCATGGTCTGTCATATAGTAGTCCTTAATGAACCCGCTATATGACTCAGGAAGTGATTGAAGAACCCAGTTAATAGCCAACTTCCTCGAGACTTCGACACCCAACTCTCCCAGCCTGTCTATATGTAACTTCATCTCCAATACGTAAGCAGATACATAATTTCCATCTTTGTGTTTGCTTGCCAATAGGGCTTGAATGACCTTGAACTTTTCAAGTCTTTGAACATGTGGGTGAGGGAGAATAATTAGAGAAGATGGAGTAAGTGAAGTATGATTTCCAGTCTCATCAATGCACGACAAAGGGATTAATCTTTCACCTTGATCTCCATGTGGGATATCATCTTCATTAGGAAAGCTTTTTCCAAAAGGATAAGGAAGCCCATAGTTGTCAGAACTAGACATCTATTTGGGAGAAATTCAAGTTAGTTGATATAAGTCCTTAATATAACACCCAAATGAAATATTAAGGCTAGGACCCAACACAATATTTTACAATTCGGAAGAGGGATGCCGTAATCCAATTGTAAAATATTTGAAGGTAGGTAAATGACGATTTACCAATTTCCACCATGAAAAACGAAATTGATTATTAAGTTTTAGCTGGTTTAAAATTCCTTGATCCTTTGAGATTCATTGACTTTTCAATGACATGTTTAACTCTTGATTGTTCCCTTCAAGTTAATGATTGGGATGCCGAGGATCACAAACAAGGTGTGAATAACCATGCAAATTAGCTTGGTACACCCAATGTTACAAATCACCTAATCAATGTGCTAGTTAACCACACACGCTCCATTGATCTATGATTAACATCAAGCTACCCTTTGCCACACACTGTCAGTCCCAGATTAGTGTGTCGGTTAACCAAACATGCTCCACAATGACTTAACAAGGTGCAAAGTGCAATTTCATGGGTTAGAACCAAATTCATATTTTTCCCAAGTAACTAAGATTGAGAATTTATAAGTGTTTAGTTACTTGGTATTTTCATTATACTTTTAATGAGAATTAATGTCCTATCCTACCTGTTCGGCTAACGAACCTCCACCAATCAAGGAAGCGGTGGGTAAGAGTGGACACCCATGAAACCGCCATTTTATTAGCAGTAACGTTATACCCCCTTATAGACCGACTTCGTGAATGAGACCTACTAACGGTTAGACCGACTTTTTACTTATACATATAATATATTAAACTTTTAATATTATAATAGTATAAGGGTGTATTTTAAACTTTTAAAATACTAATTGGTTAATCTATTAATTAAACTATACTCTTAATTTAATTAAACTTAAACCATGTCATTATGGAATTATTAATTCTCTTTTAATTAAACACTTTAATTAACTATCAATAAAGTCCATAAAGATGTAATATGAATTATTTAACACATCAAGATGCTAAAAAAAATTATAACTATTTAATTTATTATGAAGTTATGAACCTATGAGTTACACTTTTGAAAACTTTTCAAATAACTTTAGTTTTAGAATTCAATGTCTCATAAAAAAACTTTTCAAATTCAAAAACTTGAGGGCAAGTTTTGTAACTCTTGAAAACTTTTAGAATTCCATAAAAGAGACTTTCCAAGTTCCATAACTTGAGGGCAAATTATGAAATTCTTTAAAGCCATTTATAACAAATTTTGTAACATTTGAAGACTTTTTGAATTCATAACTTAAAGAGTTAATGGATGAGACTTTTCACATCCATAACTTATGGAAATTTCAAAACTCTTAAGATCATAACTTTTAAAAAAGACTTTTGAGTTCCAAAATTTATGACAAAATTTGTAACTCCTTAAAATATTTAGATCAAACTTTTAATACAAATAAAATAATAATATCATTCTATCTTTTAATAAATTGACCTACTCTATTTACTGAAAATCAAATGCAATGTTGTAATAATAAATGAAAGTAGGATACTATAACATACAACATATGAAAGTACACTGTTATTTATTACATTTAACCTTCTTATGTGTAATAAGATGAAATGAAAGTAGGATGCTATAATAAACACTCATATATAGCTTAGTAGATTAGTTCTAGTCCACATTTAGTCTATTAAGTAAAAAAAGAAACTAGACTCGCCTCAAGCCCAATTAGATGGAGGGTGATTCTCTTTAATCACTAATCTTGAAGTGATCATGTAATATTTGTTACACGGACTATTTTCAATTATGAGGATGAGTATGTGTTAGAAAGAAGTCAAATATTAAAAGCAAAGATAATCATTTGTTCCATAACATACATTGAAAACACTTAAAGCAACTTAGAAATGGAAAGGAAAATCTCCGGAAAAGTCCCAATATTTTACCCTAACTTACGAAAAGTCCCGAAATAAAATTTGTTTACGAAAAAGTCCCAATTACCGGTAAAAATGACGATTTGACCATATTTTCCCGGTTTACCGGTTTCATTACTTACCCGTTTTTAGTATAGTCTCATTATTTTACTATAATTTATGAATAAGCCTCAAATTATGGTAAAATAATGAGACTTTAATGAAAATTATGGTAAAATAATGAGACTTTAATGAAACCGGGTAAGTATTGAAATCGATAAACCGGAAAAAAAAGATTAAATCGTCATTTTTTCCGGTAATCGGGACTTTTTCATTAACCAATTTTAGTTTGGGACTTTTTCGTAAATGAGGGTGAAATATTAGGACTTTTATGAAGATTTTCCAAATGGAAAATAAGGGAAATATTGGAGATTATGGCACGAGATGATATCATACCACAAAAAACTTTATCAATCAACTTTCTACCACTTTAAACAAACCTCCACTACCATAAATGCCTGAGTTCTGAAGCTTTCCGCTGCATCCGAAACACAAATTGTATAAAAAAAACTGTACAAAAAAGAAGCACCAAGAAATAGCAACATCATATTAAGTTGGCATCCACATCAACCAAGACATGAAAAATTGTCTATTTATGGTGCAATAGGTTGCTAACTTGCTATATACAATATATAAATGTTTAATGAATTAAAGCTTTAATTAATAGTAAGAAACCAAATAACAAAATTAGGGAATAACTGAACCGCTAAAATCTCTAGTTTTTCGGTTCGGTTACGGTTCACATTTTTTATATTGAATGGTTAACCGAAAAACCTAAATTTATACTTTATTATTTTTTTAGTTGAATGAGGTTAATGTTAAATTATTGCTTTTTATAAAATAACAATTTCATTTAACAATTATTATCAATTAGCATTTGTCTTTTAATAAGTAGTTGCCATTTTTTAACAAGCATATATTGAGTTAGTGATTCTTCGTCTATTAATAAATAAGATAAGATATGTACTTGTATGTGTTGTTATTCACCATAAACTTTTAAGATTGAAAATAAAAAACTAGTTAGATTATCTCATGTCATATTAGGTTTTGATCATTACAAACAGTTGTCCAATGGAATATAGATCACAATTATGAATATCACTATCTAATACATATACCAAATCTAAGGAACGACAAATAACAATATCAATATTTATAGATTATCCTTAATTTCGAAATTTATGATGAAGTTTTTTAGCTTTGAAACATATTTATTTATTAGATGCATGATAATGTAAAAGGATGAGGATTTGAACAAACCTCCTGTATAGATCCTAATTTTCTATACAAAATGCACTAGTGCAGACTAACAAAGCTTTATAGCAGCATGCAGTTCCTTTAAATGCCCCCATCTAGGCTGACTTAGAAGAACTGGAAAAAAAATTAAAATATCAGTATCATAATGACCTATAAAAAGACATATTTTTTAACATGTTTTGATCTTACCATATTCATCAAGTGGAGCATCATAATCATAACTAGTGATTATATTAAGGCCTCCAGAAGTCCTTCCAAAATTTGTCCCTCCAAAAAAACTAAGCCATAAGTAATTATATTAAGGATTTGAAAACTTCACTTGTCTTGTTCAACCTTTTCCACCACAAGTAGAACTTATTATTGACATATCATCAAGTGCAATGTTGAATTTGGCAGCCCTTTCTGTTAGTATTTTCATTATTTTCCTACTAACAGCCTATAACACAACATTTATTTGTTTTTATATTATTTAGAGGATTAAAAATAACAACAACAATTAGCAATGATAGGGAAAGGCTTACAAGGTGATGATTAGTGGCTAAAAGATACACATACAAGAACCAAAAAAAACTTTGTTAAGAAGATAAAAGCATAAAGAAGCAGACTAAGAGAATTATGTAAGAAAAAACCTATGTCTTTAATACCAAAAATACGGCTGAAGACAATTGCACAATGCCGTCCCTCAACTTTGTAAAACTTGTTACCAGCTGCATACAATCCAATACCAATAACAACTCCAAACTTTAACAATGTAGAAGCTTCAATTCCATCAGGCATCTTGGGTACCTTCATATTATTGGGATTCATCTTTACTACCATTAAAGTCCCAGATACAAACAACACATCAGTCTAAATTCAAACAATGTTAGTTGCGGTTTAACATGCCCACGATTTTCTTACCAGTAGTGACAAGAGAGATAGAGGTAAAAAAAAGTGTTGTTCCCATATTGGTAGCCAGTGAAAATAATGTTGCTATTCTCTGCTATGTGCCCAAATTAAATACAATGAATGTTTTTAAAATAGAACTATAATAAATAAAAAAGATAACTTGATTAAGTTTTGAATTTTTTTTTTGTAAACATTAGCATTATTGAATTACACAAATAAAAGCAATTCATCACAATTTATAAGAAAATTAGGTTCACTTTTGTCTTTTGTGAACCTGTTTTTAAGAAGATATGAGCTCCATTTAGCTTTTATCTAACTTTTATATGTGGTATAATTTATAAACCCTATTATTTTTCATTCTTATAGCAACTTTCCATGATAAAACGAACAAATTTTATTCCAATTAAATATGTGGCATAATTTATAAACCCTATCATTGTGATGAGATTGAATGGACGGGAGATGAGAAGTAAATGGAAGGGAAAGAAAAAGTACAGAGTGGTTTACAATTACATAGTGCAATTGCCATAGATTGATGCCCAGAGCCCCAAATTTTTTATAAAATGTGATCTTTTTGGCAAAGTAAACCCTGAATTTATGAACGTTTATTCATCCTAACACCAATCAATCAACATGTTCATCAAATATAGCTAACAAATTAAGAAACCCTATAGCATTTTCTCGCCATAACATTATCAGATAGAAAAATTCAAATTCAGCGACTCACCCGATGTAATTTAGCATAAGGAGTAAATGTTAGGGTTAATCGCACATCCAAAAGATTAAAATAAAGGACCTTCTAGATTTGTATAACTAATTGTGAGGATCTTCTCATGAAAATGACTAAACTTGGAGGTTTTGCAAGCATAAACTATACAACAGCCAAAGAAAAACTCCACAAAAACACATGAATGGAGCAAATATACAGATATACGTATCAGATATACGTTGATACGACAAAGAAACTTTAAGGTAGTGGCTTTGACAAAAATCTAACCCGATGATGCTAGAAAAGGTGGGACGCAAGATTTTTGAGATTTCAAACCCGATGAAGAAAGGTTGCAAGATACTCAGACGGGATGTACGCTGATACCACCATCGAAATCGACAACGCCATCTCCGAAATTGACCAGAAAGCACCTGCGTTCATCATCACCGACGGATCTATCCAGTCTCTGTTACTTCTCATAATAGAGAAACAAGATGGGAGAGTCGATTGCGAAGATGAAAGATAAAAATAAGGTAGAAAACAACAGGACGAGTTTTCAAAAATTTGGGATTTCGTTTTCCCCCGTTATCTACTAAACGCGCCTTTCATTAAAATTTTAAAGCGACAGAGGACGCCCATTTTAGATTAAGCGTTTTCCGTGTTTTTAATTCGTTAAATTTTTTTAGATATGACACTATTTTAAGGTCACCCTCTTTTGCGTAACATAAATCAGTGCGTGTCGTGTTTTGCGTGTCATTAAAGGCATATATTCTAGTAGTGATAGCTTCGTATCGACACTTGTGATACAAATAAACTGAGTGGGTCAGGTTGGGAAACCTGGTGAGTACAGAGGATTTTCAACCCACAATAATATAATTATTATGTTTAATTATCAAACAATTAACCCAACTTCACATCCCCATTATCTTCTTTATTCTTAAGGATCTACCCTAAGAATAATTTATCCTTCATTCATTCATTCCTAAGGATTTTCCTAAGGAATAGGAACGAAGTCCATTTGTAACATCCAAAAATTTACAACCAATTTTAACTTTTCAAAAACAACCAATATTCATTAAGTTATTACAAAAAGGTTTCAGTTCATTTATTATCAGAGTATCCCAGAAACATCAACATAAAACTGAGGAGCAGTACGATCACGCCTTCGCCTTACCACGATCTCCTGAAGTACCTGAAACAATACACTGAAATTGTAAGTCTGAAAGCTTAGTGAGTTACCCCCAAAATACCAACCACAATACCAAATACATATCATATCATATCATAAACAGAACAATCATGCATATCGAATCTACAGTGTGACTGGTCCACCTGCACCGGGCCTTCAGTCCACCTGGTCCACTCTCTAAGTATACAGTATGACTGGTCCGCCTGCACCGGGCCTTCAGTCTGTCTGGTCCACTCTCCGAGCCTCGGCACGTCTAGTCCGCTCTCTTGGGGCCTTCAGCCTATCCGGACCGCTCGCTGGGCCTTCGGTCTAACCGGTCCGCCCTGGGTATGTTGGCCTACAGCACAACGCAGGACCCGCCTCAACCCAACCCTATTCCAACAACCATGTGCACATAAACATATAATCATATAGCAATTCACAACTAGTCATCCGATCTAGCAGATCGCATAACATAGCAACATCCTAACCAGGATACCGACCTCACCGATCACTAACATAGCATCATCCTATATACCAGGATACCAACCTTAACCAGGTCTCTAACATATACCATCCTAACTACCAGGATACAAACCTTAACCAGGTCCCTAACATATACCGTCCTAACTACCAGGATGCAGACATAGCAAAACAATAACATAAAAAACAACTACCCGGATTCCCATCCGAATAAGGGCCGACCTTGGTGCCTTAGACCTTGTTGATATAGTGATGATAACTCACCTGCAACTGCCGACTTGAAGAAATAAGATCACGCTGCTCCGACCAGCAGCACGAACTCCGCCACTGAGCATTACTAATTAACCAAATCCAATAAACACCAATAATAACCAAAATACCCTTAGAAGTCAAACTGGTCAACCCTTGGTCCAAGTCAAAGTCAACCTTCCTGGTTGACCCTACTCGCCGAGTCAACCCGTTGACTCGTCGAGTTCCTATGCTCAGAAACTCCCATGCCACGACTCAACTCGCCGAGTCGCCCCAAGACTCGTCGAGTCCAACGAGCTCTGAGTCCCTTCCTGCTCAACTCACCGAGTCATCCCTCGACTCACCGATTCACAGCTCAACCAGAAAAGGTTAGGGTTCCACGAACAGACTCGCCGAGTCCAAGGAAATATTTAACAGACTTGCCGAGTTGTTCTTCCAACTCGCAGAGTCCAAACGTGACATCTTTATTTAGCCGATTTCAGGCCATTTCATTGCTTCCAATACATAGATCTGGACTCCTAAGGCCAAATTCACACGTAAGGTTTCCAACTTTACGTGCATGCAAGGCTCAACAAGCTCCAACCAAGCGACAAGAAGGTTTTGGGACAAAGGCACTCTCAATCAAGCCCCATGGTTGATGCTTTAATCTTTCATAGCTCACTACTAACCTAGATCTGAAGTTGCAACTTCAGATCTAACCTCTAAACCCAAAATGGATTCCAATCAAGCTAAAATTCCCAAAACAACAACCAAGAATGGATCTAGAAGGAGAAAACTCAAGGTAACGACTTGTTACATCAGAAATGTGCCCAAGAAGGAGTAGATTCCGGATCTACAATGATCTCCCGATGCTTGTCTCTTGATCTTCTAACTTTCTTTTCTTAAATTCTTTTTCCAAGCTCAAACTTTAACAATGGAGGCTCACACACACTAATTAGGGTTTCTGGAACTCAAATGGGCAGTAAAGAGGCTGAGGGTGGCTATAATGTGCTTTATATAGGGCACAACTTTTGGGATTAGGGTTTTCTCCCTTCAGCACCAACTCGTCGAGTCCATCTGTCGACTCGGCGAGTTGGCCACATAACCCGACAAAAATCCGCTCAGACTCGGCGAGTAAGAGGGCCTACTCGTCGAGTCCCTGACTTAATTTACACTTTACTTCTTGGAATTCTTGCTTCTGACTTGGGATGTTACAATTCTCCCCCACTTAAATTAGGTTTCGTCCTCGAAGCCTGCTGCAACACAAAATTCCAAAATAATAATCCCACAATGCAACTTCGGATCTCAACTGACTCTGATTCCTCCAAACACTACCATCAAACCTCATAGAATCCAACTCTTTCGCTGTAGAGTTCTGACAATTGCTCCAAACCGGCTACCGGCTTTCTCCTACTGATAACAACACTTATCAACTCAGGATCACCCAGAGGATAGATTCTTATTTCCGAATTTGACCACTCATTTGCCTCGTGCGAACTAGATATCATTACAAACCACCGGTCATGCCCGGTACCAATCCGACACCCCTTGCCCAAACCGGCACTACTACTATTGAATTGCACTGCTGGGAACTCATCCCGATTTCTTCTTGAAACGACTCTTTCTTTCCATGCTAACAGGATGATAAATCCTACCGCTCCTGAGCAACTCCTATGAGATACCATCTACAAACATATACACATATTGGACCTGATCCAACATCCTCGGGTTGGAAAGACCCGACACACTGACGATACCTCCAGACATCCCCCGGATGAAATACCACTACATACATAACCTCCTAATCCCAACCCTACTGAAAATCCAATACTCCATCCTTGCATCCCTTCCAAACTCCTCTGGTTCTACACCACATGAAATCCTTCCACGACCGCAACGGACACCCAACCCGGATGTGCTTCCATACCACTGGTACAAACACAATGCTCAATTATCATAATTGGAATACTTTCAATCATCCATCCACACTATTGTTTCCACTGCAGTGAACCAACACTCCTTCTCGGAGCTACATACCCTTTCCTTTCCTTATCCAAGGAACCTGCTCGACGACCTTGCCATAACAACAAGTGTCACGGTGCTCACACCCCACTCTACGTTATCCCTTGTAGGGTAACCGCTATTCCATGCATCGCCTATACTCTGAATCTGATCACAAGGACTATCGAAGTCCATACACCACCTTTTACTAAGATAATCAATACCCGGGGCCAGACCTACTGGTTGCTATTGCATCACAACATACTCAAGCCATCTCCTCATATAGATCTATCAACACATACACAGTCTTTAGCATGACTGGACCGCCTTACCAGGCCTTCATCCAGTTTGGACCACTCTAAAAACCTTCAGCATGTCTGGACCGCCCTCCAGGGCCTTCAGCCTATCTGGACCGTTCTCCGAGCCTTCGGCCTGACTGGTACGCCCACCGGCCTTCATTCTCCCCGGACCGCTCAAACTATCATACATCATCCCGGACTATCCTTCCCGGGAATCTCTCCCGTACATACTGTTCTAGCCCTCTAGGGGTTCCGAACTCTAACTCCATTCCATCTACTCAGATCCCGGCCTAATCCTAGGCCTCACAACAACCAATCACCTTTTATGAAAATCTTGACCTGTGCCCTGCCCCATTTTTCAGTCACTTACTCATACCAGCCCACACCTATGGCTGACTGAAACACTGCTAAATCCCAAACAGCTAATCAACCTCTAATGCTTGTCGATCCTCGTGAAAATTTTCCAATTCTCCCCACTTAGAGCACTGACTACCAACCACCGGTGACTCAACCAGCATAAATCAATCATCCCTACTCAACATACTCCTCTTATCCATGAACTGATTTCCTCTGAAATGAGAAACCTCCACAAAATCACTTCCCGACATCGCACATCACGAACTCTAAGGGAGTTCGACTCTCCGCTGAGCACTTCTCAAATCGTAATTGCTATACCCGACAACAAGACCATACAACCAAATTCTGACCATCAATCCCTTGGATGCTAACCGCCTACAACTCCTAGTTACTAACACTCCCAACCAAACCATGAAACACGCAAAACGGCGAATAAAATACAATACTACATAAATAACCAGATAACCAGACAACAACGAAACGATAACATACCCGCAACTGCATTCGGCTTTGCCTTGACCTCTTTTGCTGTGAGATGAAAAGCGCACCCCTGAGCCCTCGGAGGCTCCGCTCCACTCTGACCCCCGCCAGTAATCGTCACAGAATACGGTTCTGGAACCTGCACCGATTTGGAAACAAGCTGTGGACAGTTGGCCCTCAAGTGACCAACCTGATGGCAATGATAACAAATCCTCAAATCCTAAACCGGGGCTAACTGACGGCAATCCCTCGCGTAATGCCCCTCTCTCCCACACTTGTGGCACGCACCACCGGACCTACAAACTTCGGTATGACCCTTCCCATACTCCTCACAAGTGCGGCTACCCTGACCTCCCAACCTAAAGTCAACCGTCTTGGACTGTTTCGGCACCGGCTGCGACTGCGCTGGGGCCTGCCTCTGCTCTCACAACTGCAACTCAATCTCCAACTCACGCCCCCGAGCGGCCTCCTGCAACTCCAGCAAGGTCTCGCACCTCTGTGTAGACACAAATTGCCTGATATCCCTCTTAAGCATACTCAGATATCGGGACATCTGAGCCTGCTCTGAAGCAAAATCAGGGAAAAACATCGCCCTCTCAGTGAACATCCTGATGATCTCCTTCACCGACTCCGAATCCTGCTTCAGCTCCAAGAACTCCTGAACTAACTTCTCTCTCTTAACTCGCATAACATAACAGGTACTGAACATCTCCCAAAACTGATCCCAAGAAATCGCAGCCCACTGCGCATCCGAATAAGATCCCGTGGTCAACCTCCACCAATCCTCCCCCCCGAGCCTCAAAAGGTTTAGAGCACACCTCACCCTCTGATCCGCAGGGCATGAACACATGAAGAAACAACCCTCCACGTCTGACAACCACCTCATAGCAATGATCGGATCCTGAACTCCATCGAAAGTAGGGGCTTCGTATTATCGAAGTCCCGATACTAAAAACCTCGACCGGTTCCTCCCCTGCCGCTGATACAGCCGCTGTAGCTTCCGCGGCAGCCGCCTCTGCAAGAGCTGCATAGCACTCATCAAAAGTACTCAACCATGGCGGTCTTGATTGACCCAAAAATCTCCGGCAACTCAGCCCGGAACATAGCACCAATCTCATAATGTAGGATCTCACGAATCCTGGCACCCAACTCGTCCGTACTCATCTGACCAATGACCTCATGTGGTACCGATCCACCCTGATCATCCTCTCCTGTCCCAATCCCAAACCGGATCCTGCCCCGAGACATCTCGTAATCGCCATATTGAAAATTCGCCACAAGAATATTAGGCATTCCACATAATAATCCCGAGAACTAGCTCCCAACAAAACCCTAGGGGTTGTGACTTCCTTGATATGCGTATGGGTCTATGTTTTCAGTAGTACGGGTCCATACTACCTTCCACACCTACCCATATTTGTATCAAGTATCAACACAACACCCTAAAAATAACATTTACATAAGGAACACTCGATCCCCACTCCTAGAGGAGCACCACTATCCCATAACCGACCTACCGGTCTCACGCAACCCACCTATCCATGAAACTTCCACCAACCCTGCAACACTAGTGTATGATAGCCATACATAATGTTGGACCCCATAGACTTTCGAATATGCAATCCTACCCTAAAACAAGAACAGAACATAAGGCCAAATCAAATATTCTCAGGCTATAAGATCTTAATTATATATGGTCGGGATGCATACACTAAATAACTACAATAATGATGTCAATTCCATAAAAGGAAACCCTAGGCTAGCATGCATCATATAATCAGGCAATTCTTGTTGGATTATGTCACACCCCAAAACCACGAACGGCGGAAACCTTCAGGGGTGGAGGATGTCATGTACAGTATCACAACAGTGCAATATAATAAACAAGAAACAACACCATCCATTGCATTATAAGTAGAGTTTTAATACATGTGTGTTCTTTCATAATGTACAACAATAAAATGAAAAATCAAAATAAGGCAAGTCTTGTCTGTGCTCCATCTTCTCAAAAACCTGACCATCGCACCTGTCTAAGTGATGACCTGAGAATACAAGTTATTTTGAAAGCGAGTATCAGCTTTAAAGCTGGTGAATTCATAAGTATTTATGTGTTATTGTCCTGTTTTGGAATGTTGTTAAGAATGTCGTATAAATCCTTAAATAGAACAGTTGATATAAGTATGAAATGTGGTCTTCTACCAAGACCCGAATGTTTTGTTATGACAAAGTAAAATGATAGGTTTTCCTTTCTATTGACTAGTACTAAGAGTACTTAGTCTAACTCATCGTTTATGTGAATATATCACAAAGTAAAGTAAAATAGGAAAATGATATGATAGTCTTCTACCAAGACCTAAACGTTTTATAAGTAAAATCATAGTTTTTCTTTTCTATCGACTAGTACTAAGAGTACTTAGTCTAACTCATCGTTTATGTGAATATATCACAAAATAAAGTAAACAGGAAAAAGTATAATCATGTAAGTGTTAGCCGGAGGTACTGGTGCTAACAAGTACTTAGTCTAAATCATCGTTTATGTGAATATATCACAAAATAAAGTAATAGGAAATATGTAATAATGTAAGTGTTAACCGGAGGTACTGGTGCTAACAAGTACTTCGCGGTAAGCGAAATAAATAACCTAATGAACCTCCGAAGATGGTCCAATTGTCCTTTGTAGCAGCAGCAGGTTGGAGGAAGGGTTAGTCCCGTAAAGGTACTCCTAGTATAAGTAATAACCGTAGGCATCCGTAGATGTTCATCACCCACTGTTGCTAACAGATGAGTTCCGGAATGGTTAGTCCCGTACATATATCCCGAGGTACTAGGGATAGAGACCCATCTAGGTATCCCGAGGTACTAAGGATAGGGTCCTGTCTAGATATCTCAAGGTACTAGGGATATGCAGGAAAATTTACACATAAGGTACTAATAATCATCCTTGCAATTCGAGATACAAGTATTCATGTAAGTAATACACAGGTAACTGTATCTACGTAAAGGTTCTCATGTAAGGTATTCATGTATCATGTAAGCATATGTAGACGTACTCATGTATCAGGTAATGTACTAGTAAAGACTCATGAATGAACTGACTCTTGTGTAATTCCTTGTAATAGGACTAATGTTTGATATCTTCAACTTATCCCTATGATAATTTACTGAAAGGTAATTAGTTGTTCAAGTAGGTTTATACACTCTTACTATTCAAGGGTGTGAGAAACTAAATGAAAGATGTAAACTATAATCTCTAACATATATATGAACAAATGCATATAAGTATAGTTTGGTTCAAGAAGGTAAAATTTATGGTTTTGTAAGATATCTAAGAGTTTTGAACAATAATTAAGAGTGACTTGATGTCATTTTAATAAACATTTCAAAACTAATACTTTTGTTATCAAGGTATTTTAAGATAGAAACCCATTTCATGTGTCACCTTTTGAAATATGTGAAATCTACTGAGTGAAAACACAATTATAAAATACATAAGATTGATTTAATAACATACTGTTTTCTACTTGTATTCCCCCCATTAAAGCATTTAAAATCATTTAAAACATTGATTAAGGGGTATGAACTCACCTGTTGTTGGTAGTTCGGATGAACTCAACGGCATAGGATTGCTAGGTGTCAAGTGAGGACTTGTACACACACTACGATCCTAATGAACATATATTCACACATATATGCACTCAATTAGTCTCAAATCACTAATTAATAATGTTAAGACATCCTAGACAAAATAAACACTTTATATAAGTGTTTTAAGCCCTTAGGGTTGCATCTAAGCTATTGTGGGACAAGGTACTTGGGTTTAGGGTTCCAAAGGACCCCATATATGAGTTTACTCCTCATATACCAACAAACATGGAGTTTACGGTCGTAAACTCTTGAGTTTACGGCCGTAAACTCCCAACCATGGGTGTTTGGTGTGTTTTGAAGTTCCAAATGATTCCTAGAATTATTCCAACTTGGTGGTTAAATTCTTGGAAGGGTTTAAGGTCTAGAAACACTCCATTTAGGAGTTTACGGCCCTAAGGCCATTTCCCTTAGAGTTTGCGGCCGTAAACTCTTAATTATGGGTGTTTTTGATGTTTTCAAGTCTCTTGCTCATGTGGTATAGGTTCTAGGCAATTGTTCAAGGCTTTAAGAGGAATTATGGCACCATTTGGCACCATTTATTGGAGTTCACGACCCTAGAACCTTTTGGGCCGTGAACTCTCTTTCTCCCTTGAATATTAATTGATTTGGTGGTCTAAACATGTAATGTAGGCTTCTAGTTTGAGATCTGAGGCTTTGAGGGACTTTGGGACACCTTTAGCCCTTAAAATGGAGTTTACTCCCCAAGTGTTCTTGGGCAGTAAACTCCCGAATCTTAGGGTTTTGTTTGTTTTCTAGTCTCAAACACACTTATATACAAGCCTAAGTTCGTTACCTATCATGGGGAAAAGACTAGGTAGCATTTAAGCCACATATAGGAGTTTACTCTCCAAGAACGTTCTTAGGCGGTAAACTCCCGAATCTCACATATTTGATATGTAATCTAAGTTATTAATCACATAATAAGCATTATAAGACAACTAGAGAAGTGTACTCACGATTTGGGATAAAAACCCGAAGATCCGTGAGAGAGAAAATGGCTTTTCTCTAGTTGGAAATGTGAATAATGACATAATTTGGTTCAAAATGCTATTTATAGTCCTGAGATATTTTTGGCAATAAAATATTGTTATTCCCGAAATGATTTCTAATATAACCGAGTGTTGGAATAAAAGTGTTGCACAAAACTCTAGTGCAACCACTCTCCTGATATCTCCTTAAGTGTAAATCCTGAAAACTGCCAAACTTATACCCAAAGTTTGGAATTTTGCCGAAACTGTTCTAACTTCTATTGGCTTGATATGGTTTGTTCAGAATGGAAATTTCGGGTTGTCACATCATCCCCCTGTTAAATGGAAATTTCGTCCCGAAATTAGAATTTAGGCAAGGAAGTAGGTAAAAGTGATCGAGTCGTTAGGTGAAAACTTCCTAATCGATTGGTTCTCGCACTCCCAAGTGAAATCGGGTGCTCGGTTGGTATTCCAACGAACCTTCACTAATGGGCGACGACATTGCTTTGTCCGCTTGACCTCTCGGTAGAGGGTCACTACGGTTCTAATACGAAGGCAAGGATCTCGTAAATCTCGATCTCGTCGAGAGGGATTACGAAAATCCTAATGGAAGGATACTGTTTCAAGTTCGAGACGCAAAGGGGAAAATGTACGTTAGTGAGTTCGCGGAGTAGGTCTAGTTTGTGAAATGCAGGACCGATTCTGGTAAGAATCTCTGAGGTCCTAACTATATTGGATTTTAGATTTCCACGCTTTACGAAGCGTATTAAGCCGTTCCCAGAGTGAGATTTCCTAAAGAATTTGGTCTCTCACTTGGAATTCCAAATGTTCTTTCTCTCGCTTACTTCCCAGTCAAGGGCCATCCCTTGCTGGGTCAAAGTCGAAAGGGTTCCTGAAGTTTACGGGGAGTTCCGAATGGACTATGATATTAGGTCTGTAAGACCTAGAATTTGGCGAATTTTGCGTCGGTGACTATGGTGCCGACAAATTCCCAACGGTTTTGGATAATTTGACAGAGTACTCAAGAATTTCCACAACACTAAAAGTGTGTCTCAGGAAATTTGACTCTAAATTCCAAAACTCTTGTTTAGAGAACTTTGTGGAAAGTATCTCTGAGGGAAATGTTTCTATGGGTTCTTTCTTACTACGAGGGTGGATAAGTAGTCATTATATGGAGAAATGACAAACTGATCCCAGTAAGAAAGGCGTACTCTACTTATTCAGCTCATGAATACTATGGGCGTATTGGTCCTATCCGAGGGGTATCACTACGGACTCGAAGTGTCCGCATCGAGTTTGGAGGGTAGTCTTTAGGACATCCTTCCCTAACACTCGAACTGGTGATATTCGGATCTCAGGTCTATTTCTGAAGTAATTCTTTCCTTGTGTTTGCCCATTCAATTCGTCTATGCGAGGCAGAGACAACGATTTCTAAAGGAAATCTAAATGAAGTCTCCGGTCGTCGAGGTACATAAAATGCACTCCGTCGACTTCTGGTAAGAATAAGACCGGAGCTCTCAAGGGTGAGAAGCCTGGTCTTCTAATTCTATTGTTGAGTAGTTCGATGTGTTGTCCGGGCTTTTCTTGTATCTTCCGTAGGTGTTTAAACTGTAAGGCGATCTGGTTATAAGAGTCATACTGGGTTCTAAGTTTGTTCCTATGCCAAATGCAATTACTCGTACTCCTGGACAGTCTCCGTCCTGAAGTTCATATTAGAATTCATACGTGATTCAATGATCACAATTTCGTGTATACGAGTCGTATATAATTAAGACTGAAAAGGTAGTCGAATAACTGATTCTTCCTTAATCTCACATCCCATCGAGGGAAAAGAAGTTAAAGTGGAATCATCAATTCTAAACCTGTGGAACATTAATTATATATCACTCTCATGTATACATTCTTCAGTGATAGATCAACCGTATGAATCCTGGAATTGAACTTGACGTACTGCACGAGTAATACTGTGGGGATTCCTTTGGAAAGGAAAAGAACTATAAGGTACTCCTTTTATGAGTACTTCGGTGTTCTGATATAACGACTTTGCTAAAAGACGATTTAAGAGATGTACTTATGAAGCTGGTATTTCGAGGATCAAATTTACTCGAGTCGTATGATAAAGTCGGAAACATATGGAAACTAAAGACATTAGATTTGGTCATAAGGCGTTACAGACAAAACACAACAGTGCAACCGTTAACAGAGTTACTGTACTTAGGATTTACTACAAGACTATTGCTGCGAACAAGGTATACTACAAAAGACAAGTATACGCAACACGAGCATCCCTAAATGGACGGGATCCCGCAAAAGATAAGACTCTGGTTGCACTAGTTTTGGGATGGTTCATAAGTCTGTTACAACGAAAGAAAATGAATTTGTGAGCGAGAATGGTTGAACCTAGATGTAGTTCGATCGTTCATGAAAAGAATAGAAGTATGTTCTCTAAAGTTCGACCTACATCCCTATGATGCAGTCCTAGTATGGAATGGAAGTATGTTCAGGAAAGTTCGACCTACATCCCTATGATGCAGTCCTAGTAAAGATCGGAAGTAAGTTCATGCAATGGTCTCAAGATGTTTGTTGTTCGAGCCGAGGTATTGTTGGTTGGTGAATAACATGATCCAACCATTACCAGAGACTTGGAGATGTCTCCGAAGTTAAATTGCTATAGTCCAATGACTTGACTAGAGCATGTTCCAAATAGACTCTAACGAAAGTATGATAAGAGTATTTGAACAAAGAATGACTCAGAAGTTAGCCGACTGTCAATATCTTTGATATTCATGACGAACAGGTTTGGGAAAATGACCTTGTAAAAAGGTCTTACATCATAACCAAAGGAGATAGTTCTTGACAGCATAAAGACCTAACTAAAGTACTTACAGTACAAGATAGTTTCATAGAGAATGACACATCGGGCATAGACAGGAACACAATTCCTTTCTAACAAGGAATATAAAGCAACGCATCTACTACTGGTGACGGTCATCCCTCTGGTGAACTCTCAGTTCAGCCAGTTGGCGTTCCACATCAAGTAGGCGTCTTTCGTACACTCTCTGGCGTACCCGAAGTTCCATGACTTCGGCTCGTGATTCAGCCAGTGCTTGCAGCAGGGTTTCATGGTGTCTCTCAGACCTCTCACGAGCATGTTCAAGGCGACTGGTGCGAAGCATATGCATTCCCCCATTTGTATCGACTTCTACGATACGTTGTAGAGCTGTCCTGCCCTGAATTTCGTTTCGGGCAACTCTTCAGATCAAAATTAGCATGATTCTGTCTGCTGAGCCCCCATTGCTCAGGTCATGGAAGCTTCAGTCACCATTAAATGGAATGGGCTGATCTTGTCCTTGGCTCCATGTTTCTAAACATTCCACCCACTCCGGCGTCGGGCCATGAAAAGCCGGACGAGGGTTAGGAATCGGAAAGGGAGCTGCCTGAGGTAGGTTCTCAACCTCGGGTTCGGAGATGGCATCATCTGAAAGGTCTTCAGCATGGTGATCATTCATCGGGATTGGATGATCATTATCTGGTTCTTCTCCAAACCATCCAGCAATAACCGCGTTCGGAAGGAACAGGTTGTCGTGGGGATGGAATCCAGCCATGTTATCTACGCGAGAATTTGGGGTAAGAAAATAATTATTAGACGAACTATCTAGATAATTATTTAGGAAATCTTCATTAGTTCCATCGCTATTTGTAAAGTGCATACCAGTTATATGTAATCAACACAGGATAGACCTTCGAATAAGTGACCTCAACTCCAAATTCACAAGGAATAGGGGTAAAGCAAAAATTCCACTTATTCTAAGTCTATAACATCCTAGTTACATATAACTTTAGCGTATCCACTTAGCAATTATCAACTTAGGAATGAAAATTCCATTTTAGTTCTCAAGTATAAAGTACTTATAGTAACACAAAACATCCCTATGGTATTATAGACTTAGGTTTTGTTATAATGTTCTCATTGTGGTAATGTTGGTAAGTTTTTAGACTTGTTGCCATATCACAACCAATCTTGGGCATGTGCTAATCACTCCTCGGAAAAGCATAGTTGATCAGGCTATGCCACTCCTAAGACTGACCATACATCCACGAGTTTACATGTGAGATTCAACAATCGTAATACTTTTGTTCTTGTCATTGTGACACTAATTTTAGTATGAATGCAGGCACGTATACTTTGTTAAATATTTTATTATTTAAAAGTATATTCTCTTAGACAGGGTGTTTTAATCCCTATGTGTTTATAGTTAGTATATCTTTTATGGGTTGATATACTTAATTCACTATAAACAATGCTCTGATACCAATCTGTCACACCCCAAAACCACGAACGGCGGAAACGTTCAGGGGTGGAGGACGTCATGTACAGTATCACAATAGTGCAATATAATAAACAAGCAACAACATCATCCATTGCATTATAAGTAGAGTTTTAATACATGTGTGTTCTTTCATAATGTACAACAATAAAATGAAAAATCAAAATAAGGCGAGTCTTGTCTATGCTCCATCTTCTCAAAAACCTGACCATCGCGCATGTCTAACTGATGACCTGAGAATACAAGTTATTTTGAAAGTGAGTATCAGCTTTAAAGCTGGTGAATTCATAAGTATTTATGTGTTATTGTCCTGTTTTGGAATTTGTTAAGAATGTCGTATAAATCCTTAAATAGAACAGTTGATATAAGTATGAAATGTGGTCTTCTACCAAGACCCGAATGTTTTGTTATGACAAAGTAAAATGATAGGTTTTCCTTTCTATTGACTAGTACTAAGAGTACTTAGTCTAACTCATCGTTTATGTGAATATATCACAAAATAAAGTAAAATAGGAAAATGATATGATAGTCTTCTACCAAGACCTAAATGTTTTGTAAGTAAAATGATAGTTTTTCCTTTCTGTTGACTAGTACTAAGAGTACTTAGTCTAACTCATCGTTTATGTGAATATATCACAAAATAAAGTAAACAGGAAAAAGTATAATCATGTAAGTGTTAGCCGGAGGTACTGGTGCTAACAAGTACTTAGTCTAAATCATCGTTTATGTGAATATATCACAAAGTAAAGTAATATGAAATATGTAATAATGTAAGTATTAGCCGGAGGTACTGGTGCTAACAAGTACTTCGCGGTAAGCGAAATAAATAACCTAATGAACCTCCAAAGATGGTCCAATTGTCCTCTGTAGCAGCAGCAGGTTGGAGGAAGGGTTAGTCCCGTAAAGGTACTCCTAGTATAAGTAATAACCGTAGGCATCCGTAGATGTTCATCACCCACTGTTGCTAACAGATGAGTTCCGGAATGGTTAGTCCCGTACATATATCCTGAGGTACTAGGGATAGAGACCCATCTAGGTATCCCGAGGTACTAGGGATAGGGTCCTGTCTAGATATCCCGATGTACTGGGGATATGCAGGAAGATTTACACAGAAGGTACTAATAATCATCCTCGCAATTCGAGATACAAGTATTCATGTAAGTAATACACAGGTAACTGTATCTACGTAAAGGTTCTCATGTAAGGTATTCATGTATCATGTAAGCATATGTAGACGTACTCATGTATCAGGTAATGTACTAGTAAAGACTCATGAATGAACTGACTCTTGTGTGATTCCTTGTAATAGGACTAATGTTTGATATCTTCAACTTATCCCTATGATAATTTACTGAAAGGTAATTAGTTGTTCAAGTAGGTTTATACACTCTTATTATTCAAGGGTGTGGGAAACTAAATGAAAGATGTAAACTATAATCTCTAACATATATATGAACATATGCGTATAAGTATAGTTTGGTTCAAGAAGGTAAAATTTATGGTTTTGTAAGATATCTAAGAGTTTTGAACAATAATTAAGAGTGAATTGATGTCATTTTAATAAACATTTTAAAACTAATACTTTTGTTATCAAGGTATTTTAAGATAGAAAACCATTTCATGTGTCACCTTTTGAAATATGTGAAATCTACTGAGTGAAAACACAATTATAAAATACATAAGATTGATTTAATAACATACTGTTTTCTACTTGTATTCCCCCCATTAAAGCATTTAAAATCATTTAAAACATTGATTAAGGGGTATGAACTCACCTGTTGTTGGTAGTTCGGATGAACTTGACGGCATAGGATCGCTAGGTGTCAAGTGAGGACTTGTACATACACTACGATCCTAATGAACATATATTCACACATATATGCACTCAATTAGTCTCAAATCACTAATTAATAATGTTAAGACATCCTAGACAAAATAAACACTTTATATAAGTGTTTTAACCCCTTAGGGTTGCATCTAAGCTATTGTGGGACAAGGTACTTGGGTTTAGGGTTCCAAAGGACCCCATATATGAGTTTACTCCTCATATACCAACACACATGGAGTTTACGGTTGTAAACTCTTGAGTTTACGGCCGTAAACTGTCACACCCCAAAACCACGAACGGCGGAAACGTTCAGGGGTGGAGGACGTCATGTACAGTATCACAACAGTGTAATATAATAAACGAGCAACAACATCATCCATTGCATTATAAGTAAATTTTTATAAATGTGGGTTCTTTATATGTAATAAGACACCAAAAGTATACAATCAAAATAAAAGACGAGACTTGACTGCTCCGTCTTCTCAAAACCTGGCCTCCGTACCTGTCTACTGGCGACCTGAGAATACAAGTTATTTTGAAAGCGAGTATCAGCTTTAGAGCTGGTGAGTTCATAAGTATATAAGTGTCATTGCTTTGTTTGTGAAAACCTGCTATGAATGCCATGAAAACTTTTATGTGGAAATGTTGAGGTAAGTATGAAATCCCTAGAAAAACCCTTATTTTCTATAAGTATGAATTGTAGTCTTCTACCAAGACTCGAATGTTTTGTATAAATGAAGTGTAGTCTTCTACCAAGACTCGAATGTTTTGTATGTATGAAGTGTAGTCCTCTACCAAGACTCGAATGTTTTGTATGAATGAAGTGTAGTCTTCTACCAAGACTCGAATGTTTTGTATGTATGAAGTGTAGTCTTCTACCAAGACCCGAATGTTTTGTATAAATGAAGTGTAGTCTTCTACCAAGACTCGAATGTTTTGTATGTATGATGTGTAGTCTTCTACCAAGACCCGAATGTTTTGTATGAATGAAGTGTAGTCTTCTACCAAGACTCGAATGTTTTGTATGTATGATGTGTAGTCTTCTACCAAGACCCGAATGTTCTGTTTGTAAAATGATAGTTTTTCCTTTGTGTAGACTAGTACTTAAAGTGCTTAGTCTTACTCATCGTTTATGTGAATGTGTCACAGAATAAAGTAAACAGGAAAAATATGATATGGTAAGTGTTGCCACTGGGTACTAGGACCAACACTACATCGTATGAGGCGAAAGATAGACCCTAAGGAACAGCCGAAGAGTGTCCCCTCATCCTCTGTAGCTGCAGCAGGGTGGAAGGAGGGTTAGTCCCTAAATCGATCTCTTGATGCAGATCGTCAACCTAATGATCCTCCGAAGATTCACATCTCATCCACTATTGCAACAGTGGACGGAGGGATAGTTAGTCCCGTCACTGACTACTGATCAAGTGACTACCTTAGACATCCGTAGACGTCATCGACCACTGGTGCTAATCAGTGAGATTTGGAATGGTAAGTCCCGCCGAAACATCCCATTGAACGGGGATAGGAAAGACAATTTACACAGTAAATACTCATAAATCATCCTCTTAGATCTAATGTTCAAGTACCCAAGGTAAGTAATTACAGGATAATGCACCTATGAAGAAGTGTCCCTGTATAGAATTTATGTAAGTGTGTTCATGTAACAGGTAAGTATATGTAAACATATTCATGTATCATATAATCCTAAGTGGGTGTACTCATGTATCATGTAAGGCATTAGTATAGACTCATGAATGAACTGACTCTTGTTTGATATCTTCTGACTATCCCTATGATAGCTAACTAGAAAGTATGTGGTTGTTCAAGTAGGTTTATGCAAGATATCTAAGAGTTTTGAACAATAATTTAAAGTGACTTGAAGTCATTATACATTTCAAAACTAATACTTCTGTTGTCCAAGTATTTTAAGATAGAAAACCATTTCACGTGACTCCTTTTGAAATATGTGAAATCTACTGAGTGAAAACACAGTTATAAAATACATGAAACTGATTTAATAACTTATTGTTTTCTACTTGTATTCCCCCCCATTAAAGCATTTAGAATCCTTTAAAACATTGATTAGGGGTATGAACTCACCTGTAGTTGGTGATTGGAATGAACTGAACGGTATCGGGTTGCTAGGTGTCAAGCGAGGACTTGTGCACACACTACGATCCTAATGAACATATAATCACACATATATGCACTCAATTAGACACAAAAGACTAATTGATAATGTTTAAGACATCCTAGACATAGATAACACTTTATGTAAGTGTTTTATGCCGTAAGGACTTCATCTGAGCTATTGTGGGACAGGGTACTGGAGTTCAGGGTTTCCAAAGGACCCTACAAGAGAGTTTTCTCTCCATAATCCATCACACATGGAGTTTACGGTTGTAAACTCTTGAGTTTACGGCCGTAAACTCCCAAACATGTGTGTTTGGTGTGTTTTGAAGTCCAATATGCTTTCTAGAATTATTCTAACCAGGTGGCTATGTTCTTGGAAGGGTTTAAGGCCTAGAAGTACTCCAAATAGGAGTTTACAGCCTAAAGGACATTTCCCCTTGGAGTTTACGGCCGTAAACTCCCTTGGGGTGATTCCTTGGTTGCTTTCAAGCCTCTTGTACTAGTGGGATGCGTTCTAGACTTTTAATCCTAGCATATGAAGGCATTAGGCACCACTTAGTGCCCTTTATAGGAGTTTACGGCCCCAGAACCATGTCTTGGCCGTAAACTCACTTGTTTAAGTGATTTTGGCGTGGTTTGGTCCTTCCATTTAGTGGGTACAATTTCTTGTAAAGGGCTAGGGCCTTAGGTGTCATGAAAACACCCTTTGTGACCATTTACATGGAGTTTATGGCCTAGGAGAGTTCTGGGCCATAAACTCACTTTCATTTGAGTCATTTGATGTGTTTAAGACCTTAAGCTACTTGGGGAAATAACCTAGAAGCAAGCCTTAAAGCCCTTAAGTCCAAAAACCACCATTTAGGCCTTTGAAATGGAGTTTACGGCCTAAGAGAGTTCTGGGCCGTAAACTCCCAATCATGGGTGGTTTTGTGTGTGATTTCATGTCCCAAATGTGTTTACCTATTGTGCTAAGGCCTTATCCTAGCACCAATGTCGGTTTTGGCTTTGTTTCGGGAGTTTACCGCCCAAGAACACCTTGGGGAGTAAACTCCTAGATCTCATGATTTAGCCCACTAAATCATGTTATAAGCATCTAATATGTAATCTAACACTACTAGAAAGAGTTACTCACAATCTGGGATAAAAACCCAAAGATCTGTCAGAGAGAAAATGGCTTTTCTCTAGCTGGAATTGTGAATAATGAATTAAATAAATTCAGAAAACTATTTATAGTCCTGAAATATTTTGACAGAAAATATTTTTATTCTTGAACTTGGGCTATAACTTTATGAAACTTGAAATGTTCAAATTTCACAAACCCAGGAGCATCCACTCTCCTGATATCTCCCAAAGTGTAAACCCTAAGGTACACTAACTTGTTCTGAAAAGTCTGAAAATCACTGAAATTGGACTGACTTCTATTGAATAGATATTGTTCGTACAAATGGAAATTTCGGGTTGTCACATAAACTCCTAACCATGGGTGTTTGGTGTGTTTTGAAGTTCCAAATGATTCCTAGAATTATTCCAACTTGGTGGTTAAATTCTTGGAAGGTTTTAAGGTCTAGAAACACTCCATTTAGGAGTTTACGGCCCTAAGGCCATTTCCCTTAGAGTTTGAAGCCGTAAACTCTTAAGTATGGGTGTTTTTGATGCTTTCAAGTCTCTTGCTCATGTGGTATAGGTTCTAGGCAATTGTTCAAGGCTTTAGGAGGAATTATGGCACTATTTGGCACCATTTATTAGAGTTCACGGCCCTAGAACCTTTTGGGCCGTGAACTCTCTTTCTCCCTTGAATATTAATTGATTTGGTGGTCTAAACATGTAATGTAGGCTTCTAGTTTGAGATCCGAGGCTTTGAGGGATTTGGGACACCTTTAGCCCTTAAAATGGAGTTTACTCCCCAAGTGTTCTTGGGCGGTAAACTCCCGAATTTTAGGGTTTTGTTTGTTTTCTAGTCTCAAACACACTTATATACAAGCCTAAGTTCGTTACCTATCATGGGGAAAAGACTAGGTAGCATTTAAGCCACATATAGGAGTTTACTCTCCAAGAACGTTCTTGGGTGGTAAACTCCCGAATCTCACTGATTTGACATGTAATCTAAGTTATTAAGTACATAATAAGCATTATAAGACAACTAGAGAAGTGTACTCACGATTTGGGATAAAAACCCGAAGATCCGTCAGAGAGAAAATGGCTTTTCTCTAGTTGGAAATGCGAATAATGACATAATTTGGTTCAAAATTCTATTTATAGTCCCGAGATATTTTTGGCAATAAAATATTTTTATTCCCGAAATGATTTCTAATATAACCGAGTGTTGGAATAACAATGTTGCACAAAACCCTAGTGCAACCACTCTCCTGATATCTCCTTAAGTGTAAATCCTGAAAACTGCCAAACTTATACCCAAAGTTTGGAATTTTGCCGAAACTGTTCTAACTTCTATTGGCTTGATATGGTTTATTCAGAATGGAAATTTCGGGTTGTCACAGATTAGGTGTGTAAGCCCATAACTATTATTGGTATGTATTCGACCTGAGAGTAGCATGGTCCATTTGGGTTGCATATCATCTGGACAATTTGTTAGGATGGACCTTTGAGAGAAGGTTATTTATGGTTTATTAATATATTATAAGTAATAACATATTAATATGAAATCATATGTTTTAATTAGTATTGATCAATAATTAATTTGGAATTAATTTAGTGGTCGAAAGAGACTAATTAAATCTATGGGGACTAATTATGATAATTAGTTATATTTATATGTGTTGGGCTTATGATCTATGTTGGGACCAAGTTTATGTATGGATACATAAAGAGTTGGGCCACATGAACCATGGATCATAAAACTCATGGGTATGGATTTGGGTTATATCCATGACCCTAGAAATCCCACATATAAATAGATACTTCATTGCCCAAAATCGCCCCACTTGTATCTTTTTAGAGTTCATGGTGTCTTTTGTGTGCATGGAATTCTCTCTCAAGTTCATCCTTTGTCCATGGTGTGTTGTGATTCCATTTGAGGCTTCCACACTATTGGGGCTAAGATCTTTAAGGCCAAATACACCAAGAATTCAAGCTCCATCAAAAGGTATGTCATGCTAACTAGTATATTATATTTTTATGTCAAATGCATGCTAGTTGCAAGATTAATACCTTGGAAACCATTTGCATGTATAATTAGTGAAAACATAGATCCAAGGTATTTAGGGTTGTATGTGCACCATAGGATGTTGTAGTATACCAAAACCCAACATTGGTATCAGAGCCATTGGTTGTTTTCAATTATACTTGATGCAAGTTGCTGAAAAAAAACTGAAAAAATCGATTTTTTTGCTCTCGGGACAGCAGACTCGACGAGTCCAGTGATGGACTCGACGAGTCCATGAACAAATTCATCTAACTCGTCGAGTTGGTTCATGCACTCGACAAGTTGGACCCCCTGACAACTTATTTTCGAGTTTTTTTGGCCTGTTTTGGATTAGAATCATTACCGTAAAGTGTTTTTGTTCATAAAATTTGTTTTTTCATACTATGGTAATGTTTATTCTCATCCAAATAAAGGATAATAATCAAAGTTTCAAGTTTTATACATGTTTATATGATGCTTGAAAAATGTTGATTATGAATGTTCATGTTTATGAGTTTGTTTAGATTAATAGGAAAAATTATGAGATAGTTGTTTTCAATCCAAATTAATCTTGAAGTTGTTCATAATATGTGTTTTTGTAACTTGTCCTCAAGTTACATGAAAAGTCACATTTATGAATTTTAAAACTCATAAAATTTCCATAAGTTATGAAAAAAAATGAAGAGTCACATTTTTTAATGCTTTTAAAGTCTTCCATAACTTGTCTACAAGTTATGGAACTTGAAGGTTTTTTCCATTAAACCACTTAAAAATTCATAAGTTATGGAAACCATAAGTTTTTTGAATTGTTCAAAACTTGTCCTCAAGTTTTGGAATTTGTAAAGTCAAACCCCATATACACTTTAATTCCAAACCCAAGAATTTTAAAAGTTAAAGTTCAAACTTTATGGACTTCATTAAATTAATTAAAGTGTCTAATTAAAAGAGCTAATAATTCCATAAAGACATGGTTTAAGTTTAATTAAATTAAGAGTATAGTTTAATTAATAGATTAAACCACAAAGTATTTTAAATGTTTAAAATACACCCTTATACTATTATAATATTAATAGTTAATACTTATATATATATATATATATATATATATATATATATATATATATATATATATATATATATATATATATATATATATATGTATAAGAACAAAGTCAGTCTTACCGTTAGTAGGCCTCATTCACGAAGCCGGTCTATTAGGGGGGGGGGGTATAAGGTTACTGCCTATAAAATGGCAGTTTGATGGGTGTCCACTCTCACCCACCGCTTCCTTGACCGGTGGAGGGTCGTTAGCCGAACGGGTAGGACAAGGACTATAATTCTCCCTTCATTAAAAGTATTAATGATAAATACTAAGTAACTAAACCTTTTATAAATACCCAATCTTAGTTACTTAGGAAAAAGTGAATAAGGTGCTAATCCATGAAATTACACTTTGCACTTTGTTTAAGTCGGTTAGTGGAGCGTGTGTGGTTAACCGGCACACTAACTCATATTTAACAAGGTAGGCAAAGGGTAACTTAATGTTTATCATAGTATCGATGGAGCGTGTGTGGTTAACCGGCACATCGATTGAGGGGTAAAAACTTAAGGCTAACAAGTAATTTGCATGGTTACTTCACACCTTGTTTTGTGATCCTCGGCATTCCAATCACAAAACCTGAAGGGCACACTCGACATTCAAACATGCCATTGAACAGTTCAATGAATCTCAAAGATATAGGAGTTTCAAAAACCAATGAAAACCTAATAATATATATTTCGTTTTCATGGTGGAAATTGGTGAATCTTCATTCCCCTACCTTCAAATTTTTTATAGCTTGGATTACGACATCCATCTTCCAAGTTATAAAAGTATTGTGTTGGGTCCTGGCCTTAATATTTCATATTGGGTGTTATATTAAGGACTTTAAATCAACTATCTTGAATATCTCCCAAAAGATGTCTGGTTTAGACATTTATGATCTTCCCAAATCTCTTGAAACAAGCTTTCCTAAATGAAGATGATGTCCCATGGAAATCATACTTCTTTCACATCCTCCAATTATTCTCCCTAACCCACAAGTTCCTGAAAAGTTTAAGGTCACTCAAGCCCTATTGGCAAGCAAAGGTCTATGTGTGATGACATCTTGGAGATGTAGTCACATATTGACAAGCTGGGAGAGTTGGGTGTGAAAGTCTTGAGAAAGTTGGTGCCTCAACTACTTTCTAAGTCACATAGTGAGTTCTTTTGGAACACCTATGAAATAGACTATGACAAGACCCTTAATGATCTTATCTATTTGCTAAGATCAACTTCCTAAAAACTTTATGCACATTAACAATGATGACACTGGAAATCCAGAAAAAGCATTCTCTTCCCAATGAAAAGGGATCGACCATAGTCAACCCGGTTAACCAAATGGTAAAGAGAAAAGCTAAGTCTGAGATAGTCCCATTACCAAAGGGTCCATATGTTTATATTGCCAAAGAAAGGGGCATTGGTTGCGAAGCTGCCAAATTTAACTAAGGATGTTAAAGTCAATAATTTTGACTCTACTTCAGGTAAAGTCCACTATCTAACTCTGCTAAGTTTCTATTATGAGATTCTTGATACATGATGTGACTGGGTCACATGTTGATGTTTTAAGAATAAAAAAAAGTGAAGAACCTTAAAGAAAGAATATGCTGAATCTGATCGCGTAGATGGATTTCTATCACATAGTTTGAAGATCGGATTCTTGAGCTACTTCTTAGGAGTTATGATATTTTGGTTATGAATAGATAACAAGTTTTCATATGGATTGTAAGGATAAGTTTTTCCGCAAAGTTTTAAAATAATAGGTAAATCATTTGATTTTATTTATTTTAAAATATCCTTACAATGGTATTTGTGAAAAATTTGTGTTGCTTATAAGATTCCATTAAGAGCAAGAGTGGAAATATGAATTTGATTATTTCATTTGTGGTAGTGTCTAAATTTACCAAATAAGGAAAGATTCTCATCACCCAAGTTTCAGTTGGATAGAAACTTAGAATCATGCAAGTTGTATCGCATGATGAATGAGAATATTCGAGCATTGGAAAAATTAAGACTAACTACTTGTTCACATGGATGTGTGAGTCAAGTGAAGGACTAAGGGATCAGGTACACATTCTTGTGCACTAGTCAGAGTCCACCACAAAAGATCGATAAGACTATTCGTCATAATTTACTATAGCTCAGTAAATATGGTTATACTTACAAGCTTAAGTGTAATTCTGAGACATTGGAAAATGTTCCAATGTATGGTAGAGCGAATAAGAAGAATCAATTTAGGCAGAAAGATAAAAGTTTCTCAAATCTGAAAAGATGTGAGAGTACTTTAGTATCATGTTTTAAGACCATCTTAATGATTTTGAGGCCTTATCACAATTCATCCTCTAAGTGCATTCAGATAGTTAAGAAGAAGAGTTATGAATTGTTGAAGTGGTTAAATCAAGAAGATGATTCATACTTCGTTCCAAAAACAATTCTTAGAGTTATACTCTAAGATTGTAACTTGAGTGACATGTCTTAAAGAAGGTTTAAAACATTTATCAAATGTAAGAGTAAAAGTTTTCTACTCTTGTACATTTGAAATTGGTAAGTTGTGATGTTTTGGATAAAACAAAGACCAACTAAGGCCAATTGTGTGAAGTGTTTGTCTTGATTAGAATCCACACTATCTCTTGAATATCTGACAAGAAAGTCTTATATGTCAAGAGGACAGTGGAAGTCTTAAAGGTCTTGAAAGTCTCAAGAACTAATCAAGAATAAAACCTGAAGTTCTTCACTAGCACACGACTTGAGGTTTATAACCTATCGTGTTGACATATTCTATGCCCATTCCAGTTTAAGTTGGCTTTGCATATGATTTTTTAGAGTTCTCAATTGGTTGCACAACAACTTGGAAGTAATGGCAGGCCATTGAGTTGCCAGGTGGAAAGAAATTAAGATTGAGTTCAGTCCATATGAGTTTGGATTTGTCATTATCCTTGTCTTGTGACTATCGTTTTGAAAATTCACATGGATAAGAGCACATACACCCTTAAATCTAAGGGTCATAAGGTTTCTCTCCGATTCATGAAAATGATGGTGAGGAAACACTTCCACCAAGTAGATTTGAAGTAGATAGCAATTGTGATATTTGCATTCTCAAAGTCGTTAGTGGAGCTGTGTGGTTAACCGGCATACTAACATGGACTTGTGAGAAGTGGCAAAAGTCTAAATAATTGAGACTATGATTACGGCATCCCTTTTCATAGTTCTGAAATTGTTTAGACACACCTGTGAGCTATCTAAGATATGGTGTATGATATTGATAAAGTTTTATCAAAACAATATAGTATCAGAAATCTGAATTTTGGTAAGAAAGTCAATAAAGTATTGTTTTTTCTAGAAGTTCAGCTGATTTCTGAGTACATGTCAAAGCTAGTGGGAGCGTAAGTGTTATGCTAATAATCATCATGTTAGTGGGAGCATGATAATTATGATAAAGGTTGCAAGTTAGCAATGTTAATTATAGAAAACAAAAGGTTTCAATTAGGAAAAAGTTGTTTTGCTATAATTAAGAGAGACGAAATTATACTTCATCTCAAATCTAAAAGCTTAGATTGAGGTTTGAATCGTATTTTGTCAAGTATATATATGAATGTTATGTTGGAATGGCTCAACATAAGAAAATTCTAATATATGGGTCCATTATTTGCGTTCTAAAATTCGATTATGATTACGGCATCCCTTTTCATAATCTGAATTAAAAGAACTTGTCAAATTGAAATGGAAATATTATAGCAAAAGACTGGTTTAGTCATTATGTGAGACATCATGAATCGTGTCCCATATGCTTCGGATATAGGATCGATTGCATGTGCTATATTCATCCTTTCTAAAATTATCCAAATTCCTGGGGCATTAAGAAGGGAAAAGGTCTAGAATTGGATATGACTAAAAGGATTAAACAATTGTTGAGGACAATCTAATGTTTACCAAAGATTGGTTGCTTAAGGACAGTTGGAAGTATAGTGATAATTCTGGAAGGACCATATTGACATAATCTGTAAGGAGGCAACTCTTGTTCAGAAGTGATAGTCAAAAGGGAATATGGAAATGTTTCAAAGTTAGAAATTATTCAATCTGTGTAAGATTAGGAAACTTACTGCAAGAAGGATGTTTCCAAGGAGTTGATCTCCTTTGGAATGCTCTGTAATGTTTGTTGTCAAGCCTTTCTGACTTTTTGCATAATCATTACAAGAGGATCAATGCATATTAGTTTAGAATCTAGCTAACAGATTTCAGTAAATGACATGAATTTGGAATTCTTGCATTTGCAATAAGGATTTGGGACTACGAAAAAAGGATCATTGGAGTTATGTTCAATTGATCTATTTCACAAAGTAAAGATCATAGACTGCATACTTGGTGTATGGCATGACGAGTGTTTAGAAAACATAGTGTACATGCATGGAGCATGAGACAACTATTGTTTTAAATTCAAGAATAATGTGTAATCACATGGTGATAAATAAAAGGTGTTTTATTTATGTTCATAGGTTTTGATACCATATTCGATTCAATTATTCTTGTGTTTCATTTTGCATGTTTTGACTTCCAGAATAAACTAGGTCATTGTTCTGGATGACTAAGTTATTTAAACCATCCACAGTCGGTCATATGTTGGAAGTAGATATGAATTAAGACTGTCATGGGTTGGCTTGTAGAGGTCTAAGATGTTGGACAAAGGGCTACAACACTCATGAGCTATGCAGTTATCGCGGTCAAAATTTCAATAGCGGTCACATGCCGCTATTTGAGATCGCGGTTATCGCGGTGGTTTAGTGGTGTTATAGCGGTTTTTTACTATTACTTATAATTTATAATTTTATATTATGTTTATATAGGATTTATATATTTGAGTATTAATACTATAAGTCTATATAGAATTAGTATCATCAAATCTAAAAAGCCATATAAAAACATAACATAATACTCTATTATAGTAATATGGAAACTAGGTAATGTCAAAATGTCAAATAGAGTTTAATTGCTTTGCACAGATTCAATATCGTATTAGTAGGTCGTGGCTGATTTAAGAAGTTAAGTCCCAAGTGGTAGCGTCATAAGTGTGGGTCGATTTACAAAAAACATTAATGGAGTCCGACCATAGCAGCTAAAGTCTTCATGAGTATAGAAAGAGATGAGAAAGAGAGTCGTCGGTAGACGTAGTTGCTATGCATGCTTTTATTTATGTTAGTTGTTCGGGCTTTTTAAAATGAAAGTATAGTGAGATCATTAAAAGTAGTTTTTCATTGACAAAGTAACCAAATGGCTCAAAATATGAACGAAAATGGAATAGCGCCCGTAGCGCCGCAATAGCGGTTATTGAAATAGCGGTAAATAGCGGTGAATAGTGCCGCTAATAGCGGTACCGCGAAACGAAAACGCTAAATTGAAAATAGCGGTTCCTGACCTCCGCAAAACGCTATAGCGCCGCTATAGCACCGCTATAGCGCACAATTGATAGCTTAGCTCATGAGTGCTCATAAGTTCTGAGTATTGGATTCAACCCGCGCTCATTGGAATGACTTCGTGTATTTTATCACGAGTGATCATGAGACGATAATATCTTATATTCTTCAAACCTAGTGATATGAGTTTTTACTATGAGTTGGTTATACATTGATTGCACGAAAACGCATTGGTAACTCGATGTTATAAAATGTGCCTTTGTGTATGATTCAACAAGTAGTCGAACAAGCCATATGAGTCGAAGTTTATCCATTCCATTTACCTTCAGGATAAAAGCGATATCTGTGGGCACCTCGATGATTTGGTGATGACAAACGTAAGTGCTCGGCCGGGCCTAGACTGATTTGATTTGTTCAATTAGTCAGTCGTCATAAATCGGAAATCGGGAAACAACAAATGGACAGAGAGAATGATTGTAATCCATGTCTCAGTCTATATGATATCTAGAATGGAGGAATATATGATCCCTTATCTAATGGACATGTCATTTGATTTGTTCAGAGTTTGACACCGGATTTAAGAGCTACGATTGCTAGTCGGTATCTTGGAGTCATACTTGAATAATAGTTTTAGACTTATCCAAGTGGGAGACTGTTGGATTAGGTGTCTAAGCCCATAGGTATGTATTCGACCCGAGAGTAGCATGGTCCATTTGGGTTGCATATCATCAGGATAATTTGTTAGGATGGACTTTTGAGAGAAGGTTATTTATGGTTTATTAATATATTATAAGTAATAATATATTAATATGAAATCATATGTTTTAATTAGTATTGATCAAGAATTAATTTGGAATTAATTTCGTGGTTGAAAGACTAATTAAATCTATGGGGACTAATTATGATAATTAGTTATATTTATATGTGTTGGGCTTATGATCCATGTTGGAGCAAGTTTATGTATGAGTACATAAAGAGTTGGGCCACATGAACCATGGATCATAAAACCCATGGGTATGGATTTGGGTTATATCCATGACCCTAGAAATCCCACATATAAATAGATACTTCATTGCCCAAAATCGCCACTTATATCTTTTTAGAGTTCATGGTGTCTTTTGTGTGCATGGAATTCTCTCTCAAGTTCTTCCTTTGTCCATGGTGTGTTGTGATTCCATTTGAGGCTTCCACACTATTGGGGCTAAGATCTTTAAGGCCAAATACACCAAGAATTCAATCTCCATTAAAAGGTATGTCATGCTTGATGGATTTTGGCCAAAAGACATCCTATGTGCTCATGCAAACCCTAAAGCTTGGATCTAGGTTTCTCTATTGTACATGCTTTTAATCCAAGACTTAAAACCCTAGATCTAATCAATATAACATATGAATAAGGGTTTGGATCATACCTTGATTGTTATATAGTAATAACAATCTCAATTCCTTCTTGTATGGACTTTAGAAAGCTTAGAGTCACAAATGTCACTCCTCTAATGGTTCACAAACACCAAGAGCAAAAGGATGAAGAGGAGAAGAGAAGGAGGCTGCCAAAAACGTGTGGAAACCCTAGAAGAAGTCTTGTCCACGTTTTTGGGGCATAAGGGTTCCTTAAATAGTGAGACTATTAGGGTTATCTAACAAGGAAACCCTAATTTGGATGCTTAAGCCCTAGGCAACCCATGGGCTCCTTCCTTAAAGGCCTTTGGACAATTTCTAATGGGTTTCCCCATAGAATTCGTCCACCCCTTTAATATGGAGTCCATGAGCTCAATATTCAACTATCATACAATTGACAGTTCTAGTCCCTTAAGTTTAATTAATCTTTTTTAGTCACAAACTTAATTCTTATTAATTCTTGACTAATATTAATTAAACAATATGATTTCTCCTTTAATATATTATTCTCATAATAAATCATATTTAATCCTTTCTCTCCATAATTCATCCTATCAAGTTGCTTTGGTGAAGGCAACCCAAAAGGACCATGCAACATCGGGTCAAGTACATACCAAAATAGTTATGGACTTAGACACTAATCCAACAGTCTCCCAGTTGGATAAGTCTAATAACTATTATGCGTATGACTTCAGATCCAGATCTGCAATCGTAGCTTTCTAAAGCCGTTGTCTACTCTGATCTTATCAGATACGCGTGTCCTTTAGATAAGGGATCATATATTCCTCCATTCTAGATATCGTATAGACTGAGACATGGATCTAAATCATTCTCTCTGTCTATGTGTTGTTTCCCGAATTTAGATTTATGACGACTGACAACAGACTACAATTGAACACATCAATTTAGTCCCGGCTTGGCCAAGCACTTAGGTGCCATCACTAAATCATCGAGGGGCCCATAGAAATCGCTTTTATCCTACTTTGGATAAAAGGAATGGATAAACTTTGACTCAATGCTCGCTTGCACTCACTCACTGAATCACACACAATAATATGTTTTATAACACCAAGTTACTGGTGCGTTTACATATTATCAATGTGCAAACGACTCGCAAGATACAACTCACACATCTCAGTTTAAAGAATATAAGATGTTATCGTCTCACCAATCACTCGTGATACAATCTATGAAGTGATCCTAGTGAGCGTGGGTTTAATCCAATGCTCAAATCGTATTCATGAGCACTCATGAACGTTGCAGCAAACATTTGCTTATGTCTAATAGTCTTTATATAATCCACACACCAATTCACGACAATCTTCATTCATATCTACTTCCAACATATGAACGACTGTGGCCCGTTCGAATAATTTAATTGTTCTAAACCAATTTAAATTATTCAGGAAGTCAAAACATGCAAAGTGAAACACAAAAATAATACTAATCCCATATGGCCTCAAACCTTGAGTATAAATAGAACACCTTTTATTTATCAACATATCGATTACTCATTATTTGTTGTTTCGGGTAATCAACTTCTTACTTGAATTATTACTACACTTGTCCCATGCTCCTAGCATGCACACAATGTTTACCTATGGTTCTTACTTTGTGAAATAGATCAATTGAACACAATTACAATCATACTCATTTCACAACTCCTAATCCTTTTTCATAAGTGAAAGAACATCAAATTCTTGCTACTTATAGAATATGCTAGATTCTAACATTTTATGCAATGATCCTTTCGTAATGTCATAGCACAAAAGTCACAATGACTATTGCCAATGAAATTACAAAGTCCTCTATTGTTACAATACAATTCCATAGATGTGATGTCTCTCACTCAAAGTACATTCCTTTGAACATCCTTTTGCATAAAAGTTTCTAATCTAGACATTGATTCTCAATATCCAACTCCCAATATGGAAACCTTTCCATACTTACCATATGACAACTCATTTTCAATAGAATCTTTTCTATTCACAATAACGTCGATATGGTCCATCCAATACTATTCTTCCAACTACTCACAAGTGACCAATACTCGGCGAACTTTGGATTGTCCTTTGATAGTTGTTTAATTATCTTAGTCAAACTGATTCTTGTCTTTTTCCCTCTAAATGCGCTAGACATTTGGAAAATTTTAGAGTGGTCAAATATTATAGCATTTGCAATCAATCCTATACCCAAAGCGTATGGGACACGATGCATAATGTCTTACATAAAGTTTTGATACTTTATCAATCTTCTGCCATAATATTTTACGTGCTACATTCTCACAATTCGGATTATGAAGAGGAATGTCGTAATCATAATCGAAATTTAAGAACGCACTATGTATTCTTCACTAAATTTATTAACATTCCACAATCTAAGCCTTTAGATTTGAAATGAAACATAATATTCTCTCCCTTAATTATAGCAAAACAACTATTCAACCCTTACAACTTTGCAAAGTATGACTCTTGTTTTCTATAATTAATACTGCTAACTTGCAATACTTTCCTTAATAATCATACAATCATAACATTTATGCTCCCACTATCACGATGATTATTATAAACATAACACTTATGCTCCCACTAGCTTTGACATGTATTCAGAAACCAACTTAACTTCTAGAAAAACAATATTTATTGAATTTCTTAAGTTCATGTTTCTAATACCTAATGCTTTGATAATATTTTATCAAGGCTTCTTGAACTTATACACCTTTGTCTTAGATAGCTCATATGTGTGTCTAAACAATTCAGACTAACTGCCAAATCTCACAATTCGAATCATGGAAAGGGATACCGTAACCATAATCGAATTCGAGAATTCAATTTTCACAATCACTATCTTTCTTAAAATCTTCCTTAGTCAAAGCATTTCCTCACAGTCATTTTCATGACGGAGGGAATCTTATGAGACTTAGATTTTAATGGTGTATGTGTTCATATCCATGTGAATTTGTCAAAACCAAAGTTTACGACAAATTCAAACTCATAGGGACCGAACTTTCTTGTTCTTGATCTCTTGCCTTATGGTAACACAGCTGCCCACCACGTCTTCCAAGTAGTTAAGCAGTACACCCTTTCCTATCAATGTACTTTTCATTGATGAAGGTCCTTGCCTTTTATGCATTCAAATGAGAACTCATAGGCTCACATTCATAATTAACTCAACTGGAACGGCACAGAAACAAGATAATGTCAACACGATAGGTTGTAAACCTCTACTCGTGTGCTAGTGATGATCGATAAGGTTTATTCTTGATTTGTTCCTGAAACCTTTCAAAACCATTAAGACTCCCACTGAATCCTTGACATATAAGATTCTTTTGTCAATAAACATTTCTTGACAACCAAATATTCAAGAGTTAGTGCAGCTTTTATCAAGACAAAACACTTCATAAAATTGATCCTAGTTGGTCTTTGTCTTATCCAAGACATCACAATTTACCAATTTCAAATGTGCAAGAATAAGAAAATCTTTTTCCAAATTCTACATTTGATGAATGTTATAAACCTTCTTAATACTTATCACTCAATATAACAATCTTAACTTTAAGACTTGTTTTGGAACGAAGTATTATTGACTTTCTGATTTAACCATCTCTTCAATTCTTGATTCCTCTTCTTAGACATACAATTGTACTAAGATTTACTTAGAGGATTAATTGAGTTATGGTTCTTAATCATTAAGACATATCATGAAGCATAAAAGGTACTCTCCCTTCTTCTTAGAATAGAGAAACTTTTATCTTTCTGCCTACTTGATTCTTTTATTCGTTCTGCTATTGATTTAAACCTTTTCAATCAATTCAGAATTACACTTAATCTTGTAAGTATAATCACATTTACTAAACTTTTAGTAAATCATGACGAATATCTTTGTTACTCTTGTGGTGGATTTGATCAACACACAACTTTGTGTACTCGATCTCTTAGTCCTTCACTTGACACTTGGTCAATGAATTAGTCTAATTTACAAATGTGAAATTTCTCATTCATCGTGCAACCAAGTTGCATGATTCCAAGTTTCTGTCCAATTGAAACTTAGGCGATGAGAAACTCTCCCTATTTGGTAAATTCTTGACATTTTCACTATTAACATAATATCTTATCCATTCGTTGTAGAAATATGCAAACATCAATTTTTCATAACGATTTCATTGCAAGGAAATAAATAAATAAATAGACGAGTCAAATCAAAAAATTTATTTTATTCATAAAAGCAGCAGAAAACATTTGTCCTTGCAAAATCAACTGAAAAACTATTTAGTTAAAAGAAAATATTCCTAACAACTCCATCATAACTTTCTAAGCTCAAAATCTAATCATCAAATCCATGCGACCGAGATCCATTTCTTCGTGATTAGATTCATCTTGTTCTTCCATCAAGCTTCCTTTCTTTTCACTGATCCTGCAAAACATTCAAATGTAATCTTATCACATCATGTAGTACGAATCAACGAATAGGAACTTAATGGAGTTAGATAGTGGATTTTACCTGAAGCACAACCATACTTTTGACTCTCCCATCTTCTGGACTCTTCAGGCTCTTAGGGCAGACTCATATCCAACGCCCTTTCTCTTGGCAGCAAACGCAACTCGATTCTCCTAGAACGTCCTCAGAAGCATGGTTGGTTGACTTTCCCAACAAATATGCTCAATTACTTTGCCAAATCATTTCTGATTCAGCAGCAATGAGCATGTAAGTTAGGTCAATGAGGTTATCATCATGATCCATCATATAATACTTTTTTTTGAACTCATTATATGATTCAGGGAGTGACTGTAGAACCCAGCCTATAGCCAATTATCAGGGAATGACACACCTAACATAGTCAACCTATCGATGTGTGATTTCATTCCTAGAACATGGGCACACACGGGTTTACCATCTTCATGTTTCATTTCCAATAGGGCTTTAGTGACATTGAACCTTTCAATTTTTCGATCTTGTGGGTTAGGGAGAATAATTGGAGGAGGAGGAGGAAGTGAAGCATGATCTCTTGTTCCTCGATCGTATCGTGGAATATCATCTTCGTGTGGAATGCTTGTTCCACGGGATTTAGGAAGACCATAGTTGTCGAATTTTGACATCTACAAAACGGGAGAAAAATAAATTCAAGTTAGTTGATTGATTGAGTCCTTAATAAATCACCCAAATGAGATATTAAGTCTAGGACCCAACACAATATTCCACAAGTCGGGAGAGGGATGCCGTAACCCTAATTGCAGAATATTTGAAGGTAAGTGAATGACGATTCACTAATTTTCCACCATAAAAAACGAAAAAGAAAATTTAAGTTTTAAATCTATGAAAACTCCTAGAACCTTTGAGATTCATTGAAATTTTCAATGGCATGTTTAAATCTCGATATGCCCCTCTAGTTTGTGACTGGGATGCCGAGGATCACAAAGCGGGTGTGAATAACCATGCAAATTTACATGGTGCCCCCACATGTTACAATCACCTATTCGATGTGCCGGTAAAGCACACACGCTCCACCGAACTATGACAAACATTGAGTCACCCTTTGCTACCTTTGCTTAGAACCATTTAGTGTGCCGGTAAACCACACACGCTCCACTAACGTCTTCGCAAGGGCAAAAAGTGTAAATTCTTGGAATTGCATCAATTCACTTTTGCCTAAGTAACTAAGATTGGGAATTTGTAAAACATTTCGTTCCTTTTGTACTTCATTATACTTATAATGGAAGGTTTGTGTCCTATCCTACCCGTTCGGCTAACGACCCTCCACTAGTCAAGAGTGTGGTGGGTAAGAGTGGATACCCATTCAATCGCCATTTTATAGGCAATTTCCTTAAACACCCCTTATAGACCAGCTTCGTGAATGAGGCCTACTAACGGTAAGACTGACTTTTACTCATACATATATATATATAATGTTAGACTTGTAATGTTATATATAGTATAGGGTGTATTTTACACTTTTAAAATACTAGGTGTTCTAATTGAATAATTATACTTTTAATTTAATTAAATTGTACACCAAAACTATATGGATTTATTAAATCTCTTTTAATTATACACCTTAATTAATTAATAAAACCATAAGGGTGTGATTTGAACTTTTTAAAACTATACTAGGGTTTTAGTATTTAACATTTCTAAATTAAACCTTTTAATCAACTCTTAAATTCCAAAACTTGAGGGCAAGTATTTGAAACATTTCAAAAAATTAGGGTTTAGAATTTAAATATTTCAAAATCAAACTTTTCAATCAAAATTTAAATTCCAAAACTTGAGGGCAAGTTTTTGAAACTATTCAAAACATTAGGGTTTCAACTATTTAAATTTCAAAACAAAACTATTAAGTTCAAATTTAAACTATAAAACCTAAAGGGGAAAAATTGAAACTTTTCATAACACAAAGATCAAATAACAAATAATACAAATTAAACAATTAATTTCATCATTTATCTATATTTGACCTAATTCCAATTTCTTGCAAAATAAGTTACCCAATTAATACAAATAATCAAACTTTATCATATAAGGAAGCAATTATCTAATTAACTGGTAAATATATTTTGTTTAATCAAGGATATATCCAAAATATGATTAAAATTCTAATTTTAATGATCCATAACAGTTAAGGTAAGTATCCAAGACAAAAACAGCATGAAATCCCGAACATGCCTCTTTCTGACGCTCGAACTCGCCGAGTACCACACTGTACTCGCCGAGTTGAGGCCTACTCGCCGAGTACACTGTGGTACTCGCCGAGTTGATTAGGCAGGGAGGCCAAAATTCGATTTTTGCAACACATAAAGCATCAATACAATAGAAACCAATCTAGGCTCTGATACCACTGATGGATTTTGGCCAAAAGACATCCTATGTGCTCATGCAAACCCTAAAGCTTGGATCTAGGTTTCTCAATTGTACATGCTTTTAATCCAAGACTTAAAACCCTAGATCTAATCAATATAACATATGAATAAGGGTTTGGATCATACGTTGATTGTTATATAGTAATAACAATCTCAATTCCTTCTTGTATTGACTTTAGAAAGCTTAGAGTCACAAATGTCACTCCTCTAATGGTTCACAAACACCAAGAGCAAAAGGATGAAGAGGAGAAGAGAAGGAGGCTGCCCAAAACGTGTGGAAACCCTAGAAGAAGTCTTGTCCACGTTTTTGGGGCATAAGGGTTCCTTAAATAGTGTGACTATTAGGGTTATCTAACAAGGAAACCCTAATTTGGATGCTTAAGCCCTAAGCAACCCATGGGCTCCTTCCTTAAAGGCCTTTGGACAATTTCTAATGGGTTTCCCCATATAATTCGTCCACCCCTTTAATATGGAGTCCATGAGCTCAATATTCAACTATCATACAATTGACAGTTCTAGTCCCTTAAGTTTAATTAATCTCTTTTAGTCACAAACTTAATTCTTATTAATTCTTGACTAATATTAATTAAACAATATGATTTCTCCTTTAATATATTATTCTCATAATAAATCATCTTTAATCCTTTCTCTCCATAATTCATCCTATCAAGTTGCTTTGGTGAAGGCAACCCAAAAGGACCATGCAACATCGGGTCAAGTACATACCAAAATAGTTATGGACTTAGACACTAATCCAACAATGCTAACTAGTATATTATATTTTTATGTTAAATGCATGCTAGTTGTAAGATTAATAGCTTGGAAACCATTTGCATGTATAATTAGTGAAAACATAGATCCAAGGTATTTAGGGTTGTATGTGCAGCATAGGATGTTGTAGTATACCAAAACCCAACAATTCTATCATGCAAATTCCTAAAGATCCCTAGCCTAGTACAAGCATTTTGTTCTAACATATCACATAATCAAATAACTTGTATGGTATTTTGGGGTCTACTTACTGGCTATGGCTGATCGTACCTCCACATCCTCCTATACCCATTTTTGAAAACCATTTTAATTTCACTTTGAAAACTCTCCTTGATTTGAGACTGGATTCACACAAATGTTCCTCCAATTCACTCAAACCAAGGCTCTGATACCAACTTGTAACATCCAAAAATTTACAACCAATTTTAACTTTTCAAAAACAACCCATTCATTAAGTTATTACAAAAAGGTTTTCAGTTCATTTATTATCAAAGTATCCTAGAAACATAAACATAAAACTGAGGAGCGGTACGATCACGCCTTCGCCTTGCCACAATCTCTTGAAGTACTTGAAACAATACACTGAAACTGTAAGCCCGAAAGCTTAGTGAGTTACCCCCAAAATACCAACCACAATACCAAACACATATCATATCATATTATAAACAGAACAGTCATGCATATCGAATCTACAGTGTGACTGGTCCGCCTGCACCGGGCCTTCAGTCCACCTGGTCCACTCTCTGAGTCACAGTATGACTGATCCGCCCGCACTGGGCCTTCAGTCTGTCTGGTCCACTCTCCGAGCCTTGGCACGTCTGGTCCGCCCTCTTGGGGCCTTCAGCCTATCCGGACCGCTCGCTGGGCCTTTGGTCTAACCGGTCCGCCCTGGGTATGTTGGCCTACAGCACAACGCAGGACCCACCTCAACCCAACCCTAGTCCAACAACCATGTGCACATAAACATATAATCATATAGCAATTCACAACTAGTCATCCGATCTAGCAGAGCACATAACATAGCAACATCCTAACCAGGATACCGACCTAACCGGTCACCAACATAACATCATCCTATATACCAGGATACCGACCGTAACCAGGTCTCTAACATATACCATCCTAACTACCAGGATATCGACCTTAACCAGGTCCCTAACATATACCGTCCTAACAACCAGGATGCAGACATAGAAAACAATAACATAACAAACAACTACCTGGATTCCCATCCAAATAAGGGCCGGCCTTGGTGCCTTAGAACATGTCGATATAGTGAGGATAACTCACCTGCAACTGCCGACTTGAAGAAATAAGATCACACTGCTCTGACCACAAGCACGAACTACACCACCGAACATTACCAATTAACCAAATCCAATGAACACCAATAATTACCAAAAATAGCCTTGGAAGTCAAAATGGTAAACCCTTCGTCCAAGTCAAAGTCGTCAGTCAAAGTCAACCTTCCTGGTTGACCCTACTCGCTGAGTCAACCCGTTGACTCATCGATTTCCTATGCTCAGAAAGTCCCATGCCACGGCTCAACTCGCCGAGTCACCCCAAGACTCGTCGAGTCCAACAAGCTCTGAGTCCCTTCCTGCTCAACTCACCGAGTCATCCCTCGACTCACCAATTCACAGCTCAACCAGAAAAGGTTAGGGTTCCACGACCAGACTCGCCGAGTCCAAGAACAGACTCAACGAGTCCAAGGAAATCTTCAACAGACTTGCCAAGTTGTTCTTCCAACTCGTCGAGTCCAAACACGACATCTTTATTCAGATGATTTAAGGCCATTTCATTGCTTCCAATACATAGATCTAGACTCCTAGGGCTAGATTCACATGTAAAGTTTCCAACTTTACGTGCATGCAAGGCTCAACAAGCTCCAACCAAGCGACAAGAAGGTTTTGGGAAAAAGGCACTCTCAATCAAGCCCCATGGCTGATGCTTTAATCTTTCATAGCTCACTATTAACCTAGATCTGAAGTTGCAACTTCAGATCTAACCTCTAAACCCGAAATGGATTCCAATCAAGCTAAAATTCCCAAAACAACAACCAAGAATGGATCTAGAAGGAGAAAACTCAAGGTAAGGACTTGTTACCTCAGAAATGTGCCCAAGAAGGAGTAGATTCCTGATCTACAATGATCTCCCGATGCTCGCCTCTTGATCTTCTAACTTTCTCTTCTTAAATTCTTCTTCCAAGCTCAAACTTTAACAATGGAGGCTCACACACACTAATTAGGGTTTCTGGAACTCAAATGGGAAGTAAAGAGGCTGAGGGTGGCTATAATGTGCTTTATATAGGGCACAACTTCCAGGATTAGAGTTTTCTCCCTTCAGCACCAACTCGTTGAGTCCATCTGCTGACTCGGCGAGTTGGCCACTTAACCCGACAAAAATCCGCTTAGACTCGACGTGTAAGCGGACCTACTCGTCGAGTCCCTGAATTAATTTAAACTTTACTCCCTGGAACTCTTGCTTCTGACTTGGGATGTTATGCCATTGCTGCCAGGGTTTATCCAACATACAGTAAGTCCATAGCTGCCGATGTTATCTATTAGGCACAATAGTCAATGTTATCTATTAGGCACTAAGTCCGTAGCTGCCAATGTTCATTCATAAGGCACTAAGTCCGTAGCTGCCAACGTTTATTTATAAAGCACTAAGTCCATAGCTTCCAGGGTTTTTAGAGTACATCTGGTGAACACATCGTTCACAATACCTAGATGTTGCGAGCCTACTAGCGTTCCATTGGACTCTCTAGAATAGTTTGTGGTCATCATCTATAATCTGCTAGATGAGTTGATAATCGTTAAAGTCAAGGCTTCTTATCATCTTTCACCTCTCATCATCTATGCCATCTTTCATCTCTCATCTCTCATCATTCATCTTATCTTTCATCTACCCATCTTTACCCAATATATTTATAGGTATAAAAATGTATATATAGTTTAAATCCAATAAAACATGTATAAATCGTTCATCTAGCATAGATACAGGAACACAGATAATAAAAACATATAGCTTGTATTAATATTAAATACTACATATCTACGTGTAAGATGAAAGTAACTATGCACTCACTTATTAAACTGTCCTACGACGAAACCTAGTATCATTATTACTAGATTTTAGTCTAATATTTATTGTGACTGATTATTAGTCTAGATTCATCATTAACTTAAAGTCTACTTTCGTGATTTATCAAGTAAAGATCAGCCAGGAAGGACAGTTGGGAGGCAGGACCATTTCGTCATATAGCTTTTTTGAAATCCAACAACCAAGCCAACATGACCATTTTGGACACCTTTTCTGTAAGTATATCAACTAGTATAACTACTTTGAATCACTGATAAATATTGTTTGTAGGTTCATAATAACGAAAATGAATAAACATAAGTTATACTTAAATTAGGATAAGCATAACCTACTTACTGGGGAGTTTAGCGAGCAACGGGGATCTGCGCGGGTAGAACTTCTGAGCCTAAAGCTCTTCTTCTTGGAGCCTTATGGCAATTTGGGACTCACCTCTAACACCTAAGATGTGCCAGGGAAAAACCTTGAGGGATTGGGAGTGTTTGGGAGAGTAGTGGAGTGAAATGGTGTAGGAAAATGAGAAGAAACGAGCTCTATTTATAGGCTACAAGTTGCGCGTATGCGGGGCGTACTAAACACGTACGTTGGGTGTACCAGGCCTTACGTGGGGCGTACGCGACCACATGTCAGCATCACATGCGAAACTGTGGGGAGGAAGGTGGGGCTGAGATCTCGCAAGGTTTTAGCTCTGGAACTTAGCCCAAAAATTAATTGTCTTCTAAATTCTGTAACTTTTACATACGAGCTCCATTTTGGAGTTCTTTATATCCACGCGTAGGTGGCGACATGATCTACAGCTTTCGTTTAGATTTCATCAGCTAATTTTGACTTTATTTTTAAAGTTATATTTTAATAGGCATAGACAGTTATTGTCCGTTAAAAATTCATAACTTTGTCATCCGACGTCCGTTTTCATCTGTATTTATACCGTTGAGCTCCTATTAATGAGATCTTCAATTCTCGTTTAGGTCTTTTCGGCTAAAAATCGATTGATCTAAAATTCGTTTTTCGGGTTGTGTCACACCCTTAAACCAAGAACGGCGGAAACGTTCCGGGGTGGAGGACGTCATGTGTAGTATCGTAACAGTGTAAGGTAGTAAACAAGCAACAACATCATGCATTGCATTAAAAGTAAAGTTTTAATACATGTGTGTTCTTTCATAATGTACAACAATAACATAAATAATCAAAATAAGATGAGTGTTGACTGTGCTCCGTCTTCTCAAGGCCTGGACATCGTACCTGTCTAACTGGTGACCTGAGAATGCAAGTTATTTTGAAAGCGAGTATCAGCCTAAAGCTGGTGAATTCATAAGTATTTAAGTGTCATTGACTTGTTTTGGAAACTGTTATGAATGTCTTTTAAATCTTTAAATGAAACAATTGATATAAGTTTGAAAACCCTAGGAAATCCCTTATTTCCTACTAGTATAAAATATAGTCTTCTACCAAGACCCGAATGTTTTACTATGAAAATGATAGTTTCTCCTTCTTGTGACTATTACAACCAGTAATTAGTCTAACTCATCGTTTATGTGAATGTGTCACAAAATAAAGTAAATAGGAAAAAGAATATGATAGTCTTCTACCAAGACTTGAATGTTCTGTTATGAAAATGATAGTTGTTCCTTCTTTTTTGACTATTACAAACAGTACTTAGTCTAACTCATCGTTTATGTGAATGTATCATAAAATAAAGTAAATTAGGAAAAGAATATGATATAAGTGTTATCCTTTGGTACTAGGACTAACACTACAAAAGAATATGATAGTCTTCTACCAAGACTTGAACGTTCTATAAGTAAAATGATATTTTTTCCCTTCTATTGACTAGTACTAAAGTACTTAGTCTAACTCCTCGTTTATGTGAATGTATCACAAAATAAAGTAAATAGGAAAAACTACTAATGTAAGTTTTATCACTGGGTACTAGGACTAACACAACATAAGAATATGATAGTCTTCTACCAAGACCTGAACGTTCTATAAGTAAAATGATAGTTTTTCCCTTCTATTGACTAGTACTAAAGTACTTAGTCTAACTCCTTGTTTATGTGAATGTATCACAAAATAAAGTAAATAGGAAAAGTACTAATGTAAGTGTTATCACTGGGTACTAGGACTAACACAACATTGCAGTAAGCGAAATGAATAACCTAATGAACATCCGAAGATTGTCCAGAAAAGTACTAATGTAAGTGTTATCACTAGGTACTAGGATTAACAAAACATCGCAATAAGCGAAAAGTATAACCTAATGAACATCCAGATATTGCCCACTCATCCTCTGTAGCGGCAGCAGGGTGGAGGGAGGGTTAGTCCCGAAATCGATCTACCTAGTATAAGTATTAACCTTAGACCTCCGTAGATGTTCATCAACCACTGGTGCTAATCAGTTGGGATTCGGAATGGTTAGTCCCACCTAGATATCCCGTTGAACTGGGATAGAAAAGACAATTTACACAGATAGTATTAATAAATCATCCTCGCAAGTCGAGATACAAGTATTCATGTAAGCGTGTTCATGTATCATGTAAGCATATGTAAACATACTCATGTATCAGGTAAGTATATGTACGTGTACTCATGTATCAGGTAATGTACTGGTATAGACTCATGAATGAACTGACTCTTGTGTGATTCCTTGTAATAGGAATAATGTTTTCTTTCTTCTAACTATCCCTATGAGAATTAACTGGAAAGTAATTTGTTGTTCAAGAAGGTAAAAGTAATGGTTTTGCAAGATAATTAAGAGTTTTGAACAATAATTAGTAGTGATTTGATGTCATTTTAATAAACATTTCAAAACTAATACTTTTGTTATCAAGGTA